>NC_091757.1:57518043-57546943 GCF_043380555.1 Nothobranchius furzeri | reverse complement strand
CGCTGTGACCAACTACAGAAAAGTCCCATTGAGGTCAGCTTTGGTGACATTATATAACATTCACCAACCGTTTGTGCCTCATTGGCTAAAGGGCATGATTGTTCATTGCCATATTCAGTTTCGGGCAAATCGGAGGCCGTTTGTGGAAGTTACAGTCAAATGTAAGGTCATGGCGTCACGCCAGCATTCACCATGGCATCAAAGCCCCTCCCTTTCTGGAAAGCTATCAGATCTGAATGGTCTTTAAAACATCATGAAGACACTGTATGACCTGAGTGTCATTTTCATTAAATTAGAGGGGACAAATATAGGCATTTCACCATAAAACAATAGACTTCCTGTTGTCAGGGGGCGGGGCTTAGGTGATGTCAGCTGTCCACATTGTCGTTATCTTGAGATGTGGTCAGTGATCACACAGACAAAGTTTGAATTAGATCTGATCATGCACATGGGAGTTATTAAGTCAAGTAATGTCATGGCGAAAGGTCAAAGTTTGAGGCTTAGCCACGCCCACACCTTTATACTTATTTAAAATCCGACGGTTGAATTTTTTCCCCTTTGACTTAAAAGTACATAGCATAAGTTTGAAGGTGATCGGTGTAAAGGGCAACGGGCCATCAATGTCCAAACAACGTGTGCGAAAACCACTAAATCGAGTACTTGGACCAAAATGGCCGACCTCCTGTGCGAAATTGCGCTTGGCTCCAAGAGACTTTTTTGTAGGGCCAGAGACCCTACATGAGTGTACCAATTTTCGTAATCCTCAGTCAAACCTTGTCTTGGGGCTGACAGTTTTAATTGTCCTAGGGGGCGCTATTTCAGAATATAGGCCACGCCCACAAATCTCAGATGCCCATTTCTATTGGGGGTTAGACTAGGATCACTCACCAGACATTTTGTGGCGATGTCACGATAATTGAAGAAATGAGAGGCAAACGTATTGCCATGACGTGATGGCGAATTTCGCCATGCTCCCAAAGCCTCGCCTTTTTTCAAAACCTGCCAGTACTGTAGACCAAGTGACCTCAACTTGTCAGCTGCTATTTACCAGAGATTCCAGGTGATTGGGTAAAAGGAGTCCAATAGGGAGCTGTGAAAAAAAGAGTGGCGTGGCGAAAGGTCAAAGTTTGAGGCTTAGCCACGCCCACACCTTTATACTTATTTAAAATCCGACGGTTGAATTTTTTCCTCTATGTCTTAAGAGTATATAGCAGAAGCTCGAAGGCGATTGGTGAAAAGGGCGACGGAGCATCACTCTCCAAACAACGTGTGTGAAAACCACTAAATCGCGCACTTGGACCAAAATGGCCGACTTCCTGTGCGACTTTGCACTTGGCTCCAAGAGACTTTTTTGTAGGTCCTGAGACACCACATTAGTGTACCAAATTTCGTAATCCTCAGTCAAAGCATGGCTTGGGGCTGACAGTTTTAATGGTCCTAGGGGGCGCTAATACAGAAAAAAGGCCACGCCCACAAACTTAAGCTGACCTTTTCTATTGGGGGTCAGACTAGGATCACTCACAACAATGGTCGAGGTGATATCACGATAAATGAAGAAATGAGAGGCAAACGTATTTCCATGGCGTGATGGTGATTTTCGCCATGCTGCCAAAGCCCCGCCTTTACTCGAAACCTGCCAGTACTGGATACCAAGTGACCTCAAGTTGTCTACTGCTATTTGCCAGAGATTATTGGTGATTGGGTAAAAGGAGTCCAATAGGAAGCTGTGAAAAAAAGAGTGGCGTGGCGAAAGGTCAAAGTTTGAGGCTTAGCCACGCCCACACCTTTCAACTTTTGAAAAATCCGACGGTTGAATTTTTTCCCCGATGACTTAAGAGCATATGGCAGAAGTTTGAAGGAGATTGGTGAAAAGGACGACGGAGCATCACTCTCCAAACAACGTGTGCGAAAACCACTAAATCGCGTACTTGGACCAAAATGGCCGACTTCCTGTGCGACTTTGGACTTGGCTCCAAGAGACTTTTTTGTAGGTCCTGAGACTCCACATTAGTTTACCAAATTTCGTAATCCTCAGTCAAAGCATGGCTAGGGGCTGGCAGTTTTAATGGTCCTAGAGGGCGCTATTTCAGAAAATTGGCCACGCCCACAAATTTTAGCTGTCCATTTCTATTGGGGGTCAGACTAGGATCACTCACAACAAATTTCGAGGTGATATCTCGATAACTTAAGGAATGAGAGGCAAACGTATTTCCATGGCGTGATGGTGATTTTCGCCATGCTCCCAAAGCCCCGCCTTTTTTCAAAACCTGCCAGTACTGGAGACCAAGTAACCTCAAGTTGTCTACTGCTGTTTGCCACAGAATCCTGGTGTTTGGGTAAAAGGAGTCCAGTAGGGAGCTGTGAAAAAAAGAGTGGCGTGGCGACAGTTCAAAGTTTGAGGCTTAGCCACGCCCACACCTTTCAACTTTTGAAAAATCCGACGGTTGAATTTTTTCCCCTATGTCTTAAGAGTATATAGCAGAAGTTTGAAGGAGATTGGTGAAAAGGGCGACGGAGCATCACTCTCCAAACAACGTGTGCGAAAACAACTAAATCGCGCACTTGGACCAAAATGGCCGACTTCCTGTGCGACTTTGCACTTGGCTCCAAGAGACTTTTTTGTAGGTCCTGAGACACCACATTAGTGTACCAAATTTCGTAATCCTCAGTCAAAGCATGGCTTGGGGCTGACAGTTTTAATGGTCCTAGGGGGCGCTATTTCAGAAAATTGGCCACGCCCACCGGATGTTCACGTCAGATTTTTTGGGGGGCCAGACTAGGATCACTCACAAGAAGTTTCGTGACGACATCTTTAGAAATAAAGAAATGGGAGGCAAACGTAAGGCCACGGCGGTACGCCTTACTTCGCCGCGCCGCCACAGCCCCGCCCTCTGCCGAAAACTCCCATAAAGTGACGCCAAGCAACCCCCACTTGCCTTGAGTTACCAGCTCCAAATTTGTGGTGATTAAGTGAAATGGGGCAATTTGGGACCTTTCACAGTAAAACTTGACCTTTTTGGTCCTGAGGGGGCGGGGCTTGTGTGATGTCATCAACCGACCATTCAATTTACTTTGTGGGTCGATGACAAATGACCACACAAAGTTTGGTAACTCTATTCCATTCAATTATGAAGTTATAGCAATTTAAATTTTTTTGGCGAGTAGTCAAACTTTGAGGCCTGGCTCCGCCCCTTCAACATATACGAAAACTCAGAATCCTTATCTCATTTTGTTCGCCCATCCCTTCTGAGCAATTTTACACAATTTTTGAGACGATCGTGCGAAAAATGATCGAGCAATCCAATCAGAGACGGACCCTAAAAACGGCAAAAACGGCAAAAAATTGCCATTTCAACCCAAAATGGCCGACTTCCTGTTTGATATTGACCATGGTTGCAAGAGACTTTTCTGTGCGGACTGTTGAGTACTACAAGTGTACCAAATTTCATAACTGTACGATAAACTAAGCTTTATGGAGAGGGTTTTTTTTCACTTTGTAGGGGGCGCTGTTCAGCCATTTTCTTTGCGATTTTTTTGGGACCTTTAAAATATCAAATTTTTCACCAGGCCTGACAAGTGTGCAAAATATTGTGAGTTTTGGGGTATGTTAAGGTCCCCAAAAAGCTGTTCAAAGGGGGCACGGAATAACAAAAAATAATAATAATCAGAGCAAAAACAAGAGGCCTTCGCAGCGCTTTCGCTGCTCGGGCCTAATCAGAGCAAAAACAAGAGGCCTTCGCAGCGCTTTCGCTGCTCGGGCCTAATAATAATCAGAGCAAAAACAAGAGGCCTTCGCAGCGCTTTCGCTGCTCGGGCCTAAAAAGAAAGAAAGAAAGAAAGAAAGAACAGATTAAATGTGCATAGTACTGCTGGTGTTTGAACAAGTGTGCAGAGACAAAAGTCTCTTGAAATGGAGTGTAAAGTACCAGTTAGGATAACCGTGCTAATTTTACAAAGCAGGTAAATAAATTCTAAAACGTTTTCTTTTTTTCTTTTTTTGGTCATTGCAAACATTTTTATGCAAAGCAGCATAATACTACAACAACAGTGTCTGTTAACCTGACACGCTGGGAGCAGACTAGAGCACCCAAATAACAGCTGGTAAAAAAAAAAAATTTAAAAAGCCTGTTTTATTTTGAAATAAAACAGATGCACCTCACTGAAACATGCCTCACTTCCTGTCTGGTTCATGCAATTTCTTTAACTTCATAACAATCCAGAAAAAAATGGAGTCCATATGGAAACTTTCCAGAGCTCCACATGCCGGAGTGATTCATCTGAATTATTTGTTCTTTTTGGAACCGCATCCGTTGCACATTCAGTGTGAAAAAGTGGCTTAAGAATTAAGACTCAAGCTGGTTAAGGCTCAATCAATAATACAAATAAAGAGGAGGATTTATGGGGATAAAGGCTCATAATGACTCGATGCATTAACAGAAACGTATCCAGCGTGACCCGTGAAGCTGAATCTTCAGAAGAGGAAGCTGTCAGCATCGTCTCACAACTAAACCTGCTCAGGTTAGAACAACTTATGAAAGGTTTAAAAAACAAAACAAACAAAAAAAAGCGCTGCAGCTGTTTCTAAATGATTCATGATCATTAGTTTGATCCAAACAGAAGATCAACTTTGATGATCTTGTTAAGGAAACGTTGATCCCCATTTCCCTCCTCATTTCTCTGCTGAAGGACAAGCTACTGAAGGTGTTTCCACAACTCAATCACCTCCAAACAGGCTCATTACTGAGAAACCTAGAGAGCAGGGCCTTAACGAGCTTAACGAGGTGTGGCTTCTGGTCAGCCAGCCACTTATAACAAGGTAGAAGCTGCCAGGTGTCATCTCAGTAAGTCACAATTAATCAATCACCGACTATTTTTTCCGTTTTGAGGAACTTCCTCTGAGGATGTGTTGGGTTGAGTAGCTGTCAATGCTGCAGTCAGACATCTACCTACCTTCATACAAAATGCAGAATTTAGCTATTCTACCAACACTAAGCGTGACTTGTGGTGGCTTATGACCAATAAAAGCAAAATAACATTTGCCGATAGTAGGTTAAAGAAAACAAAACGGGAGCATCAGTGGAGCTTTATTTAGTCGATTTGTGATCGCGGAGCAACGGTCGCAGCAGAGTGTTGTGTCAACAGTACATTGTAAATAATGGATTTGTGCTATAGAGCAAACGTGAGTTGGGTTTTTGTGCCAGAGGGAACAGAATGCTCATCTAAAAGGTCGAATGTGTCCATCTGCAAAACCAGTTCACTGGAATGTGGAAGGCTGAACCCTAACCCTAAAGGTTAGACTTCATCAAAATCAGCTGGACTACTGTCATTTGATCCAGCGTGTCATTAATATACGTGGATAATTGTTAGTGTTTCTTTGATAGTGTAAACAAATGGAGGCTTTTTCAAATTATTCCATCATTTTTAATATCATGACAGAGTTTCATAAAATATTTTCAGATTGGAAGCAGATCATTCTAAAAGATAAATAAACACAAGGTTGGTTGGAAACCTTTACAACTAATAACATTTATTAAGTGAGCAAAGAAGTTTTATTATTTTTATTCACATTTTTTTTTTGTTTTTTTGTTCTTTTAAAAATGAAACAAAATGAACAAATTATATTTGGTGTGTTTTGTATCATTTTACCCAACACTAAAAACCATGCCATTCTCTTCTGGCATCCCACAAGGATCCTTTCTGGTTTTCTTTATTTTATTTAATGCAATTTTAGGTTGAGCTTCGGTGACGTTAGTTTAAAAATAGCATTAATCGTTCTTTTATACAGTTAGGTTCTTTTCTGAACACATTATTGATTGTTTTTATCCTTTTTTAGCTGACAAGTTTCAGCTAACACTGTAGCCATCCTCAGAGCACCGGCCATGTGGGTGGAGTCACTTCCTCCATTTATCGGCGGGCAGCAGAGGGCGACATCGTAGCCGAGTGTGAAGCAGCTGGGATGAGAATCAGCTCCTCTAAATCCAAGACAAGAACCAAAACCAGTAACAGGCCTTCCACACATCCAAGGCATAACAGAAAAAATACGTAAAAACAACAAAAACACACCAACAATATCATCCATGACAGTCAGAAAAAGACCAGTGCACCCAAAAGTCAAGATACCAGCAGATAAAAAATGGAGCCATATGAAATATCATGCAAACTCTGCAATAAAATATAGATAGAAGAAACCAGATGCCAACTCAACACACGAACAATAGAAGAAAGAAAAGAGTGAGAAAGACGCTAGTCTCAGACATACAGGAGCAGCAAAATAACAAGTAGAAAGTAAAATAAAGAAACCTGCCATAACAGATCACTACACATAGGAAAATCATATAATAGACTGGGACAGAACAAGGATCATGAACACCGAACAACAGAATTACAAAGGATGGATTAAGGAAGTGATAGAAAGAAGGAGACGTGGACACAACCATGAACAGAGGTGATGGGGTCTACTCATCAGATCACGCATCAGCAGTTGCATCGTTGTAACTTGCCTGCGGCTGATCATCTGAAAACATCTGAGCTAATTTCCAAAAGCGTGTCTGCACTGATTTGGAGCTGTCAAAGAAACGGACTACAATGCAGAGTTTCAACTGTACCAATGTCCGTAGACTCATCTACAAGGACGCTGAACCTTTACGTTGTAATATTTCAGAAAGTTCTTCAAAGTACATTGTCCAATAACATTCTTTGCAATGTTTGTGGCTTTTGTGCGCCCCAAACTAACAGCTTGAGCAATTTTTGAATCACTGAAAATGCCTTTAATCACCTGTACCAAGTGGTCTGTGCTTCTCATTGCAATGTTGTGCTCGGCTAAAAAGCCACGTAGCTGGATTTCAGCAATTTTCACATCATTTTAATTTGCTGGAGACATTTAAGTATAGATGTCTGGTTTGGCGCGATGCATTTTACCCTTTCTTTGTGTTTAGCTCCCTTTGCGTGATTCTTGAACGGTGATTTCTGATACCATCTGGATGTTGCAGCAACGACAGAAGGCCTTGGTTTCGTTCCCCGTAACAGGTGCAAGCCATCCTTTGAAAATAGGGTCCAGCTCCCGCGCAGGACGATACACTTGTGTCCGGTGTTGCTTTGCTTTACCTTCATCCGTCCCTTCTCTGTTTTTTCTTTTAAGATTAGTCGCCATTGTCTCGTCGCTCTGTCCTCCTAGCTTAAACTTACCTCGGCGGCGCTCGCGGGCAAACAGCAAAAACTGGCGGGCCACTGCCACATTATATAACCTTACAGTTTCTCGCGAGAGTAGGCCCTATCGATGTGATTGGGCTATTGATTGTACAGATCCAGAGTCCGTTTTTGTAATAGACACATTAGCATAAACCTGTAAGCACTGAGGTGAAATCTGACTTCAGAACAGTTTAAAGTTATGTAACTGACATGGGAAAGCCACAGCAAAAGACGGTGTTACTAGGTGCAATGTGAAATTATCGTACGTTTGAGGATTTTTTAAACTATTGATCGTACATCGTACAGAGCCCAAAATTATGGTACAAATACGATAATTATTGTACACCTGGCAGCACTGGACACCACCAACATGGGCCGTGCTGAGCATGGCTACAGTGCAAGCCAAAACGTGTCGGTTAAAAAAAGCAAAAACAAATCAAAACTCCGTTTGGAAAAGAACCAAACAGAAGAATTTGATGGATTGCACAGAACAAAAAGATCAATCTTTTCTAAATCACACGAGTTAGTCTCAGGAAAACTTCACAACTTCTTTAATGTTTTTCGTTTGAAAGTGTTTCTGGAGTAAAATCGACTCGCTCGTGTTTTTGCCCACAATAGCGACCAGTTTTGCAGCTGACAAGGCCCAAAGTGAGCTGCTAATTCTCCAGTAAGAGCCGGTGAAGCGCTGCAGCTGCAGCAGGCACCCTGCTAGCTGAAGCCAACTGGACGGTCTTATCGTCACACACATGAATGGTCAGAAACACACACCCGCATACGCACTCAGTGATACGCATCATCTGAAACATCACACACACACAGCGGACGGTTTCTTATTTCCTCTCACACACTGTCAGCTGCAGCCTATTCACGTTTAGGTTAGAGAGCAGAAGTGTGTGTGTGTGTGTGTGTGTGTGTGTGTGTGTGTGTGTGTGTGTGTGTGTCATTGATACAAAATAAAAGTACTAAATTACTATAAAAAGCCTTTTCCAGATTTATACATTTCACTCACTCACACACACACACACGTTCAACAGCTTGCGATGAATATTCAGTGAAAGCTAATGTGTGAGAGATGGAGAGGTGTTCATAGACGTATGGTTGCTCCCTTGTGTAATCCCACTACACAGGAAACGTAAACTCATGGGACCGGACATTCTGGCTGGTGCATCAGCTAAAGTATACTTGTAGTACAAGTACCACAGGGACACCGAGGGTACTTGTGTTTGGGCGTTTAGCAGGAAATCAGTACGGCTAAAGACAAAAGGTTAGGCTACAAACACACACACACACACACACACACACACACACACACACACACACACACACACACACACACACACACACACACACACACACACACACACACACACACACAGAGAGATGTAGTCTGCTTTCAGTTTAAACAGTTCTAAAAGACAATCTCAATGATAAAGGCTTTATAAATGCAAGAATAGTTCATATTGAAGCTACATTTGGGATGACTTTAAGACAAAATGCTTTAGCTTTGCTCAGAAATACACGGAGACGGCCGACCAGCCAGACTCCATGAGGTTTCATGCATGTGCTGACAGATGAGACGTGCATCCATCTTAGTTAAGACACTTCCGGAAGCTGTTGTGTCTCTAATTAGATGCGTGTCATTTCAGCGCTTGTTTGGAGCAGAAAACTATTTAGTTGCTTAATGAGCTGACGAGATGTGATTGGATTAATTGGCAGCAGGATCATTTCATCAGCCAGTTACTTAGCTGGTTATTTAGTCAGCTGCTCAGTCAGGACGAAGATTTGGTGAATTTATCTGAAAACTGAATTTTATCAAACTGTGTTTTGAGATTTTCTTTTTTTAAATAGGGGGTTTTCCACAGAAGGGAACAAAACCGTATTTAGAAGAAATAGATTTTAATTTGGAAGCTCAGCTGATATTAAAACGACACCAGGAGAGAGACTAGAGCTGCCCTGAAGGGTAAAGTGTGAGTGAACCACAGAGAGGACAAGAGGCGGTAATTACGAATCAAATAAATGATTTCACAGAACTCACCGAGGAAGAAAACTGCTGAACAGGCAGACGACCCAAAGTCCAAACCAAAACTCCAAGAAACTAATAATAAAGTAATAAATCCAGGAGAGACAGGAACAAACAAAAGAAACCGAAGTGAGGAGCGATCAGCAAACGAAGGCCAGGTGTGAGAGGGCAGGAGGAAAACCAACAGAGAGATGAGATGAAAACAAACAAGGACAAAGGAAAATAGCTTTTTTAGCCTTCTTAAGCCAATTATTAAAATAAGTCTTATTTGTCTTTGGAAAAGTCAGCAGCCAAATACAGAAAAACGGATGTTTACTGATGTAGATAATCAACCACAGAAACAGGAAGTTTCAGTCTTGTCATTTATCTTTTGGATTTCTTCTTTTAGAAACAAATAAAATTGTCACAAAGGAATTACAAATGACATCCTGAAGGATTGTGTTGCTTTCGGGCAAGTTCAACTGAGGCACACGGCAGTTCTGATTGCTTTTAGCACCCCCTAGTGTCTGTTTAGTAGAACCAAAAGCAAAACTTATCTCCTCGCTGTGCGTTTGTCTTTTTAACACCTTAGTTCAGGGGCGCCCAATCCTGGACCTGGAGGACCAGAATCCAGCAGGTTTAATTTTAACCCAGCTTCAACACACCTGATTTCAGTCAGCAGGTGATTAACAGGCTTCTGCGGAGCCTGATGAGCTGCTGCACAGAGGATTCAACCACTGAATCAAGTGTGTTAAAGCAGAGAAACCACAAAACCTGCTGGATACTGGCCCACCAGGACAAGGATCGGGCACCCCTGCCTTAATCTAACAGCTGGAATGTCTCCCCAGCCTTGATCAGTGTCTACAGGAGTGGTTCATCACTAAATTAAGCAAATCAAGATCTAAAACAAGAGTGGGGAACCCTGGTCCTCGAGGGCCGGTATCCTGCATGTCTTTGCTCCAACACTTCTGATTCAGTGGATTCACCTGCTCAGCAGCTCATCAGGCTCTGCAGAAGCCTGTTAATCACCTGCTGATTGAAATCAGGTGTGTTGAAGCAGGGTTAAAACTAAAACGTGCTGGATACCGGCCCTTGATGGACCAGGGTCGCCCACCCCTGATCTAAAACATGCAGGAAACCTGCTGGAAGCAGACTGCAGCGCTGGCGTGTCAAGTCCTACAGAGTGGACCGGATGTCTGAAGTTGCAAATGCGGTATTCTGACCACAAAGGGTGGTGGAGGCCTGAGTGACAGCTCATTAACTATGTAAAGGGTCATTTCAGCACATTCTGGCTCAAGAAGTTGATTTAAAAGTATGAAAAAGTTGCATATATGGCTTTAAGGTTAAGTTTATATAATCTTAGAATATATTTTGTTTTGTAATTATATAACTAAACAGCAATGATGACAAGAAAGATGGCACTGATCACTGTTTTTACGTAGATACACCACTAGAGGGTTGAAAGACGTGCAGGTTGCTGAGGAAAGTACCAATCCTGTTAAAGAGTCAGATCTTAGAGGCTGATCAGACATGACACGTTTGGAATCATAAGGGATTATGCTGATTAAATCAGATTTTCAAACAAGTTAAATACATTTTTAGAGTTTTAAATTATGAGTTTAATCTAATTCTGATCAGGTGAGTGTTTGTACATACTATATATATTATTACTTAGATTAGCCATTTTTATATTTTGCTTGTTTTTACATTACTGTATTTTTGCACAACTCTGTTGCTGTGAAGCTTGCACACAAGAATTTCACTCGCATGTACTGTACCAGTGTACCTGCACATGTGACGTGACAATAAAAGTGATTTGATTTGATTGTACTGATTTAGTTTTGCAGATTTAAGCATTGAAACTTGTCTTGGCACAATAAGAGATGTACATCCTACTTCATAGAAGATTTTTAGGCTGACAATGTAGGTCATGACCCAACTCGTCAGCTTCACTGGCCACATATGGGTCAGATTGCTAGAAATAATTTTAATTAAAGTCATTATTTGTTTTATCTCGGTTAAACTGTCTTCAACCACAAATTCTACACTTGTTGAATTTATGGTATCGAGCAATTTCCTGCAGCATAAATATGAGCTAAAGAACTTTTTTTTTTTACATGTTTTGTCATCCATGAGTTTGCTTGCCGCTGCAAAATGCTCGTGCATTTAGCTACTTATTATAAACTGAGGTGGCATGGGCAGAACAACGACATACTTGACAACATTATGACAGCACCGCCTCGGGGCTGGAGTTAGATAACAGCATCCATCGGTTTCAATGAAGGGAATGGTAGAGCTCGTCAATCGAAGAACAAGTTTTCAGCTGCACGAGCCTGAGCGTCTCACAAAGACTTCTAGAGGATTTAGAATGAAAAAGTCACCATGAGAGTAAATAAGATGCAAGAGGAGCTAAAAACCTGCAGAGTTAGTGAAGCAAGCAGACCTTTGAGTCTGTCGTTTCAGTGGCTGTGTTTAAGGTGAAGCCCAGAGCTATCTGTTATCTACAGAACGTTAAGCTGTGCTACGGAGCTGTGAGTTCAAAATAAAAACAACGGCGGGACAGAAAAGGTGGAATCACTCAGTGGTCGTAGTTGAGACTCAAATAAATGTGAAACAAGTTAAATGGGATCCAAAAACAGCTGATTCTGTCGCCTGAAGGTTTCATGCCACAGCTTTATTATCCAGAAAGAACGAGACCTGAAGAAATAGAAACTGTAAACGAGGTCAGATTAATTACTTTAATTGGCTCTCTGTGCCCTCGGGAGTACAGTTTATGAGGAATCCTCTTCAGAGTTTTCTAACAATACCTGTTTTTGATGATGGCTCCATTTTAATAACCATTCCAATAAAAACATATTTCAGAGACGTGAAGGGAGAAGCAGACAGGCCGGGCCCGGCCCCTCCCCCAGGCACAAGACCATCAGCGTCACACATTAAAATCCTGTAAAAGCCATAACCCTCCTCATAAAGCTCTTGTTAGTGACCCTCCTCCCTCCCTTGCCCTTCTGGATCCCACCTAGTCCCCGTGGCTATTTCTGGTCCAATTAAACCCGTTTCTGTGGCCAGGTTTACGGAGACTGTGTGGAGCGAACAGCCTGAGGTAAAGTCCCAGTGAAGGGTACGGATAAATCCACAGCAGGACTTTGGACAACAGAGCCAAACGTGTGTGAGGTGGACTTCTCATGCTCATATCGACGTATGGTCACAAAAATGCATCTAGAACTTTTAATGAGTCTTCCAGATGTTCACATCTTTACACAGTAAAGCTTGTTTATGTTGATGTGAAGAATGGAAGAAAAACCTGATCCAGCCTGTAATTATTAAATAGAGCCTGCACTGCTTTGTGAATCGCTTTCTGTAGAAACAAAGCTCCTGTGATCCCTTTTCAGGAAGTGGAGGTTACTGGTGGGAGTGGGGGGTGGGAACTGGCAGGGGTACCCTCCGGGAGGACCGGCTGGCACTTTACTGCCAACCACTATACATCATCCCTCTCCTGATATTAACTTTTTACTTTCTTTGATATTGGAAGGTGTGTGTGTGTGTGTGTGTGTGTGTGTGTGTGTGTGTGTGTGTGTGTGTGTGTGTGTGTGTGTGTGTGTGTCATTGATACAAAATAAAAGTACTAAATTACTATAAAAGTCTTTTCAAACCCTCAGTCGGTCACGGCTGATGGCTGCTCATACTGAGCTTGGTTCTGCTGGAGGATTGTTGTTGGTAGAGTTTTCCTCTCCACTGTCGCTACATGCTTGCTCAGTATGGAGATTGCTGTAACTCACACTGACACACCGAGTCAGTGACTCTATGCAATCTGCTGAGTTTACATAGGAAACCTTTAACTAAGTATAATAATGAACTGAACTACACCACCGATTCTGTTCACAACCTTTATGGACAGGATTTCTAGGAGCAGCCAAGGTGTGGAGGGCATCCATTTTGGTGGCCTGAGGATCAGGTCTCTGCTTTTTGCAGATGATGTGGTCCTGTTGGCTTCATCAGAACGTGATCTTCAGCTTTCACTGGAGCGGTTCACAGCCGAGTGTAAAGCGGCTGGGATGAGAATCAACTCCTCTAAATCTGAGACCATGGTCTTGATTCAGAAAAGGGTAGAATGCCTTCTCCGGGTCAGGGATGAGGTCCTGCCCCAAGTGGAGGAGTTTAAGTATCTCGGGGTCTTGTTCACGAGTGAGGGAAAGATGGAGCACGGACTGCTGCTGCATCTGCAGTAATGCGGGCATTAAACCGGTAAGTTGTGGTGAAGAGAGAGCTGCGCAGGAAAGCAAAGCTCTCGATTTACCGGACGATCTGCGTTCCTGCCCTCATCTATGGTCGCGAGCTTCAGGTAGTGACCGGAAGAACGAGATCATGGATACAAGTGGCCGAAATGAGTTTTCTTCGCAGGGTAGCTGGGCTCTCCCTTAGAGACAGAGTGAAGCTTGGTCTTCCGGGAGGGGCTCGGAGTAGACCTGCTGCTCCTCCACATCGAGAGGAGCCAGTTGAGGTGGCTCGGGCATCTGGTCAGGATGCCTCCTGGACAACCCCCTGGTGAGGTTTTCCAGGCACGTCCAACCGGGGGGAGACCTAAAGGAAGACCCAGGACACGGTGGAGGGACTATGTCTCTCACCTGGCCAGGGAACACCTTGGGATTCCCCCGGAGGAGCTGGCCCAAGTGGCTGGGGAGAGGGAAGTCTGGGCCTGCCTGCTTAGGCTGCTGCCCCCGCGACCCGACTCCGGATAAGCGGCTGAAAATGGATGGATGGAACTGAACTAAATGTACTGATAAATAGGTTCAGTCGGAATGTTTACTTTATAAAAAAAACTTCAAATAACTCTTTGATTTGGTGTTATATAATAAACCGAATTTAACTGAATAAAATTCATGACTCATCCACTTCCTAAGTTTGATTTACAACATTAATGTTGTATCTCCACAAATAACACAAGCCTGAAAGAGTTCTGCCACGTTCTGAAGTTGCTAATGCTAACGATTAGCTTCTACTAGATGAGACAGGCTCTGCTCTCTCCTGGATGCTATATCAACAGCAGCCTTCCACGGGCTAAAGTGGGTGAGTCCATGAATGTTCATTTTACAGTGTGACGTAGATCCGTGTGGCTTTTTCTGACTCAGACGTTATATTTCCTTTCGGCGGCTAACGCAGGAAATAGACGTTCAAGACTATTTTCTCTCTCAGCACGCATGGGAAACTCTAAATGACCAAACACATTTCAAAAAGAACAAGTTTGACACTTTTCTCAGTGAACCTCACCTTTAAGATTTTTTCTATTAACAGCATAAAATGGTGATAAATTTTAGATGTTTTAAGTCCTTTTCTTTTGAAAAATGAATTTGTTTAGGAACTGATTCAGTGCCGATTACGTAATGCAGTTATTATTATTATTATTATTACTAAATCTTCGTTGCCCATCTGCAATAATTATAATTACTCATATGACTTAGTTTTGTACAGCACATAGTTGTTTTGCAGACTAATATTTTTTGTCACTCATAAACTAAATCTGTTTGTGTTATGCTGTTTTATCTTTTATTGTTGTGTATTTTATCTCTGTAAAGTGTCCTTGTGTTCAGAAAGGCGTTGTTGAAATAAAATGTATTATTATTATTAAATCAACCAAGATAACAAAAGTTCATAAATGCCGTTTATCCTCGCCCCCAGATGAGACCAATTAAGATGCTAAACTCTTTCAGGCGCCGGTTTTTAGGCTCTTTAAAACTCTCATGGTGATGAAATTGATCCATGATCCAAGGTGAGCATCTTCCCACATTAAAACTGTTAGATTGTTATGTTTACCATATTTATACTCCAGATATTCACTTTTCCAGCTCATGCAGCAGAGAGAACATCCAAACATGCAGGCTGCCCTGTCAGTTGTGTGTAAATTAGGTGCAGCAATAGAGAAATCATAAAAAAAACTTTAAGTAAACACCTCTGTAGAAATATACGGGCTTTTATTTTGGCATAGTACATTTTTCTTGAATAGTGTTGCTTATTTAGCGGAGCTGCTAAGGTGGCTTTTCTGGGTGGGAAAATGTTCTTAATTTACGCCAACAAGAATCGGGGCACATACCCAAAGCTCGGGTACCCGATTGACAGATTTGAAGAAAACAATGCAAATTGGTAATAGATCCCTTATATGTCCTAACTGCACGCTTTTGTGCAGACAAGTGTATTTTGGGGTTAATTTGGCTATGCTCACTGCAATGCATCTTTTCTTGGGGGGAGAAAATGTATTTTGGGGGGGAATATCAAAAATTTAAATGATTTTCCTACTCCATTTAATGTAACACTGAAATCATTTAGTACCGTTACCGCCCTTAGTGCATTTTTTGCACCATTGACTCCCAGGTAAATCTTTTTTTTCCTCGTAAGCCTAAATATTAGCATATATACATATATATGTATATATACATATATATGTATATATACATATATATGTAATTCTGTCTGGGCTCTCAGGGCAGTTGAAGACTCAATTTTGACCTTTTTATGTTTTCCACTAGATTGCACATTTTTCTCATGTTTACCGGGGAAATAACGAACGCTGCAATCAAAATAAAATTTAATGAAAATATTTTTATGACCATTTAGAACACTGTGATGATCGCCGGAAGCTTCCTGACCCACATGAAAGTATCACCTCAGGCAGGAGGTAAGAAATAAGGATATGGGTTTATTAAATGAAAAATAACAAACAGAGGACGCAGCTCCAAACGCGTGCTGGAAAAAGCCAACAGGAACTAAGGGCGAAACTTCGAAGCGGAAACCGGGCCGGGGTCTAAAAAAAAATATAGAAAAACACACGGAGGTCCAACCAGGAACGCGAGAACCAGATATAAATAGAGGGAAGGGAGATCTTACGGAGCCAGAACAGAGGATGGATGTGAGGAGAGGGTTGGTCAGGTCTGGTCCATGGAGAATTGGGTTGAGGCAGGAGGGCTGTGGCTGACGGGGATCCAGGGCAGGTGAACGGCGGAGAGCAGATGGCCAGGGGAGATGAGTGACGATGTTGAGGTTCACACTCCAGGAAAAACGAGAACTCAGGCTGGGACCCGGTAGTAGATCTGGAGGCAGGACAGGCAATTAAACTCAGGACAAGCAGGGCAAGATTGCAAAAATATTACAAGTTCAGGACGAGGCTGGAAGCTGCCCAGGTGAGAGTATCAACCGGTGCTGGAGTGTGGACACGCCACTCCTGAAATCCCCTGGCCTTGCTGATGGGAAATCAGCAGCAGCTGAGGCTCTCCGACACGCCCACCTGCAGAGAGACTCAGAGGGAAAACAGCTGACTCATGACAACTCCAATGTGTTGAAAATTCTCCCATAAAACTAATCATCCGGACATAACACACAGAACTTTTTTATATTGTTGCATTTGTTTACATTTCTGGTTGTGATCATGCACCTGACGATAAAGGCGGAAATAAATACATTAAATTTGTGGAACACACAAATATTTTATTTTATTTTTTGAGGACCGAAACCAAAGTCAAAATTCATTTACAAAAAATTGGGAGTTATGAATTATTATATGAGGAAATGTTGCGTCTGCATTTTTTGAGCACCAAGGTTAAAGTCGTGACTTTTTTAGAAAAAAACATGAAATTACAAAAAAACTTTAAAGTGAGCAAAAATAAACATGTTATGCCTATTTGTGACGCTCCAAGACTGTAACAGTTTAACCCCCAAAAAAGTCATTATTATTATTATATTTCTTATTCTCACAATTCTAGTATTGATCATAACCCTGGCACTAAAGAGATTACATCTCAGAAACACACGTTTTTATTATCTTTTGTTAGGGCTGATGCTAAGGGTGAAATTCATATAAAACTGGGACATGTGAAATATTTCTATAGGTAGTTCTGTATGTGCATTAATGTGTGCTCGAACACCAGAAACGTTAGGAAATTAAAGGTAATATAAAGGATATATGAGCTTCCTGCAGGCCAAAACGAGCAGGTGCTTCTCATTGTGCGGTTTTTTATTTAGCTGCATTATCTACATAACTTTGTATTTTAAAAACCTGAATAGGCAAACTCATATCCATCCACATCTTCTATGTGAACAAAATCTTGTTTTCAGGCTTCAAGGCTTTGGAATGGGAAAATATTTATAATCTCATGTTTTTGCCAATCTGTTATTACAAAGAAAAGCCTCAGATTAATAACTGGTGTCTGTGCACTCAAACCAGAGATGTCCAAATATTTGCAAATATCAACCACGGTTCATTCTCGGGGTTTGAAACGTAAAGTTAGAAAAATTTTGTTGCAATGAATAAATTAAAGTAATTAGGAAGCATTTTCCCGATATTTAAAACTATTTCCTGATCCCTTGTGTGTAAACGTGCAAAACTACAGCCCATATTTCGTTGTTTCAACAGCTTCCTAACCCCTTTCCTCACTGGAGTGTGTGTGCTTCTTCAGGTAACGATGGATGAATGTGTGTGTTCAGTCAGTGGGTCAATATCAGGAGTCGATCCTTATCCCTTTGTAATCCAGTTCTTGTGTGTGCGTGTGTGTGTGTGTGTGTGTGTGTGTGTGTGTGTGTGTGTGTGTGTGTGTGTGTAAATGTCAGAGACACACACTATCACTGTGTAATCCACTGACCCTGGTAAACAGGAAGAGACAGCGATGCTTCTAACTAATAAAATCCCTTTGCAGGTTTTGTTTTTACCATTTTTATCTCCGTGTGAATGTGATTCAGCATCAAGGACAAAGATCAATGCAGAATATTGACCAAACCGTGGGAAAAATCATCATAATGAAGAAAATTACAGACTTTGTAAAAGTGCAAATACGGTTATACGGATTGAATTACTGTTTAATACTTCAGTCTTTTTTTCAAGTTGGACTTTAAGCTGTGTGTGTGTGTGTGTGTGTGTGTGTGTGTGTGTGTGTGTGTGTGTGTGTGTGTGTGTGTGTGTGTGTGTGTGTGTGTGTGTGTGTCAGGTCAGAAGTCATGCAAAACCTCTTGAGATCAAACGTGACTTTAGAGTGAACCAACATGGCAGACTGGGAACAGGAACGTCCTTCCATCATCTTGCTTTCTGATTGGCTAATTCCATGTCCAATTGGCAGCATGCTTGTTTAGACTCAGGGGCTCACCACAACCCAACAAGGTGAATGTCCCAGATTTATGATCGGAGCGGTCCCAGTGTCGTTCTGAGCAGACCAGAGCACGGTTTGTTTCAGGACATCCTCCGGTCTCAGGAGCATCCTCAGACATCAGATCAGAGAAAAGAGCATCAGCTTTCAATCGAAAGCCCATCAGACTAAATGGAGTAAAGATTGTTGAGAAAAGCCTTGTGTGACAAAACTCTGTCAGGAAGTCTGTTTTTCTCTGTTCTTAGGTGTGAAATACATTCCTACAGACTGTGGATTAGTTAGTAACAAATGCAGCAAAAAGAATAAAGTAAAAATAAAGACTTAGTGCAAACAGCACCACCTGCTGGATGCTGTCCAACAGCACGTTGTCAGATGGAGTTCGTCTCACATAGTTTTTCCTCATGGAGTTTTTTAGACCTTTCATTCTGACTCCATTTAGTCAGAAGTCTGATGGATTTTTGACTGAAACCTGGTGCTTTCTCCTTTCTGCTCTGATGTCTGAGAGCGTTGTGAAGCACCTTGGGGGTTGTAGAACCCTAAGGAGGCGCTATACAAATACAGGCCCTTTACCATTCCCTGAGACCTGCGGGTGTCCTAAAATATTCATTGTACCAGACCACTCATGACACACCACGCACAACAGGAATATCTGAAAAGTTTATCTTTGGTCAGTCGGGTCGATCCGATTGTTGGATGGGAAGGATCGGGTGAAGAATCGGCTTAATTAACTTGCCGCATTTACCGGACCTGATTCTTCTCTATGCAAAATTAAACAGAGTCTAGCTGGCCAGGCTAACACTCCTCCACTTTGTCGTTAAATGCTCTCTGTCGCCCTCTCGAGGCTTGCTGCGTAATGTCACTGTCATAAAATCAAATCTGTCGCGCATAAGAGGCGTGTTTTCCGACTGTGTTCTAACTCGCGAGCCCGAATAAACACGTTAACCGGCGTTTCAGCATTAAATAAAGTTTTATCAGGTCTGTACAACAACTTTATAGCCGACCAAACTCAATAACCCAGTGAACCATTTATTTCTTCCCCAATCATTAGCAGCACGGCTAGGTCGGTGTTCGTAGCACATGCCGTTCTTTCAACAAGAACTCTCCAGTGAGGAAAAGCCGGCCCAATGTTGACTCTGGTCTTCGTTGTTTCTCTTTTCCTAGATTCTTCTGACAAAACATGTCTAGCTTTGGTGGTTCTGCCATTGCTCAAGCCTCTAAACCGCGGATCTACCAAAGACATATATACGTAGACACCCCGTAGACTGGCACCGCCACCATTTTAGATGGGTCTCCATCAGCCCCCCGTGCATTTATTACTGAGGAAGGTGTTCACCTATCGAAACAACTCATTTTATCAAGCTTTTTCGCAAAATCATGCATCATAATTAAAATACTAAAATAATTAACAAAATAAATTTAAATCCTATCAGGTAGAATACATAAATAAATAGTAACTGTAACACTTTAGTTTAGGGAACACAAATTAACCATTAATTAGCTGCCAATTAATATGCATATTAGTGGACTACTAAGTCTGAACTACTCCTTATTAAGCACTTATTAACAGCTTATTACTAATGTCATAACTCTAATAGTAACCGGCCATAAATTATGAGTTTTATCAAAATAAGCCATTCATAATGGTTTGTTAACTACAATTAAACGGTTTGTAGCCGATTAACGCACATATTAAGTAGCTTAAATCAATGTGTGGCTTTTAAAGAAGTAATTCAGGGGCTGCATGGTGGCGCAGTGGTTAGCACTGTTGCTTCGCAGCACAAAGGTTGCAGGTTCGAAACTCGGCTGCGGCCTTTCTGCGTGGAGTTGCGTGTTCTCCCCATGCATGCGTGGGTTTCCTCCGGGTACTCCGGTTTCCCCCACAGATCACAACACGCCCTATAGGTCATAAACTGTAAGTCGCTTTGGATAAAAGCGTCTGCTAAATACATAAACATATTCTTGCCTTTAAGTGGTTAATTAATACAGAACTACTAGTAATTACGTATGAACTAAATCCGACGTTAGAATGGGGAACATGTTCTTAATAATACCAGAACATAATATTTTTGGTTATTAATGCAGAATAACTATTCCCCTTGAATTACTTTTTTAAAAGCCACATATTGATTTGAGCTACTTAATATGTGCGTTAATCGGCTACAAACCATTTAGTTTTAGTTAACAAACCATTATGAATGGCTTATTATGATGAAACTCTTAATTTATGGCCTGTTAATGTTAGAATTACAGCATTAGTAATAAGCACCTAATAATAGCTTAACAATGACTAATTCAGACTTAGTAGTCCACTACTATGCATATTAATTGGTAGCTAATTAATGGCTAATTTGTGTTCCCTAAACTAAAGTATTACCATAGTAATCCCACGTGATCTGTACGTTGGTTGTTGTAACCGCAGGCCGCACAGAAACGGGCATAGTTCTGCTTTTACTTTGGAGAGTGAGGAGACCCATCCAAAATGGCGGTGATGCTGTTACGCTCTCCAGCGCCCAATGGGGCATCGACGTATTCGTGTCTATGCAGTCTACATGATACTGCCGTAAAGCAACATGCAGTGAGAACTCCGGCGGTGGAGCGCCAACCAAAAACTGTATGGAGCGGTAAACAGACGTGGGAGCCCATATCACTACCACAGCTCTGAAAATGAACACGATAGATGTATGCTGCCAAAACCTTTCAAAAAACATTATAAGGTGCAAAACCTTCTCTGTGGCCGCGTGGCCTATAGAGGGTCCGCCCTGGGACTGGGAGACCCTAACCCTAAACCACCAAATAGTTACTGAGCACAGCCTCAGCTGCAGCTCACCGACCAACACGGGGAAGGCTCGATGCGGAGACGAACCTTAAGATCCTGCATTTGGTTTTCAAAGCTTTTCATGGCCAAGAACTTGCATGCATCAGATAACCTTTATGTGTTCGTCCGCCAGCAAGTTCTTAAAGAGCAGGTTCACAGAGAAAGCATGCTACTGGCTATTTCTGAACTACAACTGCTCACTCTGAGTTTCCCGTTCATGCAGGCCGAATGTATAAACAGTCTCCTACCACTATTTTCGGCGTTAACGACACAGAAGACAGACGAGGAAATGCTCGGGTCAGGAAGTGCCACACAGGTCTACATCATACTGTAAATTTGCATCACGCACTCACCCATCCTGGCTCACAACGGGCAAGGCTTTTGCTGGTTTAGTGGCCTGGAGAGAGCAGAGCATGTCTCTGCTAGCAGCTAACCGTTAGCATTGGCAAACGTGGCAGAACTCCTGTCACACCCAAACATGAGCCCAGTCCTTTGTTTCCTGTTTTATTTTGACATCTTTCTCTCTCCTCGGTGCCACTTCCTGTCCACGCTTGTTTACGTATTTAACCTCTCTCTTCTCTCCTTTCAGGTGCCAGTTTGTAGTCGTCTGCTAGCCTTTCGTTCCATCTGTGATCAGTGTTTGATCTCAGTGTTTCTTTGGCCTAGTTTTGGTTCCCTCGTCTCTGGCCCTTTATCTGTTCACTTGGATTTGTTTGTTGGGATTTTTTGACTGAATAAAGGATTTTGCTTTCTACCTCACCATTTTTGAACCTTGCTTTTGGGTCCAGCCCCTGTTATCTGACACTTTCAGACTTGCAACGTTGCAAAGCAAAGTCACGTTGCTGCTGCCCAATCAAAGGCTAAATATTCAAGTATCATGAATAACAACCAGTGAGACTCCGCCGTTTTCCACCCTGGACTGCTCCAGCTAATTTCTACTTCCTGAAACAAGAGCGCCGGAGCTTTCTTCCCACAGAGAATGGCTCACAAGAAATTCATTCATACTAGAGACCACAGCAGATCTATTAGAAAAGAGAGTAAATGAGAGCTTTAAGGTCAGACTAAAGGTGACTGAGCACCTGATCCCCAGACTTCGGCTCTTTGTGTTTAATGTTATACTTTGTAGTATTTTTCATCCTGAAAGGCAGGAAACAAGTGAAGCAGATAAAAACAATACAAGCTTGAACCAGAAAGTTTAACTAACCAAACAAGAAGTGATTCAAAATGAATTTCTGCCAACTTTAAACAACTTTCAGTTTGATCAACGAACTGAAGCCTTTCTGTGACTGGAAGTTTATAAAAGCATCATTTCTGTGGCGAGTTTCTGCCAGACTGCCTCCCTTCCCTTCCTCACCCTGTTCCCTTCCAATATTCCCCTCGTTCATCGATCCATCCACGTCTCCATCCGTCTGAACCGAATGCATCCAGCTGCATCCGTCTCACAATCAAACAGGACATCTCCGAAGTCAGCGATCCGATTCTGACAACTCAAAAGGCGGAATTTTTTCCTGTTGAAACTCCAGGTGTGTACACTCCAAACAGCTGCTGAGGCACACCGCTTTGTCAGCTCAGCTGTAACACAGGAGTTATGATAATCAATAAAACACTTCATAGGTGCATGTGTTCGGGGGGGGGGGGGGGGGGGGTCTGATAAACAAATAAAACAGTGTTTTACTCATAAATGTTCACAGAACAGTCTTGTAACCACACACACACACACACACACACACACACACACACGAATCTAGCTGTGGCCGTGACAATCACGTGGACAGAGTGGGAAACCACCGACATCTGAGCCATCCGACAACAACAGGCAACGAGAGTTTTACCCATCTGGGTCGGATGTGTGTGACTTCAAAAAGATTTGTGTCTCTCTTTCATCCTTCCCTCTCTTCCCTCCACCTCTTCTTGTGCGGTGCATCTCTTTGTTTCTCAGCTTCATGCCTTACCGGTCTCCAGCTGATTATTAGGCTCGCCTTCTTCCTCTCTCCAGTTTGTTTCCCCCCATCACTCCTAATTCTCTCGGTTTCCTTTGACGTTTCCCGTTGCTGTCGGTTTCTCTGTGGCAGGTTGATAAAAGCGAGCCGGGGACATGCAGGAGGAGAATTAGGTAAATCAGGGGGTGGTGATTTATTTTTATCAGCCTAAAGGTTTGTTTTTTCACAGAAAGCTTATTAAAAATACGTCATCAATAAGGAAGAAAATGCAGAATTTAAATATGCGTCTGATTATTTACCAACAAAACACCTAAAAACAGGACATTTTACAAGAGTATGAGGCAAAGGCGATATTTAACAGGACATGAAAGCTACAGAATTTGGAGTCATGAAATGTAAAAAAAGAATAAATAAAACACATTTTACCTCTCCGCATGCAAGCACACATCCCCGAGAAACGTTTATCTCAACAACAAAATATCATGATGTTCAACCAAGAGTCGTCAGGGTGACCCCAAAGACTTCTGCTAAAGTCTTTCCATGAGGTGGATTTTATGACCTGAAGAATCCAACATGTTCTTCTACCACTGAGTTTAATGTCACGGAGAGGAGAACATTTGCAGAGGAACAGAAGAGGCACAAAACAGAGAGTTAAGAAAGGCCTCAGGAGTGAAGATGGAAGCTGGAGCGAGGAGACAGATGGTAACCAGGAGGGCAGACCGAACACGGAGGGACTGGTCCTTCAGTAAGAGATGGATGTCAGGGCATGAGAGACAGGAAACACTGAGGACACGTTAATAGTATAAATATGACAGAGGAACTTGGTAACAGATAAGAGAAATAATGAGATCTCGTCTCCTGGAAAGGGGAAATCACAGGAAGCAAAAGCTAAAGTTAGTTTTTCTTGTTTTCACAGAAAAGTTTCTCAAGTCTGACTTCTGTGTTTGACGTAATTCCCCACAGTGGCGCATTATACCGATAAACATACTGCCTTCCTATTCGTGACAAAGAAAAACACCGTTTAGTTTCAGCTCAGAACCAGATTACTTTGGGCAAAATAGGGATTATTAACGAAAAAGTCTCTCCTTAAATGGGACCTTTTGCATCCTCTTGTGCCGCCATGTTGCTTTCTACTGCCGCTTTAAACGTGAAAAAAAATCTTTGTTAGTGTTTGATTGTAGGAATTGTGTGCCTAAAAGAAGTCGTTTCAAAAAGTCTCCAGTTGTGACATCACAAATGGGGACTTTTGAAACAAAAGTAGAATAGAAACACCTTGGAAGAGCAGCCGCTCTACTCTGAGCCCCTCCCAGATATCAGAGCTTCTCAGCATATAGTGAACAGTAGATGGGTGGGCGTGGCCAGCTCCAACTTGTTTTCTTAAAAGGACAGAGCTCATTCTGGAATGTACTGAAAACGTCACTTTTAAAACTGCTAAAATCACTTTATGTGAGAGGGATTTAGTAGAAAGAACTTCATAAACATGATTCGTATCAACCACAGAACTGCTTTAACTTAAGAAAAAAGAAATTACGTCTCATTTTAAATTGATTGTTACTAAAAAGATGCAGATTAGAGCGTGCTCACAGGAACTCTTTATTTTCAGCTTTGCACACAGTCACAGTAGCTGATAGAGGAACCGATGTCTCTGCGAGACGCTGAACACCGACGTTCATCAGATGGTTATTTGTGAGTTTGGCAAACACTTCAGCTCGTCACCTGCTGCTTACACGACTGCAAGCTTCTTATAGTTCATCCTTCTGGATCCAGATCCAACATCTTTCTCTCCTCCTACAGTTTCTGTTCTTCCTTTACAAAAACGGAGGATTGAACCCTTCCCCCAAATCTCACGTTTCTATTCTTGTCCTCTTCTCCTGAGATCCGCTCACTGACAGGTCTGAGCGTTCACACGTACTGTGTAAACGCTATGGGGATCTTTAAAACTGCCAAGTTTACTTCTCAAAGAGCCATCTATCAAAATGAGTGGCTTTTACGCACAAACGTGGAATATGACTGGAACGCATGCAGAAGACCCCCCCCCCCTCCCGCTGCTATTCCAGTTTCTCAGCCTTTTATTTTCGTCACACTCGTTTCATATGCGGAGATCTTCATGTACAGCGAATTTCAGCAGCATTATTGCTGTACTAACATCTTAGAGGCACTGTTGGGGCGACGGTGGCACAGGAGTTAGGTGCTCGCCCCATAATCGGAAGGTTGCAGGTTCGAGCCCCGCTCAGTCTGTTGTTGTGTCCTTGGGCAAGACGCTTCACCTGCCTTGGATGCTGCAGGTGGACGGTGGTGCCGGTGGCGCCAGTGCTCAGCAGTCTCGTCTCATTCAGTGCGCCCCAGGGCAGCTGTGGCTACATCGTAGCTCATCCCCACCAGTGTGTGAATGGGTGAATGACTGATTGTGTTGTAAAGCGCCTTGGGGGGTTCCATGACTCTAGAAGGCGCTACATCAAGTACAGGCCATTAATTTTACCGTTCACCCTGCTGTGAAAATCAGCTTTAAAGAAGTGACTGTGATAGCTCGGTCAGGTTAGTGGTCGTAATGTTACGACCGGCTGGTTACATTCAGCTGGGAGGTGAAAATGTACAGTTGGGGAGTAAACGACCATGATCACTCTAAACTTTCTCAGCTGATTTGGCAGCTCCTTAAAGTTGCTGGTCCTTTTTTCAGCTTTAATCAACAGTTAATCATCTGATGAAGTCTTACAAGCATAAATGTTCTCTCAGAACTCGTGCCGCTCCGGCAGCACTGGGCGAGCCGTGGATAAAGAGTCTCCCAGTTAACCTTGGGAAAACAACATGGATGCACACACTGGAAATCCGAGTGTAGGTTTGAAGGTGGAACTGCCTGTTGGCCTCGTTTTTGTTTGGTTGAAATTTGGCAAGCGTCATCCAAAACAACCTCCCAGTTTGAAACAAAAGGTTTTTAAATGTGTTTTTAACACATACAACTACTCTGAATCACAAATGAACAAACCAAAATGATGCTGAATCTACAGGGACCATAACTCACCTTTTGTGCTGCCATGTGGGTTTCCACTGCCTCTGTAAACACTCCAAATATGAAAAAACACGTTCTTTCGTCTTCGGTCAGCGCCTGGTTTTAGGAATTCTAGGCCTAAAACAAGCCGTTTCAACAAGTCCCTGTTTGTGACATCACAAATGGGGGTGTTACATTCCCGACAGGAGGTGTTAAAATGTGAAGAAGGAGGTAACATAAGAAACATGATAGTGGGTTTAAAATGGGTTCCACTGTCATAAAAAGGTTCTAAAGACAAGTGAGCAAACAGATGGAGGGCTTTATAAGAACAAGGCCAAACAAAATCCTCTGAACAAGGTTAACAATAAAACACCTGCTGCACACGACCGAGTCGATAGAAGTCTTAAAACCAGAACACAGTTAACCTCTAAAATACCAAAACCAGACATCAGTAAGATCATAACTCAGTCAACTATCTTGACATAAAAGAGGAAAGTTTTAACCTTGCATGTTAGAAACTCGTCAAACTCAGAGTTAACCTTAAAATCGTTAAACTCATCTAACCGAAGGGGTTTAACCTACAATCCCAGGTGTGGCTCATCAGAGGGATTCAGGTCAGCTGTGCTCATCAGCAGCCTGAAGGAGAGGAGGAGGGGCGGTGTCTGGACCGATCACAGGGGCTGGGTGATCCTGGATCTTCAGAGGCCACGCTGGTGGCCACAACAGGAGGAATTAGGATAGAATGACCTCTCACCTGGAGAGCAGCTGCTGGAGGAGCAGTGGCTCTACTTCAGCAGCGTTTACATGACGGTCAGCTCAGTCTGGCCTTGGTAGGGTCATTTAATCTACGTTGGCATTGTCCATGCGGAGCTCACAGCTTTTTCCGGCCTTGCAACCCTGTGGTTCGTTTCGTGCTGAGCTGACCCAACACACCCACATCTGAACTGATTGGCTTGCCGACGTTGTCACTCTCATGCCCACCTACTGGGGGAGCCTCCGGTTGGTGTGGCTAGTATCAGCCAACGGTGGCTGATTCTGAGCCCAGAAGATGCTCCAACATTAAACACTGTTGTAAAATCTACTTATTAGTAGAAGTTAGCCCTTACCCTGAACGGTTCATCACTGGACATGGTGCTGGCTGGTCACTTCATGTGTCGACAGTGAACCAACACCCCAAAATTGACATGACAGGAAACAGTATGTTCAAATAAACAACATCAAATCCAATCTGTACAATATTACTTGTGGAGTACCGCAAGGGTCTGTACTAGGCCCTAAACTATTCATTATTTATATAAATGGTATTGTCTCTACATCTAATATGTTAAAGTATATCTTATTTGCTGATGACACAACTTTCTATTATTCAGGAGACGACATTGATCAAATGATAGAAGTGATACAAACAGTTGGAAAAAATCAAATTATGGTTCGATGGGAATAAGCTTTCGTTGAACACAGATAAAATATATTTTATGATATTCAGTAATAGAAAGTTGAATATAAAAACATTAATCAAATTAGACAAAATCTGCATTAATAAAGGAAGTTACATATTAGGGAGTCATCATTGATGAGGATTTATCTTGGAAACTACTTATAAACAATATCAAAACTAAAATAGATAAATCAGTCGCAATATTACACAGAGTCAAATGGTCTCTAGCTGACAAATCCCTATATTTATTATACAATCATTGATCGTACCGCACTTGAACTACTGTGTTGAAATTTGGAGAATAACATATAAAACCTATACACATTCAGTTTTCATCCTACAAAAAAGCAATAAGAATTATAACAAGAAGCAATTACAGAGATCCATCCAGCCAATTATTTATCAAATTAAAAACTTTAAAACGTTACGACCTAGTAGATTATACTATTTAGAAATGTATGTATAAAGTCGACAAAAAGCACCTTCCAACAAATGTAATCATAAAATTTATGGAAAGAAAGAGTAGTTATGATTTGAAAGGCAATAAAATATAAAAGATACCAAAACATAGGATAAAAATAAAGGAACGTTGTGTTTCAATATACGGAGTCAAAATGTGGAATAAATAAAGTACCGAAATCAAGAATACCAAAACAATACATACCTTTAATAAACATATTAAAAATGAAATACTTAGCTTATGACGCTATGAGACAGACGTATTTATGAAGTAGAGAGAATGAAAGGGAAAACACACATTTATGTTCTACTTTGTTTCTTTTAGTTATTATTTTTTGTGTGTTTTCTTTTGCATTGATTGTTTTCCCCTTTCATTAATATAAGAATAAACATTTGTTTTTGTTTATTTTCTGTGTGTGCGTAGTTGAATCAGTAAACCAGGTCAGACATCTTTTAACTATAATAACTTTGTATTTATTTTGGTTAAGGGGAGCAGAAAACAGAAGTTTTCTGTTCCTTTTCATTTTTTATTGTTGCAAACCTGTTTTGTGTTTTGTTTTTATTTGTGAATAAAAGAAAATAAACTTAAAAATAATCTTTTGTTCTTCACACCAGACGTCGCTAAGGTGGTCGTGTTCCATATTCAACCTTTAATATGATAAAAATATAAAAATGCAGCTACAACTTTTTCTTTTATTATGAAAAAACAAACTTTACTTGAGATAAAACATTTAACAGGTTTTTATTGATGAGGTGAACTTTCTTTTAGATTCATTTGGAAACAAACTGAACTCTGTGATGGTTAAATAAATGAATGCGGCAACATTTTATTCAGTAGTTTATTTTGACTAAAAAAGAGGAAAATATGACTAAATTATAGCTTTGACTAAAGAAGAGATCAGCTACTATTATTGTTTTTCTAACCAGTTCAGTCCAGCAGACCCTTACAAGAA
>NC_091757.1:57508043-57513043 GCF_043380555.1 Nothobranchius furzeri | reverse complement strand
AGGGGCTGGATTGGGGGTTAAACCACCAAATAGTTCCTGAGCGCAGCCGCAGCTGCAGCTCACCGCTCTCCATGGGGATGGCTCAAATGCAGAGATGAGTTTTAACCAGCGTGTGATGACTGAAGGGACTTTAGCTCTGTAGCCCTCCGCTGACCAGAACCGTTTCAACAGTTTAACAGTCTGCCTTGTAGCAATAGCTGTTTACTGTGCTGGTGGCTCAGATAATGGCTAGCAGTTAGCTTTTTCAGTTGCTAACTATCAATAAAAAGCTCTAGAAAAACAAGAATTTAGCTTTCTTTTGCTGGCATCATGGTAAGCAAATGTAAGAGAACAACATGTTTGGAGGTGAAGCAAAGAGCTAAACCCAGAGGGAACATCTGCGCGGTCTACACTCGACTGAGGGAGCTAAAGGAGGCTACAGGCGGGGTAGTTTCACCAGTGTGATGATGACTAATGGGACTTTAACTTTAATATTCAAGGATATGGTTATTTATTGCTTCGTTAGTGATGCGTACAAACATGGTAAATCCCAGAAGTGCGGTTTGTAAACACACAGCCAAACATGTTTTATTCTTATTAACGTAGGGTTTATTCCATGGAGTCATGGTCTTATTTACAGTTTGGTTAGAAGCTTAAACGCTTCAACAACAGGTCAGGTCGTTGTTTTACTGGAGCCTGAAGATGCATTTTAATGTGTGCTTTATAGTCCAGTGCATGCTTGGCCATCGGGTCGACCACTGGACCCGAGTAACGTTAATTCTGTCATCTGTACCACACGAACACCTGCCAAGGCCTCAGCGGTCGGCTGCATGCAGCTTGAGCATTTCACTAAACTCCAGAACAAACTGCTGTTAAAAACCAGACACAACAGATCTAATGATAACGTTTTTCCTCACGTGTGAACCGCAGACGAACCAGAGCATCGCCACCAGCTACTGAATCCAGAAACTCTAAACCGATGATTCAAACGCTGCAGCACAGCTGACCCAAAAAAACAGCATGAATATGAATGCAAGTGCAAACGTTGAGGCCTGAGGCCGTTACAATATCCATGTGTTTGACTTATTTTCTTCCTTAATTAATGTTCTCCGTGTTTCCTGTAAGGCAACATGATCCTGAGTAGGATTATCTCCACGTCTACAGCGTACGGTTCCATTTTTAAGTTTTATACACATCAGCTGAGCTCTTATCAGTTTAAGTTATTGCTTAGCAAACTAAACGATCAGATAAAACCAGCGTTGTTTCAGAGCCACCAATGCTTTGCTGGTGATTTTTCAACTTTAGGCTTGTTCCCACAGCGAGAACTTCCGGGTGTCTCCGTTTCGGTGAGTCGGCCAAACAGGACGACTTTCCAGACCTTCTCAGGGGCCAACTGAATACTTATTATGGGGTATGTAATTAGTAATAAGTTTATGTTTATGTGTTTAGCAGATGCTTTTGTCCAAAGTGACTTACAAGTGATAATCGGCATGTTGCCCTCGAGGCTAACAACAACAACAACAACAACAATAACAACAACTTGACATCAGTCATGGAGAGGAGGGAACAAGGAGTGGACGGTAGAGAGGGGGGACGGGTGCAGGGAGGGTGCTAGTTTAGAAGATGCTCTCTGAAGAGCAGGGTCTTCAGGAGTTTCTTGAAAATTGAAAAGGAAGCTCCTGTTCTGGTAGTGCTTGGTAGGTCATTCCACATTTGTGGAACGATGCATGAGAAGAGTCTGGATTGTCCTGAGCGTGGTGTAGGCACTGCTAGCCGACCATCCTGTGATGACCGGAGCGGCCGGGCCGAGACGTGAGCCTTTGCAAGAGGATTCAGGTAGATGGGAGCCGTACCGTCTCGGCTTTAATAGCCCGGTAGATGCTGGGTGGGGCTTGAGGTGAACTCATGCTGATTGGTTACAACTCAGTAGGAATCCCAGGAGTTATTTCCTCTAATATAGGGCAAAGATGGCTGGAGGCTAACGTAGAGTTAACAACGTAGACGCTCAATTAGAAACAGTCGGCTCAACAAATATCTCGCTATTTTTGAAATTACCAAAAACTCTTTATTACAGAGAAATGAATCTAGAATCTAGAGTCGTCTAGAATCTTCTGGCCTTGAACCATATCTGGCAGCAGCCGTGACACTCATGGGTTTCACTCATGGAGTGAAATAGTGACCAGTGCTGTCACTAAACCACCGATCATAGGAATATTATTTCGACTTCATTCGTACGTAAAGCACTTTTAAAAATGCCGTTTCCAACCTCCCAACGCTGACGAATGCAGAAAAAGTCACTCAACAACGCCGTCATTCACGCAGTTTTCTGCTCTTCTACAGAGTGCCTTACAAACGGCTATTCTTCTGGTCATTGAATGCAGCTTTTTAATCACATGGCCACTTCAGTTACAGCACAGCTTGATAGAATAAAACTTCTGATGTCATAAATGTACATGCATGCCGTTTGGAGCTGATCAGTAATGCTGACACAGTCTCTGTTACGTACCCTATCTGGAGCCCTTTTGCCTTCCTGTTGGATCCGCTTGGGTTGCTACGCAATGGGCCCACAACCTCGGGGTGGACCGCTGAAACCTGTCTCCACCGCAGCTGCGGGGCGGGGGACGCTTCGGCCATCGGATGGGAGAGCTGTTTAGATCAGTGAGCAGCCTCTCCCTCGCTGGGTTGTTGGCTTGTTTTGGCTTTGTGATTTGTGAAAGCTAATTTAGCCTAGCACCTGCGGTAGCTAACTGTGTTGTACCTTGCTGGTTGAAACTACTTTAAGATAAGCTGTGGTAGTTTTATGTTACAATTTTAGCGGTTTGTACAGTTATAGTTTTGGTGACAAGCATCTGGGATGTCTTTAGTTATATTTATCTTTACTTTCCCATTCCCCAAGAGTTGTGTTTGTGTGGTTTTGTTAGATTCACGGCTTTGGGGATGGTTGTGTTGTTGTGGTTTTGTTTTATTTGAAATAAACCTGATTATTATTGTTACACCTGCAGATGTGGTTTTAAGGCTTTCACCATCGAGCCCAACATCCTTATGGTGGGTTGTAACGGTCTCGGCACGCTGACATCTTACCAACGTCTCAAAAAGGACGATTTTGTACAGAAACGATGGCTGAGAATGACCGAACAACCGTTTTTCCCCGTCACCTTCCCCCGCTACCAGAAACTTCCCAGAACTCCTTGGTGAAAACACGGCTTTGGTTTAGTTTAAGACACAATAACTGAAACAAACAGTCCTGCGGCCGACAGAAGTGTCCCTGCATCCCCAAGTGAGCAATAATCCAGGGACGATCATTTGTAACAGCGTTCATCTGGCGCTGCTACTATAAACCGGTGGTGTTAGCACACTGCTCTACCTTTATTGACCTATTTAGGAGCTCTCCTCCTTTCTAGCACCTTCCTAAAACGGTCACGACGACACACACACACACACACACACACACACACACACACACACACACACACACACACACACACACACACACACACACACACACACACACACACACCTATTTGTCTCTTTCTACCCACCAATCATCTACTACTCCTGACACGTTCCATTCATCTCCCCTCCCACCGTTCTCTCTCTGCCTCCCTGCATCGCTCCTCTGTATCACGGACTACATCCATCCATCTTGTTTTCTTTGCTCTCTGCCCTTCTACCACTCCTCCCTCCTCTCTCACTTCTCTATCTGTTCTTTACACTCGGAGTCTCCGCCTCTCTGTCTGCCAGCTTTCTTTACTGAGCTTTAATTGGCTCCCTGGAGGAAGTGGAAACGCTGTCTTCTGATTACACACAAACACACTTTTAGTGGGAAGGTAACCAATTATCTTATTGTTGCTCTCATCTTCATAGGCACACGAACACACAGAAGTATATTTAAACCAGAAGTCACTGTAGATTTCTGGAGGTGACTTCTATGCTTCCATGCATGCGTCTGTGTGAACAGGAAGGTAACTCGTCACATTGATCTGATGCTCCAAACAGCGCTCTTCGGGTCTTCTCTCGTTTAGCAGAATCCATGTTGGTTTGGGAATCGGGTTTTGTTTGTGGTGGTGTGAAGGCTTTGAACATCGTCTGGGACGACGGTTCAGGGTCAAAGTCACCGACAACCGCCACGGACCGGCCAACTCATCAACACCGCCAGTCCATGTGTGCATCACATTTAAACAAGAAAATAAAACACGAGTTTAGAGCACACACACACACACACACACACACACACATCCCAAGAGGAGATGGAGAGCAAGTGGAGCAGGGAAGTGACATATGGGTAGTCAGACGGAGGTATACTAGGATGGAGGGAATCCAGCAGTGAAAGTGTTAATATCACCCAGTGAGGGGAAACATGGATCTGACACGCCTGCTGGCTGGAACACACACACACACACACACACACACACACACACACACACACACACACACCCTAAATGACAGAGTTATGGAGAAACTGAACCTCAACGTTAAGATCAGCTGATTAGCGCTAGCACGTGTTTAGCTTGGGCGGCATAGAGACACGGTGAAACCCCTCTCACTTGTGTGTCGCTGTGAGCACCAGACAGTGGCACATATGCTGTGCTAAATCCTAACACACGTGCACATACACACAACCACACTCACACAAGCAGCGCGTTGACCTCGGGGGTCAAGGCTGGGACGGTTGGCAGCCAAAAGGCTCGCAGCCTGCTGACGCCCTTGGCGGACAGAGAGGACAGTGACGGGGGCGCGACCTGCTTCCTGATTAACGAACACACATTTAACAAAACACCGTTTCATTTCCAAAAGAACAGAATGCAGCAGGGCCGAACCTTCGGGATTGCAAATATTAGCCGGTATGAGTCTGACTTTAAAACAACGTCAGCAGAAATACGTTAGTTCTGCAGTGAACTGCATCTCCTGCTAAAATAAAACCATGTTCTGCCGTACATATAGCTGCTTGTAACTGTACTGATATATTTATCTATAATAATGTTTATATTTATGCAGAGATAAGGGATGTCCACTATTATCAG
>NC_091757.1:57385543-57503043 GCF_043380555.1 Nothobranchius furzeri | reverse complement strand
GAAATCTCTCAAGGAGAGACGCCATCAATCTAAACCGTCTAAATCTGTGGTTCTCGTCCGGAGCCTCGGCGATACTTCGAGGCTTCTCACTCAGAGTCAGGCTTCTTATTTTCTGCTTGATGAGGCAGTAAAAGGGGTGGAATGGCAGCCATCTTCTACAAAATTATCACCGGCATCTCCATGCACTTTTAGAGTTTTGAACCTTTGAATATTTGGTTATGGTTGTTTTCCCTCTGAATCTCAGACCTTACAGTCTATTAGTCTCGTCAAATAGCATTTTAATGGGTGTTTGTTTCTTGTAAATGGCTGTCTGACTCTAAAGCAAAGGTATTCATCAGCCTTTAGACAAGTTCAATATTACCACACCCTAAAAACGCTAAACCCTAATGTAACCGGATTACAGGATACAATAAGATAATTAAAAGAAAAAATAAACAAATGGGCCAATAATTAGGTTCGGGGAGAATTGGAGGTTGTTTAAGAATGACTGGAGTCACGGGTATAGCATGAAACGGTTTATATACTAAATTTTAATAATAATGGGAAATATAACACATAAAGATAACACACAAAAACAGATGAAAACAATCGACAATAGTAAAATGCTCGGTATGAGATTTGATCATATGAGTCACAAGTCAGCCGGCGTCAAGTCAAATCCCCACGCTTGGGGTGAAAGTCAGAGTCCGGTGGTGCGATTTTTTCCTACCGCACCGTTGAGATTGTTCACAGAAGAGAGCAGTCTGCTCTTCAGTTACTTGAGATGTCCTGGTTCGTTCAGTGGTTAAGGCTCGCCATCTCCCTCGTCAGGAAGAAATCCAGTTCTCGTTCCAAGTGAGTGATCATAGGAGTCGGGATCAAACCCAAGGAAAAAAAAAACCCAGCCAACGCGCTCCAACGGTTCCCTCCTACAGAGGATTGGTTCACTCTGTCGTCTCCACACAAATCGCGTTGGTTCCAAGATCCTAGCTCTTATTAGAAGGAGTCAAGTCCGCCTCTCCCTCTATCTATGCGGCACCCAAATCAGGGTTCTTCACGGCCTCAACCGTTGTTTTTTTTTCTCTCTCTCTCTCTCTCTAACCGCTCAGTCTTTGCTTTCTGTATCTGCGTGCTGCACAGCCGTTTGTCTCTCCTCTCGCTCAGCTGCGTCGCACGGTTTTATTTCGCGGAGGCGGGACTTATTTCTCTCAGCCAATGAAATTTCAGATTCCCACCTGGACCAATAGTATACTTTTTCTTCTGTTTCTGTTAGTGATGTTCAAGATTCTTGTTTTAACCGATGTTTAATATTAAACTCGTTATTTTAGTTATTCACCCTTCCAATAATTCATTATGAAATTATCTATTAGTTAATTAGATATCTATTAATTAGTATTGTTAATTTCCTTAATTTATATTTTATATTTTATCTAAATTGAGGATGGATCATATTAGTAAGCCAATTAGTTAATACCTCATTAAGGTTCTAGCTTCTGGGTTACATCCTCCCCCATTAAATATCATGCACGTCCCTGTGCATTGTTTCTACGGGGTACACAACTTCTTGAGTAAGAGAGTCAATAAAAGCTTTATTAAGTCCTTGGAAAAGGGACCTAACTACGGTCACTAGTGGATTGCCCAATTGAGAGTAAGTTAGTCTTTGAGGAGGCTGACTACTTCGTTCAGATCTCCTGACATACATCTCTGGTTGCACAGTATCATGCTCATCCGTTTCGGTTTGATTCTCAACTGAGACAGGACGAAGTGAGCTCTCTGTTTCCGACAGAGCTGATGAGCTATTCTCTAAGACTTTGGTCTTTTCAGATGTATGTGTCTGATCGTGTATGATGGGTTCAAAACTTACATCACGTTGCTGCGACTTTAGGACACCATCCAATTGAGGTAGGTTTGTGTTAGTTTCATCCCCCGTTTCTACGTCAGGTAAGTATACTTCGGTTTTTTCCGTTTTTTCAGGTAAGTATGTTGCTGCTTCTTTCACTCTTTCAGGTAAGAATGTCGCAGTTTCACTCATTCTGTCAGGTAAGAATGTTTCGGTGTTGATGCCTTTGTCAAGTAAGGACAATTCAGCATTTTCATTACCAGCTAAGGTTGGTTCCTTGCGATCCCCTGTGTGTAAGGATAGTGTGTTTTGTTGTTGAATATTATTTACCGGTCCTGAATCTGCTATGAGTTCCCTATTTGGCAAGGTGACCGCTATTTGATAGGATGGTCGGTTTAGCACTTGTGGAAGATCAGAGTAATAAAACTCATCTACCTCTTCGTCAAGTGGCTCATCTGGGTCAGGTTCTAAGGCTGAACTCTGTCTTGTATGAGGTCTGCTAGGTTTCGTAACGCGTTCTGTTTCATTTTCTAATGAAGAGAGAAAACCACAAGGCAGTAAAAGATCTCTGTGGAGTGTTCTGTTGGGTCCTTCTCCGTTCTCTGGTTTTACAGTGTATACTGGCAAGTTTTCCATCTGTTTGAGAACTATATACACTGTTTGCTCCCATTTGTCTGCTAATTTATGCTTTTCTCTTAAGCGAAGATTTCGGACTAAAACACGATCTCCCACACCTAGTGTGGACTCACGAATGTTTCTGTCGAACCGTTCTTTGTTCTTCCTCGCTGTTTTTTGAGAGTTTTTTATGACAATGTCATAACTCTGTTCCAGATGACTCTTCAGTTCTTTAACATACTGAGAATGAGTTATAGAGGGCTTGTTCAAATGCGGTAACCCAAAGGCAATATCTATAGGCAACCGAGGCTGCCTACCGAACATTAGCTCGTAGGGAGAGTATCCCGTCACGTCATTTTTTGTACAATTGTACGAGTGAGTAAGTGGTTTTACAAAATCGCGCCAGTGATGTTTCTCAGTGGCTTGTAAAGTTCCCAACATGCTGAGTAATGTACGATTGTACCGTTCAACGGGGTTGCCACGAGGGTGATAAGGGCTCGTTCTGACTTTACGGATACCAAGTAAAGAACAAAGTTCCTTGATTGTACGTGATTCGAAATCCCGTCCCTGATCACTATGAAGACGCTCAGGAAACCCGTAGTGGACTAAAAAATGTTCCCACAGGTTCTTCGCGACGGTGGTGGCTTTCTGATCTTTGGTTGGGATGGACACTGCATACTTTGTAAAATGGTCTGTAATCACTAAGACATCTTTAGTGTTCTTACTGTCTGGTTCTATGGAGAGAAAATCCATGCAAACTAACTCCATAGGTCTGGTGGTGGTAATACTCACCATTGGAGCAGCTTTGTCAGGGAGGGCCTTCCGACGGATACATCTTTCGCAAGTTTTAACTTTGATTTCGATATCACTAGCCATTCTTGGCCAGTAAAAACGGGACCGAATGAGATCTGTCGTACGTTCAACCCCAAGATGCCCCATATCATCATGTAGGCTTTGCATGACTGTTGAACGTAATGAATCAGGCAAGACTAACTGCAATGATGTCTCTGGTCCTAATTGGCGTCTCCGGTACAGTAAATCATTTTGAAACTCAAACCGTTTCCACTCTCTCAAAAGGTTAAGAACCACCGGGGGTTCTGCAATAGTATCAGTTGGCGGTTTATTGTCAGTCATAAGCAGCTGAATGACTCGGCCAATGGTTGGATCTTTCCTCTGCAAGGAGACAAGGTCAGCATGGTTATACTTGGGCACAGCAAAGAAACTGTCACTATTGTCTTCCAACTGGAATAGGTCTGGAATGGCCGCTGCAGACATGGCAAGTGACTGAACTAAACCACAAGGAGAATCAGTCTCATCCAAGACCATGTGCTTTTGGCATGTTGCCTTCACTGCTTCGGCTTGAAGTTGAAGCTCGACTTCTTTGACAGAGGATAAAAGATGAGATCGGAACTCATCTAGTCGTTGGCATTCCTCAGTGAATTTTGAATTGTCTTCAGGTTTATCATGCAGCCTCCTAGACAGGCCATCCGCGTCAACGTTCTGTGTACCTGCACGGTATCTGATGTCAAAATTATAGGTGGACAACGCAGCTAGCCAACGATAGCTCGTTGCATCGAGTTTTGCCGTTGTTAAGAGGTAAGTTAACGGATTATTATCAGTAATGACAGTGAATGTGTTCCCATACAAATAGTCATGAAACTTATCTGTTATGGCCCACTTTAAGGCTAGAAACTCCAACTTGTGCGCAGGGTACCTAGTTTCACTAGAGCTTAAACCGCGACTTGCATAAGCGATTACCTGTGTGACACCGTTTTGCACTTGGTATAGCGCTGCACCGAGTCCGGTCGTACTAGCATCTGTGTGTACTAGATATGGGAGTTTTGCGTCAGCGTAGCCAAGAACTGGCGAAGTGGTAAGTTTTTCAATAATAGTTTGAAAGGACTTCTCACAGTCTTGGCTCCAACGATTCCCAAAGGGTTCTTTGGGGTTCAAGTACTTTGATCTACATGGTGGTGTTTTAAAGTTTTTCCGTTTGGGTGGATAACCAGCCGTGAGAGATGTTAGTGGCTTGACAATATTTGAGTAATCTTTAACGAAGCGTCGGTAATAACCGGTAAATCCTAAGAAAGATTGGAGTTCCTTCAAAGTCTGAGGCTTCGGCCATGTTTTGAGTGCTTCCACCTTATCTGGATCGGTTTTTATGCCATCTCGAGATACTATATGTCCAAGATAACGCACAGATGTCTGGAAAAAACGACACTTATCTGGTGATAGCTTGAGTCCGTATTCTCTAAGCCGTTCAAGAACGTGAGAAAGTCTGGTTTCGTGTTCTTCCAAGGAGTTGGAAAAGACGATCAAGTCGTCTAGGAAAACTAACACTTCCTTCAGATTAATGTCCTTCATACACTTTTCCATAACCCGTTGGAAAGTGCTTGGAGCATTTGTTATTCCTTGTGGCATACGGTTAAATTCATAAAACCCAAACGGGCAAACAAAAGCAGTTTTAGGTTTATCCTTTTCACACATCTCTATTTGATAGTAACCTGACTTGAGGTCCATCACAGAAAACCACTGTGATCCAGCGAGAGCAGAAAAGGACTCCTCCAAGTTAGGCAGGGCATATGCGTCGCGAATGGTTTGCAGATTAAGCTTTCTATAGTCTATACATAGACGTACCTCACCATTCTTTTTCCGAACTACCACTATTGGTGAGGCAAATGGAGACTCCGACTCTCTTATTATACCGGTTTCCAAGAGGGCTTCCAAATGTTTTCTCACGGCTTCATAATCATGTGGATGGATCGGCCGAGATTTCTGTTTGAATGGGGTCTCGTCTTTTAAGTTGATGTGATGTCTTATCTGTTGTGTATGACCAAAATCAAGATCGTGGTGCGAAAACACATCGGAGTAAGTGTTAAGTTTGTTGGTGATCCTCCCTTTCCATTCTTCGGACAAGGGCGAAGTACCGAAGTCAAAACTGAGAGGAGGGTTTGAAGGTGAAGTCTGTTGCTGCGAACTACACGCCGCAAGTACTTTCTGATCACTTTTGTCAGGTTCTGGATATGGCATAACACGATCGGCTTTAACTAACTCAGCGATCACACAGTTAGTGGGTAATGTGATGTCATGGTTAGTTTCGTTTCTTAGTACAACAGGTACTTTGTATGGACCATGTGAAGGTAAGGAAATGAGGCAACAGTCTACAATTATACCCCCTGGTAGAGAACCATTGGTGGGTTGTTCAATGAGTGCATAAGGCTCATGCTTGTTTTGGCTGGGTTGCATAAACCCTTCTAGTAACAGTTTTTTATTTGCAGGGAGAACTTCTTGGGTTCTCCCTCGAAGCTTCACCACACCAACTCGTCCATCTTTGCTTTGTTTTTTTCTGACTGCTAAGGCTTTTAGCACGTGTTGGTACCCATAAGAGAGTGCCTTGGAATCAGGTAAGTTATTGGCAGACAATTGCTCATACAAAGGATCGAGTGTGTTTGTGCCAATGAGTAGTGGTGTATCAGAGTTTGAGCTTATATCCGGAACCACTAACGCAAGGGTAGGTAACTCAAGTCCAGACTGATCGAGCTCTTTTGGAAATGTGACACTTATCTCTATGTATCCTAAATAAGGAACTGCTTGACCGTTTGCGCCCTCGACTTCTAACAGATTACTGATGGGTTTAATTGAGAGGTCAGGTAAGTGTTCTTGGTAAAAAGAATTGGCAATGGTGGTTACCTGGGACCCTGAATCCAGTAAACAATTACATTCAACACTGTTAACTGAGACTGTAGCTGTGCATCGCCCACCCACTAATCTTTTGGGAAGTTTTGGCACTGAATGAGCATGAACTGGCTTGCAAAAAAGTCTCTCTGTCCTTTCCTTAGAGGGACTTGGTTCTACTTTAGCACCTATCTGTCCCACGATAGGAGCTTCTACCGGTTTAAAGGAGGAGACTGAGCAATTGGCTTTGACATCTCCCACTCGCGCTGCTTCTGTCTAAGAGCAAGTCTTTTAGTTGCAACTAGTGCTGGATTTGGCTCGTTGCTACAGCTAGAAGCTATGTGCCCATCTTCTCCGCACTTAAAACAGTATCCAGGCTTTGGTCTGGGCACCACTGCTGTTATCTGCTGAATCTGTTTGGGCTCATCTGGAATTTTAGTCCCCACACGGGGTTTTGACTCTTTTTGAGTTTTCTTTGCCTTTTTATCTGTGTTGTTAACCTTAAGCTGTGCAATTTGGCTCCTGAGCTCAGCGATTTGTTTGCGTAAGTCATCACAGTTATCATCTATTTCCAGTTCACAAGTGTTTTTACTCTGAGAGCATGTTGTTTGCACATTTGAATACACTCTAGTTCGTTGTGCCCCTAAGTGTTGTTTCATGCGTGCTGCTTTAGTAGCCTGTTTGTCTTCTTCAGTGCGCAGTTTGAGGAGAAGTGCTGTAAAATGAGGCGGGTTGTCTTTCTTTTGTTCGAGTTGCAGGTTTGAAATCAGCGAGCTGTCCCAACAGCCTCTGCAAAACTGCTTGAGCAGCTGCTGGTCGGCGTCACTGGAGGAAATTCCATTCCTCTGAATAACTAGGTTTAACAAGGTGTATAACCTCTGAAAGTAATCGGAAGGTTTTTCACCACTGTCCTGGTTTGTGTTTAAGAAGCGAGCAAAGAGCTCGTCGCCGTCTTCGACAGCTGCGTAAGCTGAATCGAGATGTTCAAGGTACGTTTCCGGGTCGGATTTTGGACTAAGAGCTTTAACGATGCTCGCTGCTGGGGCTGACAGACTCTCCACGATTCTTCGTACAATTTGGGACTTGGTGAGTGAAGGATCATTTATGCATAACACTACACTACTACGCCAAGTATCATAGTCAGTTTCAAAAGAAGGGTGTGGAACTCGCCCTGAGAACGGTTTTAGTCTGTATTGTGAAGTAGGCGGAGGGATAACCTCACTGCTTTTAACAATGTGTTCCACAATAACTCGCTGAACCTCAGGTGTGTTTAAAAGATTTGGTGGAATGCAAGGGTTTTGTTTTCCAGTCTCTGTAGGTGGACAATTGTCCTTTGAGTTGTTCATATAGTTAACTTCTGGTGTTAAAGGCAGGGAATATGTAACTTGGTCACTATGGAGCACTGGCTCTGGTTCAGTGACTGGTTCAGATGCATGGGTATCCCTTCCTAAAGATTCCCCAATTTTTGCCAGTTCCTCCATTAGAAGGTCTTTAAATGATTGATTGCTACGCGCAGCTATGTCCCTGAGCTCTGACAGATAGGCATCAGTGGCAGATGTGCTAGTTTCTAGACTGTACGCGCTGGCTAGGTCTTGAATATGGAAGAAAACATCTGGGTTCCTAGTACAAGGTTTGTCATAGGGTAAACATTGTTTCTTTAATTCCTTAACAGTGGCTTCATGTTGAAACTCCACAATAATCTGATCACAGTTTGGTAACTTAATGCGCCTGTTAACTGGTCCGAATCCTTCCATAAACCCAAAGACTTCGTTATCAAGGTCTGTATCAGTTAACCCACTGATTAAAACAGCATTTGAAACTTTGACCTTTTCTGTTTTCACAACTTCCATTTTAAAACACTCAAAAGTACCAATAATGCCAAAATGGCAAACCACTGTGACCTCCAGGCACTCTTATGATGTCAGTCAATGGTTAGCTAAGGTAACAACTCTACAATTCTCCTGGCTGGCTCGCCAAGTTTTATGTAACCGGATTACAGGATACAATAAGATAATTAAAAGAAAAAATAAACAAATGGGCCAATAATTAGGTTCGGGGAGAATTGGAGGTTGTTTAAGAATGACTGGAGTCACGGGTATAGCATGAAACGGTTTATATACTAAATTTTAATAATAATGGGAAATATAACACATAAAGATAACACACAAAAACAGATGAAAACAATCGACAATAGTAAAATGCTCGGTATGAGATTTGATCATATGAGTCACAAGTCAGCCGGCGTCAAGTCAAATCCCCACGCTTGGGGTGAAAGTCAGAGTCCGGTGGTGCGATTTTTTCCTACCGCACCGTTGAGATTGTTCACAGAAGAGAGCAGTCTGCTCTTCAGTTACTTGAGATGTCCTGGTTCGTTCAGTGGTTAAGGCTCGCCATCTCCCTCGTCAGGAAGAAATCCAGTTCTCGTTCCAAGTGAGTGATCATAGGAGTCGGGATCAAACCCAAGGAAAAAAAAAACCCAGCCAACGCGCTCCAACGGTTCCCTCCTACAGAGGATTGGTTCACTCTGTCGTCTCCACACAAATCGCGTTGGTTCCAAGATCCTAGCTCTTATTAGAAGGAGTCAAGTCCGCCTCTCCCTCTATCTATGCGGCACCCAAATCAGGGTTCTTCACGGCCTCAACCGTTGTTTTTTTCTCTCTCTCTCTCTCTCTCTAACCGCTCAGTCTTTGCTTTCTGTATCTGCGTGCTGCACAGCCGTTTGTCTCTCCTCTCGCTCAGCTGCGTCGCACGGTTTTATTTCGCGGAGGCGGGACTTATTTCTCTCAGCCAATGAAATTTCAGATTCCCACCTGGACCAATAGTATACTTTTTCTTCTGTTTCTGTTAGTGATGTTCAAGATTCTTGTTTTAACCGATGTTTAATATTAAACTCGTTATTTTAGTTATTCACCCTTCCAATAATTCATTATGAAATTATCTATTAGTTAATTAGATATCTATTAATTAGTATTGTTAATTTCCTTAATTTATATTTTATATTTTATCTAAATTGAGGATGGATCATATTAGTAAGCCAATTAGTTAATACCTCATTAAGGTTCTAGCTTCTGGGTTACACTAAGTTTTAGTAAAATATCTCATTGCAACATTTCTTCAGTCACCTGAGATGGAGCCCAGCAGCACGGTGCTCTTGATGCATCGGTAGACGTAGTCATAGCTCTGGGGTTTGAGAGGAGATCCTGTGGACAGGATGGTGTGGAGGGACTGCAGGTTGTGTGTTTCCGCTGAGGGAGAAAGGTTTAAATAAATGTCACGATGCAGCAAAATCCAAAAGCCTTAAATATAACAAAAATAATCTTTAAATACTTCAGTGAACTTTCCTTTTCACTTTCATACCACTCAACAGCGATCCTGAAAATGTGGTTTTATGTTTTCTTAAAGTAAATTTCAACATTTTGTAAAATACACGCAGAAAACTGATTAAGATTTTAAACACTCAAAAACAAACAACCTATTGTTGGTTGATCAGGTTTGTCATTCATTCATCTGAGAAGGTCACAGCCTCTTACAAAACAAACTCATGTTCTTCACATGAGACAACATGTGATCCCATGCAGGCAAGGCTAATCGAGCCCAGAGAAAAGGATCTCTTCATTAGGAGTGTGCACCCCCACTGATGTTACATCAAAACGACGGCTCGGCCATGGGAAGAGTGGAATGTCATGATTTTGGAGTAGAAGTTTGGTTTGATGCAGGAAAATAACTGCTGTGATGTTTTAAGGGGCCTGCTGCAGCAGCAAAGCAAGGCCCTTGGAATGCACCTGGTGGGGTATTTGACATTAATCTCCTTTATTATTATTATTATTCCACACGTTAATGCAGCTCGAATGGCAGCGTGCACCCCCACAAATTATACATCAAAACAAGGTGTGAAGCGCACTGATTTACCACGGCATAATATTTAGCAAAAAACAAAAAATGTACTAATATATATATAGACATACATACATACATATATATATATATACATATATATATATATATATATATATATGTATGTCTATATATATACATATATATATATATATATATATATATATATATATATATATATAGACATACATATATATATATATATATAGACATACATATATATACATTCATATATATATATATATATATATGAATGTATATATATATATATATATATATAGACATACATATATATATATATATATAGACATACATATATATACATTCATATATATATATATATATATATGAATGTATATATATATATATATATATATATATATATATACATTCATATATATATATACATATATATATAGACATACATATATATACATTCATATATATATATATATATATATATATATAGACATACATATATATATATACATATATATATATATATACATATACATATATACAGGTGCTGGCCAGTAAATTAGAATATCATCAAAAGGTTGAAAATATTTCAGTAATTCCATTCAAAACGTGAAACTTGTACATTATATTCATGCAATGCACACAGACCAATGTATTTCCAATGTTTATTACGTTTAATTTTGATATTTATAGGTGACAACCAATGAAAACATCAAATCTGGTATCTCAGAAAATTAGAATATTCTAAAGGCCAATGAAAAAATGTTTGTTTCTCTAATGTTGGCCAACTGAAAAGAATGAACATGAAAAGAATGTGCATGTATAGCACTCAATACTTAGTCGGGGCTCCTTTTGCCTCAATAACTGCAGTAATGTGGCGTGGCATGGACTCGATCAGTCTGTGGCACTGCTCAGGTGTTATGAGAGCCCAGGTTGCTCTGATAGTCGTCTTCAGCTCCTCTGCATTGTTGGGTCTAGCGTATTGCATCCTCCGCTTCACAATACCCCATAGATTTTCTATGGGGTTAAGGTCAGGCGAGTTTGCTGGCCAATCAAGGACAGGGATACCATGGTCCTTGAACCAGGTGCTGGTGGTTTTGGCACTGTGTGCAGGTGCCAAGTCCTGTTGAAAGGTGAAGTCTGCATCCCCATAAAGTTGGTCAGCAGCAGGAAGCATGAAGTGCTCTAAAACTTCCTGGTAGACGGCTGCATTGACCCTGGACCTCAGGAAACAGAGTGGGCCAACACCGGCAGATGACATGGCACCCCACACCATCACTGACGGTGGAAACTTTACACTGGACCTCATGCAACGTGGATTCTGTGCTTCTCCGCTCTTCCTCCAGACTCTGGGTCCTTGATTTCCAAAGGAAATGCAGAACTTGCTTTCATCAGAAAACATAACTTTGGACCACTCAGCATCAGTCCAGTCCTTTTTGTCCTTGGCCCAGGCGAGACGCTTCTTGCGCTGTTTCTTGTTCAAGAGTGGCTTGACACACGGAATGCGACACCTGAATCCCATGTCTTTCATGAGTCTCCTCGTGGTGGTTCTTGAAGCGCTGACTCCAGCTGCAGTCCACTCTTTGTGGATCTCCCCCACATTTTTGAATGGGTTTGTCGTCACAATTCTCTGCAGGGTGCGGTTATCCCTAGAGCTTGTACACTTTTTTCTACCACATTTTTTCCGTCCCTTCGCCTGTCTGTTAATGTGCTTGGACACAGAGCTCTGCGAACAGCCAGCTTCTTTAGCAATCACCTTTTGTGTCTTGCCCTCCTTGTGCAAGGTGTCAATGATTGTCTTTTGGACAGCTGTTAAGTCAGAAGTCTTCCCCATGATTGTGGTGCCTTCAAAACAAGACTGAGGGACCTTTTAAAGGCCTTTGCAGGTGTTTTGAGTAAATCAGCTGATTAGAGTGGCAGCAGGTGTCTTCTATATTCAGCCTTTTCAGAATATTCTAATTTTTTGAGATACCAAATTTGGAGTTTTCATTAGTTGTCACTTATGAATATCAAATTTAAATGTAATGAACATTGGAAATACATTGGTCTGTGTGCATTGCATGAATATAATGTACAAGTTTCACGTTTTGAATGGAATTACTGAAATATTTTCAACCTTTTGATGATATTCTAATTTACTGGCCAGCACCTGTATATATATATATATATATATATATATATATATATATATATATATATATATATATATATATATCTCTGTGTGTGTGTGTGTGTGTGTGTGTGTGTAAAACCCTTTAACTTCCTCTCCAAGTAAAATGCAAAATTTCCCTTTTGCATTTTTTGACTTGGGGCAATAAGGACTTTAGTAAAATGTAAATTAATATGTTTAATGATAAATAGTTTTGCATTTTCTTCTAACACCTCCATAATTCAATTTCTTTTTTCTTTTTTTGGTTTAGTGTTTTTTTTAGTTGATTTAATGCTTCAATGAGATGTAGGGACTTAAGATATGCTCCACCAGGAGGTTGAAATAGGTAAAAGGCTACAATAAAACCTGTTCAGTTTCAGGCTGCAGAAATGTCAGCCAAATCACAAATCCATGAACAAAAAGAAGGCATGCACCTGTGGCTCAGAGCACCCTGACACACTGTGTTACTGCAGTTTCCACGCTGATGTGACAGAGCATCCAAGCTTCAACTCACTACCACACACACACACACACACACACAAACACACACACCATCCTTCCCAAATCCATGCTGTATGCCACACACAAACCCAAACCACATGCCAATAACACCCTGTGAACTAATAAGCTTCCAGCAATCGACCTTCACCCTACACACACACACACACACACACACACACACACACACACACACACACACACACACACACACACACACAGTGTGAAATTCTGCTGCCCCCCACCAAGCCTCCAGATGTCCAGCCCAAATGTCAGCTCAGGGAAAAGGGCTTCTCCACTGGCTGCCCCGTCCTCCCCGGACCGCTGGCTAAATCTGTTCTTTTAAACAAACGAACGCTCCAATCACCTGCAGTCACTTCCGTTGACCACGGTCTCCTTTTACATGAACTATCCACACACACACAGATAATTCCTACAGGATCAGGTGGCTGGGGAGGGGCATACATTAACAGTGACAGGAGTCTTTTGGGATTGTTTTCCTCCAGAAGCAGTCCCAGTGAGGGACCAGGGCTGGTGCTGCAGCTGGGTCCTTACTGGATTTGATTTCATCAAAACGTGTTAGCCACCAACTAATGTTGTGGCTTCTAGAAAACCTCTCCTCCAGTAAATGTTTGATCCTCCCCGTCTTCTAAATGTTTGTGCCATTGTGTTTGTTTATGTTCACGAGGGTCCCGCATTATTAATATCAACTGTACGGTGTTTTTAACAGTGTTTGTGAAAGTTGTTCAATACTCGGGGAAGACGGACACGTCTACCCTCCTGCATGGTTAATGGGGTCAGATGGACCCCTGGTGGGGTTCATTCCTTCACCCCTGCCAAGGCGTAAACTGAACTCTGTTTAGTCACCCCCGTCCTGGCGGGGTCGCCTGACAGAAAACTGGAAGGGTTAACGCTCTTATGGAGCCGTGCTGACTTTAAGTTCGTTTTTTCATGAATTTAAAAGACTAAATGAGACATTTTGGCTCAGTTTCGTTTGAACATGGAGCTCATCAACCTGGGATGAAGAGAAATGAGATCAGAGTGAACAAACGATTTACTTAGCAGACAAATGACACAAATATTTCCATGTTTAAACGAATAGAAAGGATATTAAGCAGAAGCTGTTTACTTCTGTATCTTTGAAAACAATAACAGTAAAGCGACCGCTTCAGATTCCAAACTGTTGATTTGTGCTGAAATCTGAATGCAGATTAAGCGACACGCAGAAGAACTATTATCGTCATAATTGGGTCCATCTGCTCTTACTGGATTCTCAAAGGTAGACGTGGGCATTCATCTGAAAATGTCCTCACTATTTCTGCGAGTTGCAGTATGCCCTGGGAGGACTGTGTGCGTTCTCGTGTAAGTGCCCACAACTCACAAGGTTTGAGGTTCCTCTCCTGCAGCACAGACAGCCACTTAGCCCCGGTACCAAAGATAGTGATGCTGGAAAAGAGAAGACGCAACACAGAGTTTAGTTTTTGTACCAGCCTAGCTGTGCTGATTATTCATTACAACTCAGTGCTGAAAAAATACAACATTATTCTGATGTAGAGAACGTTAGAGGACGTCTCTTCAGGGTCAGTCACCGTTTACGCCTCTTTTTCAGACATGTTGCATCCCCATTGCAACGGAAATTAAACCCTTAAAACCAGATCAGCTCATTTTTCCTCATAAATGAAAAAAACATTCAAAGTATTTTCCTGAAAAATTAAATAAATAAAAAAGAAACATACTTATGAACAAGTTTGCATTGGGAATTCTAGATTTGGCTCTTCGTCTTGAATGAAAGCCTTGCGGGTCATTATGGGGGGGCTCTTGTTTCAGGGGGGTAGAAGGTAGCTCGGGAGGAGGGATAGAAACAGGGTTTCAAACATCACTCATTAATACTCTTGGTATGTAAACATCTCACCTCTGATTGGCTAACCCACTCTGCTCTCTCCTGGCCACAAAGTCAACAGTCACAAGCCTATGTGGGCGGGGCCACAAATACATTTAACAGAATGGCTTTTTCTGACCTATCTAGTTCCTTCCTGTGGCCGTCCGAGGCCTTTCACCAGACCCTTAGCATCGTCTAACACAGTAGATGCGTTCCACCCGTCCCTCCCCACCGCCAGAGTTTCAGACACAAATCAGCAGCGACATCGTTCCACGCCGCTGGCCCCACAAGGTCACGGCATCACTGGATAATTGAAAGACCACGCGTGAATTCAGCGGTTCACTCGATAACAAGCAAGGAGTAAGACAGCAGCAAGTTAGCAAAAACGCAACACTTTGCAGCCAGTGGAAATAACCCCATTCACTACGACAGCAGCTAATTGCTGCGTACTAAGCTTCATTGACATTATGTGATGCTTATGCAACAGTTGGAAAGGCCAGGTAATCCAGGCACTGGGGGTCAAACAAGCGTTTCACATTCAGCACGCACATGAAAACCAGACTGACTATTTCTAAAGGAACAAGCAGTGTGCTGGTGAAGGTCTTCAGTCATCCGGGTTATGGTAATCAGAGGAGCAGAAATGACAAAAAGCTAAACGTCTTCACGAAACCAAAGAAGTCGAGTGGCCTTCATTTGAACCCTTTGGATTAACAAGCTTTAGGAGTTTCTCTGTGACCTTTAATGTGCACACACTAGAACACAGTTATGCTATGAGAAGTTGGTATTTTCAATGTTTTCATGCAATTCTGATATTTGCATCAATCTGATTTGATTTAATTAGCTAATGATTGAAAATAAAAGATAAAGCTACCTTTTATAAATAATGATTGGACGCCAGGCTGATGGAGTACGTGTGACTTTGCAGCCTCGCCTGATCTGTGATACCGCTCCATTTGTCGCTTCACTGAATCTGAGCTGAATGTAAATAAAAACCTAAAAAGGGCACCAGTTACCAAGCAGCCTTTGCCCTTAATCCCATCTGCTCCAGTGGAGCTGCTCAGTAGCCTGTTGTACTCGGAAGCTCCCGATGGAGAGCAATGACTCCCTGTGTAAACGAGAAGCAAGGTGATGCAGAAACACAGCTTGTGTGCTCGGTTAAGCCGTTGTGGACTGATAAAGAAAATGAGCAAAACACTGACTGGGTATTGACTTTCAGCTGGAAAAATACAAAGAGACTCGCACACAATAATGGTCAGGCAAGAAGGACTAAACGCTTCTATTGCAGATGCTCCTCCGGGAAAAGAACTGACAAATTGTTTGCACATAACAAATCGATGAATCGAATGTTTTTTGGAAAGTTCTTTAGGCGTGAATGGAAGTCACCCTGGCAGCCGACAACAGTTGCACAACATGCAGAAGGCAAAAAAATTGAGAAAGCATCACTTTTGCGTTCCCCGCAGATGTAATCTTAAATGGAAACAAAGAGGGTTTTTAAAGTTGCTCTCTGACGACGGCTTTATTTGTGTATTCCAGTCTTTTCAAGTTATTCTTGCTGACATCAAATCAATCAAATCGCCTCTTATCATCGTAACTATTCCCGTCAATCTAAGGGAAGAAGACTGTCTGGGTGCGAGGCGCTAAACAATCCTGCTGCTTTATTGATCAGACAGCTAGGAGTGTGTTTGTGATGAAAGCTGGGGTTTGTTCTCTTTGTGAGGTTTCTGGCGGGGTGAATGAATCCGGGTTGGGGTTAGGTGAGGTGAAAGCATGGACGAGCGTCAACGACTTGTGCACTTTTAATGTTTATGCTCTCATAGAATATGACATTTAGGTGATAATTTACAGCACACTTGATGTATCTAATATGTTAGCTTGTAACGTAGCTGGTGAATCGCTAGCCCAAGACTGCACAGATATTCATACGTATCGCCTTTCCACCAAAACAGCATCATTAATGTCACTCAGTCTAAAACAAAAGCAAAACTTCTCAGTGTTACACGCTGAATAGCAATTCCTTTATATGTCCTGATTATTGTCTCTGCAACCAACAACTTCAATGTTGGTCAAATTGTCTTTTTCATTTTTATCGTCTCTGAAACGCAGCATCCTGAAAAATACCTCATCCAATCCAAAGCTAGCCTAGCCTGGCCTGCCAGACTCCTCCTCTGTTTACATCTGCACAGTGAAAGGCTCTGGGAACCCGCCTACTCAAGTAACCCCGCCCCCGGTGAATTCTAACTGAGCCAATCAGCGATGAGTAGCGTACGTCACACACCAAAACGCCAAGTTTGTCGAACATGGCGACTGAAGTGGAGTTCGCTGTGGTTCTTTCCTCTGGTCTAAATGACTCGGACACGTCTCTAAAAAAGATGTTTGCGCCGCTGCCAGACGGCTTTTTTTTACCACAGCTAAAAAACTACAGCGTCCCGCGGCACAGTCTGCATTTTCATCTTTTATCTGGTTATTTTTGAGCTGCCTAGTCCCGCCCCTCAAGTGCCGCTCTGCCTGTGAGTTACCAGACTCTCTCTCTGTGCAGAATTAAACAGAGGACGAGTCTGGCAGGCCAGGTTAAAGCTTGGTTTACGCTTGACTCGTCCACGAGTTTCGCACGGCTCCGCGCGGCAAAATTGCGTCATTTTAACAACCACGCCCCTCCACCGCACCTCCACACGGCCCAAAATTTCCGAACCGCGCACCTAGGAAATTTTCTAACCACACGGACGGTTGGACGCGGAAAAACATGGCGGACTGGCAAGAACTAGTATGGCAGAGGTTGGTAAATACAGACGTTTGTATGATTCAGCTCTCAAAGATCACCGTGATCAACATGTTGTTAATAATTCTTGGAGAGAAATAGCTCGCACTGTCGGAAAAGACGAGGACGCTGTTAAAAATGCTGGAATGCCATGTTGTAAACAGTAATTTTTACTTCTATGGTGTAGTGTTGGATGCATGCCGTAGAGCTCCATGCTGCCCCCTACAGTTTGGGAGAATATTGGCTCACCGCAGAGACGAGCCGCATGAACCATAAACGCTGCGAGTTGTGAAGCGCGTTCCATCCGCGAGCCGCATCACCAAGCGGAAAGTAAACGCGTCAAGCATAAACCAAGCGTAATGCTATGTGATTGGCTCAAAACTCATGCATCACACTGCTCCTCTTAATGCCTCACAAAGCAAGTGGGAGGAGGTTCGGTTTGATTTGGAGCAAGCTCTGAAAACTCTGACCGTAGCAGCTCAGCAGAGCTGCGTGTCTGCTCCTGGGTGTCACAAGCAGTGGTGTGCCATATTCTGCAGCCATCAGACGTTGTGGCTCTAGGGGGAGTCTGAAGAGAGGGGTCAGACTTTTGAAATGTATTTTTTATGCATCGTGCCTGAACAGCTTTTTTCCCACGACAGCACCGTTAAGATCGATGTGGTTTTAATTGTTTAAAAAATAAAGTTTTTATCAGTTAATCTTCAGACAAATGAGGAAATCTCTATTAAGAAATTGATTTTTATCCTCTTGGAACATTTTCCCCACATTTAGTTGCAGCCATTTCATTCTACAGACGACTCTCAAACTCCAAATCCATTTGTCATCTGAACTCAAAGTCACTCCATTTCATCCATCATCCCTGACCGCCCATATGCATCTGGATTTGTTCATTGCCGGCTACCATGGAAACTGTAACTCCATTCTGATTGGAGGCAGGTGGCCAGGTGTGGCTGCTAATTTGGTGTTTAGGATGGAGGGAGGAAGAGAAGCTGTGCATTCTTGCTGGTGAGAGCGTGAGAAAGAATGAGCGACTGATCGCGCTTCAAGGGAGGCGTGATACTGGAAGCTACTAAATCAATAAGAGACGCTCAAAGGCAATCAGACGCGAGAGCACCTCAGAGCAATTACTGCATTATTGCATCTGTGCATGTCGTGGTGTAGCAGCTGAAGCTCTCTGGTTGTCAGTTAAATGCTACCCTCTGCTCTCTTCTCAGCTGTCACCGGCTACAACGGAATATGCAAACCTCAGAGTGACAAAAGCAGCTAAATTCATTAATACACAGTAACTGCTGCTAATTATGTGTCTGGACACATTTTAGAACGTTGGATGCTATTTTCTGTAAAGTCTGACAACGTTTTTGACTCTCACTTACCAGATTGTTTCTCTGCTCAGCAACTGGTTTGCTTCCAGACACGGTCATCTAACATTTTGATAATAATTACAGCCTGGTGGCAAAGTAAGCTGGAATATTATATTTGTGGTGCTTCAAGGTTGTTCAATTTTAGCACATTTTTAAGGATTTTAAATGTCTAGTTTTAGCCTAAATTTCATTAGAATAGTAATCTAAAGCCATTAGGGACCACCCACAGCAAAATTAGCAAGGATAATTAGCAAGAGTGAAGGGATAATTACATTTTTCTACTCAAAAGTCTAAAACAAAGCTATGCAAGGGCTCTAAGAGAAACTAAATTATTGAGTTTTTACACACTGCCCTTATAAACTTATAAAAAATAATCGTTTCTGTCAGATCAGTTCAAAAGATAACCAACGATGGAAAAGACGAGCCTCAGAAGTCGCATTCACACATGAAACCTGTCACCGTGACCTTTATCCAACTCCAACCAGGAAAAGTGTGTTTTCTTCATTTTAGTCCTGAAATTTCTTTTCGTACAACACGCCCACAACAGACGGTTGAAGAGGGATGTTCCACATCGGCTTTTCACTGATATCAGATGTGTTGATATAATCTAACTTCTGATACCGTCATTTCAGGTAACTAACATCACATTTCTTCTATTATGCATACTTACAAGTTTAAAACTACAATCAGGGATTTTTTCTCAGACGGCACCATCTAGTGGCTGACAAATGTATTGCACTGTAAGCCCATCACTACTTCTGCGTTTACGGCTGGAAGCAACGCGTTTTGTTTGTGAACGTGCATCGCTAACCAGCCAACAATGCTAAGACTCATTGTTTTACAATTATTATTCTCACAACATGGTGTTTGTTCACATATATCAAAGACTAACTTATCCATGAAAAAGATCGCCAACTGTGCACCAAAGTAAGTCGTCAAATGCTCACGCAGGCACGCCTGTTGAATGACATCTGTCTGTAAGCAGATGTGACTTTTACAGATTTCTAAAAATGTCATACAGAATTCCTGAAAGGGGGAAAACTCCGGATTGCTAGCCTAGAAATCTAGACCAACCATAGCAGCTCTGCAGGTCAGTCTAGTCATGCTCTACTGTCGCCTCAGCAGGTCTACCATTAGCCCAGGCAGCGTTGTGTCTGGCCAATCACAGGGTTGTACGTTTATTGAACACTAGAGCCATGAAGGAGAAAAAAACTACAAATGTGGCGGCGGCGAATCAGGAACGGTGCTTGTTAGAAAGGGCTTTGACTTCTGCTTAGAATGATTCAGACTTGAGCCTTGAGTCTAACTAGGATGCGTTTGCTACTTTTTCGATGGCGTATGGTGGACTGCTCCATTGAGCGATTTTTGTAGAGATGAATGTGTCGCGCTGTTCGCTCCTCTGATTGGTCCTAGCCTTTTCCAACTGCGTGCGAAGACAATTTGAAAGACAGCTGTAGATTACGCCCCATAACTGAGATGTTTCAAGGGTTTGTGTCCAGACTATGTGTTCAAATATACAGGACGCCTTCCCAGGCTTTAAACAATGCGTAATACAAAATATGACAACTAGTTCAAGTCATTCAGGCCAGTTAAGAAAATGTAATATTACACTTAATGTCAATATCGGCCGATAACACTCGACATCCCTAGTATTCCATACATTTATAATTGTGGAACGTTTTGTAAAATAGGACAATTACTTTAAACACGGTTTCCTGAAAGATGGTAACATTCCCTTAGAATACAATTTACTAGTCTGAACAAATGAACTAGTGACAATTACAGATTAGAAACTAAAATAAATTAAATTAAATATTACAGAACAGAATTCTTCCTCTTCCCCAAAATATACTCATTTTGAATGTTCCCCGTTTGGAAGGAACACCGGAAGCACCGTCACGGAACAAGATGACTACTTCAGCAAGAATGTACTTTTCTCTTTTGTTGTTTTAAATCGGTGTCATCTGTTCTTATCTTGTAGTCCTGAACTTGCAAATGAAGAACACGATCAGTGGCTCACTCTTCCTCCATCTCAGACCTCCATCAGGATTCAGGAATCCTCCATCAGGATTCAGGCGACACAGCCACTCCGAAGTGATCAAGTGTAAAAAGGGTCCATTTCATAACAGCGAAAGCACGTATGAGTAAAGATTTGTAACTTTTAAAGTTAAATGTTCAAAAAGACGGGGCAATAGAGCTATTAAAGTATTATTATGACACAAGAGACTAATGAAATCCAAGGCAAAAGGCTAAACCTCACAGTAAGTTTTATACTTTCTGAGCCTGACAGCTTTAGTCCCAATTAAAAAGTCCAGTGTCAGTTCAGAAGACGATGCTGTAGAAGACTCCGTGGCAGTCTCTCCCAGAGGGTTTTTGCATCACTCTGCGTTGTGAAGAATATGTCTTAGGTGGCAATATCAGCATTTAATTGGTTCAAAACTCTCACAGTTTGAGGTATTATCCATCTTTGGGTCATACCGGTAAGCCTTTATTAAATGCATCTGTCTGTGGGTTTTTGCCAACAATATTTTAAACTCCTTCACTGAAGTTTCCAAGAATTTCAGGGGAAAAACAAGCAATTGGGCTGAAATCCAAGGAGATTTCTAACAGATCGATCATGCTGTTCCTGCCTCAACGCGCGACTTCAAACTCTTCAATCTGCCAAGCAACCAATCAAAGTCTGAAGCTGATATTATAATGATCACTCAGTTGGCTGGCAGGATTCAAATGAAGCCCGCTAACTTTGGGTTCTACAAACTGATTCTGTCAGAGATTTATGCAGCAGCACTTTTGCGACTTCCAGTGTGTCAAAAAGTCCTTCCCGTTATTCCCTTCCTTGCTGAAGGCGATGTAGCTTCTGTAAAGATGTGTCACGCAGGTGTCACTGCATTCAGGGGCTTACTTTTGCTGACTCTAGTGCTTTTTCTCTAAATTTGTTCTGAAAAGGTGAGTTGGTAACACTCTCTGTCGTGAACTAATATGACACAGTCTCTAACTTTTGCTGAAGGAGGTGCAGTAAGATTTAAGGGCTGACAAAGCTCCTCATGGATCTCCAACACTGGGTTTAAATCACTAGTGTGAGCTGCAGCATTTATTAGTCGAAGGCAACAATTTCTTTGCTGCAATGATATTTTTAAGATTATAAATTAGGTCCATTTTCGAGTGTCTGAACCCGAGAAATCAGTCAAAATAATTCAAAGTCCTCCCACAGAAATAAGGCTAATAAGTGACTTCTATCGAACCCGATCATCCATTAATGAACTCTGGCAGTGTAGCGTATAAGTTACATAACTAGTGTTAAATAATAGACATCAGCAGACCACCAACACGTTAGCAGACCAGTTTTTAGTGAGAAAAATAACTCATCAGATGCCATCAGAAACCATACTGGGGCTCAATTTAAGACAGAAAATGAGACGATACCGCTGCTGAAGATACCGCTGCTCAACACGCGGGTAGATTGTGTTTTGGCAGCAACTACCGCTTTACGGCCTCACATAAACCTTTCCCAGTTTTAATTGGAAATGCAGCAAATTTACAAGAGCAGAGCTCACACACAACTTACTCGAAGACCAGTGTGTGTGTGTGTGTGTGTGTGTGTGTGTGTGTGTGTGTGTGTGTGTGTGTGTGTGTGTGTGTGTGTGTGTGTGTGTGTGTGTGTGTGTGTGTGTGTGTGTGTGTGTGTGTGTGTGTGTGTGTGTGTGTGTGTGTGAAGGGTTAGGCACCCACCATCTACTGACAGCACGCACACACTCAGGACCATTCACTATGGTTTCTGGTGTTTATGGTTCTGATGGAGGTGGGAACAGGGCTATTAAAGATCTATTTTAATTGTCCTTTGTTAAAAAAGATGACATGTTGTATTTTGTGACAGCAGAAGCTCAGGAGGTGGAGCGGGTTGTCCAGTAATCAGAAGGTTGCTGGTTTGATCCCGGCTACATCCAGAGAATGCTGCTGTTGTGTCCTTGGGCAAGACACTTAAGCTGCTGGTGGTGGTCGGAGGGACCGGTGGCGCCAGTGTTCAACAGCCCCCAGGGCAGCTGTGGCTACATCGTAGCTCATCCCCACCAGCGTGTGAATGGGTGAATGATCATGTTGTAAAGCGCCTTGGGGGGTTGTACAGGCCATTTACCGTTTTGTTGAAACGCATCATTCCAGACATAAATAAAAGTGTTTATTTGTGAGAATTAACAAGCATGTTGGTTACAAATGTTTATAACGTGTTTCATGTTGGCCTGTTGACGTCATCTTTATCAGCTGTTGTGTAAAAGGATTCATTCAAACCTACATCATCATCCACAACAACTCTACTTTTTATGCTTTTAACAACTTTTTCTTCACCAAAACGTGTTTTTTATTTTATCCCACTTTAATACAGAACAAATCATTGAATGAAATGTTTATTATACAATTAACATCTTCATTCTAAACACATTCATTCTAGTAGAAATCTGTATTCATGTAACAACTCTTGCATGTGTGTGTGTGTGTGTGTGTGTGTGTGTGTGTGTGTGTGTGTGTGTGTGTGTGTGTGTGAGACGTCGGTTAGAGAAAAACACCCGATTAATTCTGCAGTTAGAAACAAACACCTCCCAGGATTCACTTCCTCATTGCCCTCACTCTTTCTGGTTGTTTTCATGCATTCATTCAGCCTGTTTTTACCTTGATCTTCTTAAACAGACGAGCATCTAAAATAAAACAACTCCCCGTCTCTAAAGTACATTTCTGTTTTCCTGAGGTTTTTTTAAATGAGTAAATAAATAAATAAGACAAACAAGGAAGTGAACAGTTTCATTTTTGGGTTTCTATAGATCAACATTCACATCATGATAACCTGATGGACATTTAAGTTTTGGTGCAATAAGTAAAACTAGGCCGATATTAACAACGGTCAGTCTAGTAGTTATTAGTGTGTTTGTTTTGAGATGGTCATGCATTATTTGTTCAGTCATGTAGATGATAGTAATCACCTTAGAAGGGCAGTGGTGTGCCTATACACACATGTATGTTTGTTTTTCTACACAAACTAAAATAGTGTTAAATATTGGTTATCGTCATTAAAGTGATGTTAATGCTGAATCTCAGTATCAACCCAGATAGATGCAGAACCTGTAGATGTATAGTTGAGGAGCACTTATTTGAGAAGCAGGAGTTATTTAAGACAAACTTTTACATTTTTATCCTTTTTAAGTCACATATTATTACTGTGAACTTTAAAAGACGCATGAAAATAAAATATCTGCTTGTATTTCACACGTTCCTTTTGATTGTTTTAATCGTTTTAAATTCAGTTGCTTAATTCTTCTTCCCCTCACAACTCTCAGAACATGGAAACCATTTCCAAAGCTTTTTTTTTCCTGAAAATAAATAAATAAATAAACCAAGACAAAAAAATCGACTCTTCAAAGCACCTCTTGAAGCGGCTGTCTTACTTTTAACTGTAAATGCATTTCATCCAGAAAATAAATCTTACACTTTGTGCCGTGGTCTTCTTTCAAAATCTACAAATATTACAATGTCCATGTTTTTGTTTTGTTTTTTGTCACTCTGTGTGTGTGTGTGGGGGGGGGGGCTAACTCACCCCAGCTGGTCGGTCAGGTCCCATAGCACATTAGGTGTTGGCATTAGTGGTGAACCGTCATATAAAACCACAGAGGCTCCAACTGCCAGCGAAGACACCAGCCAGTTCCACATCATCCAGCCAGTCTAAACACACACACACGCACACACCAAACACACACACACACACACACACGCACACACACACACGCACACACACACACACGCACACACACACAAACACACACACACACACACACAAATACAACCACAGTGATAAGTTATCTGAATTGAACTCTTGTTTGGATGGATAAAGCAGAAAGCACGCTGAGGAACTTCTTCAGCTCCATTCTTCATCGGCACCAATCATGTGATCATTGATTGTTCTGCATAAAATGTGTCTGCAGGGCTGCAGCAGCAGCTTTATGCTATACCAACTAGCGGTGATGCATTTAGTGAGGACAACTGATCACTGTTATGACAACGCAAAACTATGGTGGAATTTGGGCTTGGTGGTCAAACAAAACACCAAACCCCTCCCCAAAATGAAAAAAAAAATAACAGCATATACCGTAAATCCTCTAATATTAGCCTGTATTCAATTAACGGCCGGGTATCATATTTTGGCCGGTGTCGGAGTCGGCGGAGGTGAATAATGGCCGGTATTTTATTGTGGCCGGGTGGAATGTGGGAACAAGCAAGTACGGGGGGCGGTTGTGTCATCGTCTCACTTTTGATTTGCCAGTGATAGACCGCGAGGGTAACTTTAACCGTGCGGAGACGAAGAGGAGGCGAAAATTTGATATCAAGTTCAAAGAGAACGTGCAGATTATGCTGCAGAACACTCTGGGGAGCAATAGCAGGGGTTGTATGAACTAGTCACTAGTCGACTTCACCGCTCTATAGTGACTTGTTATGCCTGTCATCGACTAGTCGCTGTCACGTGATAATGACCGGCAAGATGCAGTCCACGGAAAAGACAGCAGGCTGCTGTCAGCAGGTGACGAGCTCCTGCGCTTCGGGAGGCAACGCGCTGTGCCAGAGCGTCGGTACTGTCACCCGCCGTAAAACGGACATTTAACCAAATTGTGACCTTTAGCCTCTTGCAATTTAACCTTCCCCTCACCCCCATCCTAACCTTAACCAGCTTGCGCATGCAAAGCTCTGATTGTTGACGCGCTCCAGACATCTGCGTCCTGAGCACGGCCACAGTAACATTATCAAATCAGGTGTTGCCACCTCAAAAACTAATTTAACACGCGATCGTTCATGTCGGCTCATTTCCTTTTATGTTTTCTGTCTTTTATTCTTTTATTTGTGCCTGATGCGTTTTGCTGCTGTGGAGCGGGGCGCATCACCTGTTTTGTCCTCGGTGACGCACCGATCACCGATGCGGCCGGCGAGCACTCCGCTGTTTTTGCGGTCGGTAGATCTTTTAGAACTGCAGTTCAAAGGTAACTCATGAGGTGAATATATATGAACCCAGGTAACAGTTTCTCTTTAGGACTGAGAGGAGATGCAGGAAGATAATAAACAGACAGGACAGAAAAATAGTCAAATAAAAACAAGTTAGTTTTTGTACCTGCTGGTTGCAACAAACAGACACCACTGAAGGTAATCAGAAGTGAGGAACAGAAAATGAAATAATTATTTTAATGTTTAGAGCAGCAGGAACTCCGAGAGGCTGCAGGCGCATCAGTGAGTTTGCGGCCGCTGCGCAGGGGGAGGGGGGGGGAGGGCTGAAGCAGGGGGAGGGGGGGAGGCAGGGGGAGGGGGCTGAAGCAGGGGGAGGGGGGAGAGGGCTGAAGCAGAAACTACCGTTGTTAAAAGAAATGTGTTTAACTTTGAAAATGTGGGCGCAATTTTAATTGTCAAAAACTCCAGCGAACCATTAGTTCGTTTTGCTCAAACTGTCATGAGCCGGGGTGAGTACTCCTTCTCACCAACCTACCTCTGAGTGTGTGTTTGCAGGACAGGGAGCTACAGGTGCACCTGGTCAGCAATCAGCAGGTCTACTATTTAAGATGGATGGAGAACACAGCTCGACGCCGGATGGTTGCTACTGTTTGGTAGTTTCCAGCCCTCGTCTCGATATCAGGTTTTTGATACTCTCGTACTTTTTGGATTCGTGTGATTTTGTATTTTTTGCTCACCCACCTCAGGTCTCGACACATCAGGATTTTTCTAACCACAACTCCACACGACTCTGGATTCGCTCTGCCACATTCGTCCATCCATCCTGACCGACCCGCTCTCTCACTCGTCCCCACGCTCCCTCTCCAGCTCTGGAACCACCTTGGATACACCCCGGCTCACAACCTTCCCCTCAGCCCCTTTCCCACACAACCCAGTAAGTCTTTACTCTGCACCTTCCAGTTTAGACTTACTTCCCAGGACTCACCTCATTCTGCTCTCCCCTCCAGACGATGCAGTCCCGTTCCCAGTTCCGCTGGAATTCCCAGTGCGCCTTTGGTTACCGTTTTAAAATAAAATCTTATTTTTTCTCATCATTCTGAGTCTTGGGTTTGACTCTGCATGTCTTGGGTTAGACACCTCCACCAGAACATGACACAAACTCTGTGATTTAGAATTATGTCAAAAGCTCTTCCCAAAACTGTTTTCTGAATCAGATCCCTGTCAGGTGGGGTCGTACCGAACAAATCTAAACATTCCTTAAGTACTTCTTATTAAGCCTGTTTTTTAAATATTTCCTCAGGAAGCCTCGGGAGTCTTCCTAAACACACGCTGCTTTATTTACTGTCTGCGACTCTCCATCTGTAAAACACTGAGTTGTTCAATTTAGTCAAGAGAAGGAAAAAGCACCTGGTTTAAGTCCTCAACAGTGAGCCAGAGCACTCAAGTCAGGACAGACGCCCTCATTCAACTTCCAGCTGTGTCAGGAGTCCACCTTTAACTCTAGACTCAGTCGTATTTTCTCACGGTCTATAGAGGAGAGAAGCGTGGCGATCTGAAGGGCTCTACAGAAGCGTACGAAGACAAATGCCAAAAGGGCGCACATCATCAGGACATCAGTACAAAAGCTAACGGCTTGGCATTTGTGTTGCGTTGGAGCAGGAGAAACCAGGTGAACATGGCTGACACTGGATGAGTCACATTCGTTGATGAATCCTAACGAGATCTTTTACGGTGACGGACAAAGAGCAAACACGCAGGTACTTAAGCTGCTCTCCAGCAGGTGATTACACCATATTCACTACGTGATTGAGAAGATTTAGTAGCTCCGTTTTAGAGCCGTCTTGAACATGTTTTTTAGGGAATAGCAAACAACTCTAAGCCTTTCTGTAAAGGTTGGAATACAAAAAGCTACATTTCTGTACTTTCCATCATTTAATAGTAAAAAAAAAGTCACATAAATGATAAATGAGCCACACTTGTATAGCGCCTCTCAGAGTAAGGACTCCAAAGCGCTTTACACTACAGTGTATCATTCATCCATTCACACACACATTCACACACTGATGGTGATGAACTACAATGTAGCCACAGCTGCCCTGGGGCGCACTGACATAATAGTGAATGAATCATTAAGCTTTAAAGGTGTCCTAGAAATCAGAACTACATTTAGCTTGTTTCTGAGACAACTTAGTGTCTAATGCTGGGTTGAGCGTCAGGCATTGAGCATCGACTGAAACCAGGACTAATTGTCAGTTTTCCCAAGAACTGTTCAATGTTTTTACTTCAGTTCCTAGTTATGATTCCCAGTCCAGTGACCAGAAGATGCCTCTGAATACCAACGAAGAAGAATTCGCCGGACGTTTTTGCATTACCACACAATCATGGAAAATGTGTGCAGGTGCTCCAATGTGTGGCTTTGGCCGCTGATCGAAATCAGCTGATTCCCATAGAAAAGAAAAAAAAGAGTCATCTGCAAATTCCGATCAATGCCGTTCAGAGCCAACCTTGTCCTGCGTAGAAACGGTGTTGTTATGCTAATTGCAGAACAATGCTAGCCCAAGTTAAGCTGATGTGTTGGATGAGGAAAACTGAGAATGTCGAAGACACTGTCAGACACTGTACACAGCTGCACACAGAGTTTCAAGCTTAAGGCAACATCATCGAGTCATTGGGGTAAACTGGCCAATCAGCATGCAGCTCATTTTATATTCACATCCTGGAAAAGTGGGAAGGGCAAACCAGACTTTCCACTGCAGAGCTTGTTATAGGGTGTGTTGGACCCTTTATCAGGGCTCCTAGGTCAGTGTGAGTGTGAACATAGTTTCATATTTAAATTAAGTCAAAAGAACAGTTTCCAATAGTAAAGAAATTGTTGTTCTAGGGCCCCTTTAAATAAATATCAAACTGTGTGATCTTAAAATTATAATGAACATACCGTAGTGTAATAAATGATGACATCACTGGTGGCCATATTGCCGTGGAGAATGTGCTCTTTCAAATGCTGGATGAGAGTGCCCTAAAGAGACAGGAGGAAAAAGTGTATTAGCGTGCACAACCTTTGTTGTGCATGTGTGGACCAACGGGGCTACATTCATGTAAAACATTCAGAAGTTAGTTATGAAACAGCTCACATCAAAATGTTGCGTCTAACTTGTTATTTACATTCTGCTGCACACCGTTTACCAGAACGATACGCCCTTCAGTGTCTGCTCGTAAGACGCCTGTAGCCCCGACTTCTTCAGACGCTGCTTTGCTTTATAAAACATGTAATTTGTGGAAAGAGCAAAGTTTGGAACCCATCACAGTTGGAGAGGTCGTTATAGCTGAAGGAGAGGTCGTTACAGCTGAAGGAGAGGTCGTTACAGCTGAAGGAGAGGTCGTTACAGCTGAAGGAGAGGTCACTACAGCTGAAGGAGAGGTCGTTACAGCTGAAGGAGAGGTCGTTATAGCTGAAGGAGAGGTCGTTACAGCTGAAGGAGAGGTCACTACAGCTGAAGGAGAGGTCGTTACAGCTGAAGGAGAGGTCGTTACGGCTGAAGGAGAGGTCGTTACAGCTGAAGGAGAGGTCGTTACAGCTGAAGGAGAGGTCGCTACAGCTGAAGGAGAGGTCGCTACAGCTGAAGGAGAGGTCGTTACGGCTGAAGGAGAGGCCGCTACAGCTGAAGGAGAGGTCGTTACGGCTGAAGGAGAGGTCGTTACGGCTGAAGGAGAGGTCGGTACAGCTGAAGGCGAGGTCGGTACAGCTGAAGGCGAGGTCGTTGCAGCTGAAGGAGAGGTCGCTACAGCTGAAGGAGAGGTCGTTACGGCTGAAGGAGAGGCCGTTACAGCTGAAGGAGAGGTCACTACAGCTGAAGGAGAGGTCGTTACGGCTGAAGGAGAGGTCGTTACGGCTGAAGGAGAGGTCGTTACAGCTGAAGGAGAGGTCGTTACAGCTGAAGGAGAGGTCGTTACAGCTGAAGGAGAGGTCGTTACAGCTGAAGGAGAGGTCGTTACGGCTGAAGGAGAGGTCGTTACAGCTGAAGGAGAGGTCGTTACAGCTGAAGGAGAGGTCGTTACGGCTGAAGGAGAGGTCGTTACGGCTGAAGGAGAGGTCGCTACAGCTGACGGAGAGGTCGCTACAGCTGAAGGAGAGGTCGTTACGGCTGAAGGAGAGGTCGTTACGGCTGAAGGAGAGGTCGTTACAGCTGAAGGAGAGGTCGTTACAGCTGAAGGAGAGGTCGTTACGGCTGAAGGAGAGGTCGTTACGGCTGAAGGAGAGGTTGTTACATCTGAAGGAGAGGTTGTTACAGCTGAAGGAGAGGTCGTTACATCTGAAGGAGAGGTTGTTACAGCTGAAGGAGAGGTCGTTACAGCTGAAGGAGAGGTCGCTACAGCTGAAGGAGAGGTCGCTACAGCTGAAGGAGAGGTCGTTACAGCTGAAGGAGAGGCCGTTACAGCTGAAGGAGAGGTCGTTACAGCTGAAGGAGAGGTCGTTACGGCTGAAGGAGAGGTCGTTACGGCTGAAGGAGAGGGCGTTACAGCTGAAGGAGAGGTTGTTACGGCTGAAGGAGAGGTCGTTACGGCTGAAGGAGAGGTCGTTACAGCTGAAGGAGAGGTCGTTACAGCTGAAGGAGAGGTCGTTACAGCTGAAGGAGAGGTCGCTACAGCTGAAGGAGAGGTCGTTACAGCTGAAGGAGAGTGTACGCTGTAGAGAAAATGAGCGTGGGTTTAAGGTCTGAGCTTAGCTGTACTTTCTGTTTCACAGGTGCTCCCCCCGTGTCTGTGTGTGTGTGTGTGTGTGTGTGTGTGTGTGTGTGTGTGTGTGTGTGTGTGTGTGTGTGTGTGTGTGTGTGTGTGTGTGTGTGTGTGTGTCTGTGTGTGTGTGTGTGTGTGTGTGTGTGTGTGTGTGTGTGTGTGTGTGTGTGTGTGTGTGTGTGTGTGTGTGTGTGTGTGTGTGTGTGTGTATACTAACTTTGGCAGGACTCAGCTGCCATACCTGCCTTTTGGTGTGTGCCACTTTGCTCCTGACAGCATGTTAACAGAGCCGTAACAAAGCAAAAAGCAGAACGGGACCAGGGCTAATTGGCTGAGGCAGCGAGGACTGCCATCGTCACAATACGAAATGTTTTCGGCGGTGCATTACAGTCCAATTATCGGCCGCATGGAAAGAGGGAGGAAGCACAAAGGAAAGAGATGGGAGTATGGGACAAAGCCAGAGACAATAGCAGAGAGAGAGAGAGAGGATAAAATGTGTGGGCGGAGAGCGAGAGATAAAAAGAGCTGAGAGGAGAAAAGTACACAGAGGTACGGTAGAAACTAATCATAATGATGGGCTGGATCGACAAAAGCAAAGCCAGAACCAAGGAAAGAGAAGAATAACAGCTTTTTTACATCCTGGTGTTTCAGTGTTTTAAATAATTACGAACAGTGAGTGTTTCCTGTTTTCAAGTGTGAACATCCTTTTAAATCACACCTTTTTCACAATCTTTGCCTCCTGCAGAGAACATGTGCAGCAGGAAGATGTCGTTCATACAACAACTAAGACCTGCAGGTGGAAGTCTGCTGCCACCTAGTGGTAGTAAAGCTTACAGCAGAAGTACTACAGCTGTTTTGTTCTGCTCTTTTTGGTGTCAGATTGCATCGTTTTAAATCCTAGTTACTTACTAATGCTTTCATAGAATAAAATGCTAAACAGAGAGTCATTCAAGGCAAAACAAACACACAAACGATTGATCAGATCAGTCAACAAGGAGAGACATTGAACCAGAGCACACAAATCCATAAGACCATTAGCTTTTACCGTCAGCCAAAGGTCCGTCTAATCTCCGTATAGACAAAAGGGTCTTATGTTATTTTATTGAGGTGTAAAATAACATTGATGTAAATCATGCAACACATGTGGATCGGCCCCGGAGAGCTCAGCAACAGCTGTGTCTAAACCCTCTGAAGCGTTCAGACACACTGCAGTTATGTAATTTATTACACGAGGACAAATAAGAACACAGAAGCGCCTTTCCATGAGTGGGATTACATAATCAAACACTCGATCGCCTTGTGTTCGTGCCAGCCTAACAGCGAGAGAGCTAATAAACCGTCGTGGTTCTCACCCCAGCGGAGTGGACCATGCACTTAGGAGCACCGGTGGTTCCAGACGAGTACATGATGAACAGAGGATGGTTGAACGGAAGCTGCTCAAACTCCAGCTGAGGGAACTGGTCCCCCTCACCGCGTCCAGACGCCAGGAAATCATCGATGAACACACTTTCAAAATAAAATAGAGCGAGAAAAACAATCACATGACATAGAGAGGAGATGAAAAACAATTAAGATTTGTTATTTAAATTTCAGGTCAACAAACCTGTTGGGGATTTTGGAGAGGTCAGTTTCCTGTTTGGAGCGAACGTAGGGAATCACAACTACTTTATTCAGGTCAGGCAGGCCTTTAGTAAGAGAAGGAGATGGAGGATGATGATTTTGTTTTCTCTTCAAAGTTTACAGCTGAAAAGCCTCCTTAACCCCCTGCAGTTCAGAGTAGGTACTGCAGCTACAGTAGCCCACACGCATCAAAAAGGCTACGTGCCATCGTGGCGGAGCGCACACGGCTGTGGGAGAGAGGGAGACATGTCGCACTGACAGCTGCTTCATGGGTCACACACAGAAAACACCACACACCAACAGTCTGCATGTATTATTTACTGTTTCTGCTGCTTCCTGCAGTTAAAGTGTCTCTCAGGGAATCTAGAGCCCCCGTCAGCGTCCTGTGAATATATGTAGAACGTGTCTGATTGGTCATTTGCAGCAGATGCATCTTCCCGCTCACTGCTGCCACATCTGTCGCGTCACTCGTCTCCCTCTCCCCCGCGGCCATGCGCGCACTGCCACAGACATAGACAGCTTCTAGCTTACAATCCAGCAATCACATGTAGTTAGAGCCGGACAAGCAAACCAAAGAGGAACCCAGAACCCTGAGAGAAGACGGCACCACCCCCGCACCACGTTTAGAGGGAGGACTTTCATGTCAAATCACAAACGTGAAACGTTAAATCTTGTATGTCCCTAAACAGCTACCGTATTACAAGACGGCACATGACTACGGAGCATCGACCAGAACTTTTGTAGGTAAAAATGTAAAATTCCAAGCAGGGCCTGAAATTCACTGCGGGATTGCGGGTATTGCGCGTTATATAGTTGCTTCTCGCAAATCCAGTTTTATAATGCGGGAAAGTCCCGCACAGCCTGCAGCGAATGTGGACGTTTGTATCGGAGCCATTAAAATCCCACAACATCGAACCCGTTCTTCATCTTGGTGATTGGCGGCGCGCTGGATTTTTTTTTCTCTCCACTTATCAAAATACGAGCTCAGTCCCTTGCTAGCAGCAAAGCAGTGCTTCGGTTGGCGGATTTAACGCCTGCATGCAGACATGGACCGCTGGTTAAAACGGAAATCTAACAACGAAGGGGAACCTGCTCCCAAAAAAACTGTACAAGAAATCCCCAGCACGGAAGGCAGCGAGGGAGGAGGCGTTGGAGGCAGGGCGGGTGGCAGCGCCGATTCCAGCGATGCTGTGAATGAGACGGATCCTCCGGACTTTCAAAAAGGTAGTGCCACTGAACGTAACGTTAGCAAGCAGCCTAAAGATAAGTTTCAGGCTAACTGGCTCAGACTGTATCCCTGGCTTGAAAATAACAATGGTGAAATGAACTGCTCCATTTGTAAGATGTACGGCGCTGTGCCTTTTGCAAGTCGATGCTACAAAACATCAACTTTACGTCGTCACGCTGATGGTGTGTCTCACACTGCAGCAATAAAAAGAAAACGTGAGGCGGATTCAGCTAAAAGTGTAATGACCAAAGCTATCGAAGATGCACATTTACAGTCTGCTGCAGAAATGAAGGGGCTCCTGAAAACTGCATATTTTATTGCAAAAAATGAAATGGCAAAAGCTAAATTTTGCCATGTGGTTAAATTCCTGAAAGAAATGGAGTGTCCTGCTTTCAAAAAACTTACAGAAACATCAAGCTATGGTAGCTACATCAATGAAAAAGGACTGTCAGAAATGCAGCAAGCTATTGCAAGCACACTTGTGGAAGATATTGACAAAGCTGTTGAAAGAAGTCCCGTGTTTTCATTAATATTGGATGAATCTACTGACATTAGTAACACCAAACGACTGATTATCTATGTCAGGTTCATAGATGACAACAACGTCAAAACAAAACTGATAAGGAATTCTGAAATTGCTGATGGAAGAGCAGACACTATTGTTGAAGATGTAAAACAGCTATTGACAGAAAAAAAACTGGATGGAAAAAAACTTGCTGCAGTTTGCACTGATGGAGCTGCTGTAATGACAGGATGCAGACAAGGAGTTATTAAAAAGCTCAGAGAGCTATACAATCCAGACCTGGTAGGAATCCACTGTACGGCTCATCGTCTCGCACTTGCTGCCAGTGATGCAGCCAACTCTGTGCCACAGGTGAAACGGTTTCAGCAGGATTTGAGATCAATTTTTATTTTTTTCAGTAATTCTGCTGTCAGAAGCAACAAGCTGCATGAATTGCAGAAACAGCTGGATGAACCCCAACTGAAGTTCACCCAGCCGCATGCAGTAAGGTGGCTGTCAATTCACAATGCAGTGTCGGTAGTGTGTAGATCACTGAAATCCCTGAGAGATGTCCTGGAGCACATGGCTTCCTCTAATGCACAAGATGCTGACAAAGCTAAAGGTCTGCTACTAGCTGTGAGACAGTTTAACTTTGTGGCTCTTTGTCACATGATGAAGGACGTACTGATGCATGTAGTCCTTCTCTCAAAACATTTTCAAAGAGAAGATCTGGACTTCTCCACAGCACAGCCAATGGTTGAAAGTACCAAAGAAGCCCTGAAGGAAATAATCGTCCACCCTGGCCCTGCAGAAACTGAATTCTTCAGCTCTCTTGATGGAAACAAGTTTAAAGGAGACAAAATTTTTGACTGCCACACCCAAAAACCAGCCTTTGATGACATGAAGAGCAGGTACGTGGGATCTTTAATAACAGAGATTGAGAGAAGATTCCCCTGTGAGACACTGGATGTTCTGTCATGGTTTACGATTTTGGAGCCAAAAAAAGCCATTATGGCAAAAAAGTCCGATAACTTTTCTCATTATGGCCTTGAAAAACTCGACAACCTTCTTGCACACTTCTCAAACTATGTAAGTGCAGTGGATGGACGCTCGGAGTTTGCCTTGCTGAAGCAAACTATGGTTTCCAGTGACTCGTACGCCTCATTGACCTTCCAGCAGTTTGCAGAGGCTGTTTTGAGTGACCATCGGGGTGTGTTCACTGAAATGGAGAAGCTCATTAAGATCGCTTTAGTCATCCCAATTGCCAGTGTGTCATGTGAACGCGGATTCAGCACACAAAACAGGATAAAAACAAGATTCAGAAATTCTCTGAATAACGCAAACCTCACCAATCTGATGCTGATTTCAGAGCTTGGCCCTCCGCAAGAGCAGTTTGATTTCAACAGAGCTTTCATCAAATGGAAAGAGATGAAGCAGAGGAGACAGAAGACAGAGAGGACAGAGGACCAAGCGGAGCGTGGGAGAACCCCGCTCCAAAACTAATTAGTACTGTGAGCTAACAGATACATTAATGTACATAGTTGCAATCGTGTTTGATGCCACATCAACGAAACTGTTTGTGTTAAAAGTTAAGTTAATGAAAATTCATCAGTTTGAGATAGAGGAATTCAGAGAAAGAAATCAGAGTAAGAAGCGAAGATGGAGACAACAGATAAAGAAGCACAAACAAGAGCAAAGATGCAGCCCAGAGAGTTGGACAACAAACTTCAGCAATGAAAATTGTTAAGATAATTTCTAATACCAGTGCAGCAAAAAGGAGCATTTTTATTTGATTTTTATACTTCAAAGTTATTACAATGGAGAAAGATGCAGTGTTAGAGGCCAAGAAAAAGACAACATTCGGACAAAAGAAAAGAAGGCCACAGATGCAGCTATGAGGACCACTAAGCAAGATTAAAAAAAGTTAATAAATGCATCAATCTGAGGTAAGAATACAACAATGTTAAGGCCTGTTGTTAATCCCACAAGTAGTTCCTGGAAAGTTTATATTTATTTTTTTAACTTCTGTGTGAGGAAAGAAATCAGGCAGAGGAGATGAAACAAAGAAAGGGACAAGAGCAACGAAGATGAGAATGCTGCAGGAGTCCAATGAAAGCTGCTTATAAACGTGATGTAAGGTATGATTAGTACAACATAAGACTGCACATTTGGTAATCACCCCCCCCCCATATATATAAATTCCCCCTGTACAGACATATGTGAAGGGGGAATTCCCCCCTGTTTTTAGAAGTGAATTTCAGGCCCTGCCAAGCTAGTAGGAATATTTGGAACAGACGTTGGAGAAATAATGAAAAAGGACAGAATTTGATAGTAAACAAGTAAAAATATTACACTCTAGCTTTAAAGCCACTAAAGTGTCACTTTTATATCACAGTTTGTTTTTCTGTGGCTCTCCTAAAGAAAACCATGCATGCCACTAAACTTCAATCCCTTATTTTGAAAATCAAGAGTCTTTCATTAAGTTTAATCAAGAAAAAATATAATAATCAGCTGTGTAACTTTTCCAGTTCCAGTTTGTTTGTCTTGTTTCAAATCGCTGTTTACCAGTAAGTAGGAGGTGAAAATCCTGTTTGAGCTTTACTGCTTAGGTGTTTTAGTATTACGTAGACACATAATGCGTACGTAGCGTGTACGCGGTAGTCCAGCCACACGGCACATTTCCACAACTCAGATGATAAAACTACAGTTTTCATCACAAGGATGGTTCCCAGGAATTTATACAGATCAACTCTGAAACGTGCAGCTGCCAACCTTTAACAACATTCGTCAGCTTCTCCATGTGGTCGTGCACTTTTCCGTTGTAAACCACGGCAGCGACGGAGAAGATCAGTTTGGGCTGGATTTGTGAAAACCGGTCCAGGACACCCTGCGTTTAAAAAAAAAGGGGATAAAATTAAAAAGTTAGAGCAAACCGAATCATTCAAGTTCGCAGGTAAACTCAATGACAGTGAAAATAAAAATCATGTGATTTCATCGATAACGCACGCCCAACCTGGATTATAGACTATAATCCAGAGCATTTACAGCTCTATTCGAGCAGAATTGACTTATTGATGTCAACTAGAATGGTCAAATGTAATTCTGAAATTAGCCAGAGGGGGCAGCATCACATCAAAAACATGAATCCAGGACCAAATCAATCAATCAATCAATCAAAGCTTTATTTATAAAGCGCCTTCCGCAACCCTGTCAGGAAGCCCAAAGCGCTGAAAGGACCAGGATGACAGCCGACCAGAAATGAGATCTCCCAGATGAAATAATCTAATATCTAATCTCAGACCAGCCCGGAGTGACTCAGAGCAAAACTTGGGAAGGCAAAATGTCACTCTGACACACTTTTATGCACAGACTTGCTGATGATTCACAGAATAAACAAAGTTAAAACACTTAGTTGATGTTTTCAGGGAAATATTGCTGAAATGAAGGATATGAGCCTAAAAGAGAGCTACCGACATGCTGCGTGATGCATGAGCAGAAGTAGATGAAAGTAATCTGGCAGAAATAAGTCAGACTAATTCTTACATTGACTCCAAAATCAACAGACGTGGAGCTCCAAATGGCTCCGATGCTGGCGGCTGCTAACATGGCCTCTAGCGCATGGATGCCGTTGGGAAGGTAGCCTGAAGAGGAAACAGGAGGAAAGTGTCAAGATCCTCAAATCAAATAAAGATGATCAGAAAATAGCACATTTGTACTCGTCAGACTATAGATGACATTAGGGGTAGACTGATACTGGACGGCCGATATTCCACCTCTTTAGTTGAGATGATATCATGCCAGGCGCATTGGGCAGCCCAGTATTATTTATATGTATGATTAAGTTTCTGCATAACAAAATAAACTCTTTAAAACTATATTGTCACGTGAAATTTCTTTTTTATTTACCTGTATTGATTTTAAAGGTTGGCCAGTTTACTGATTTGTTTGATTCACTTGGTTACACGTCTGATTTCAGTGAAGAGAATTAAGATTCAACAGTTGGGTGAAATCAGAGTTCAACAGCTGATCCAGGTTCATGTGCATCCACTGTTGTTAGTGATGTTAGCATGTAAACAAAGCAGAATTGCCTCGATATCGGCCGTGAAAGCTGGCTCGAAAAAATCAGCAGCATATATCGGTCATCGGCTGACCATGACCTCTACGTCAACATCAGTATCAGCAATAGAAAACTCCATATCAGTCGATTTCTAGATGATAAAATGTCAAAATAACAAAGTTCAAAGATCTTCATTAGCCTGTGTGTAACTGATGCATTTTCATAAGATAATGATGACAAAGTCTGAGAAGGATTAAAGGGGAACTAGAATGTTTTACTTGCTTTTAGCACCCCCTAGTGTTAGTCCGTCAGTTGAACCAAAAGCTAAACCTATCTCCTCGCTGTGCGTTTGTCTTTTTAACACCTTAATCAGCTCAAATGACTCCCCAGCCTTCATTAGTGTCTAGAGGAGTGATTCATCACTAGATTTAACAAATCGATTGTGTTCCTGATCTAAAACAGGCAGGAAATGTGCTGAAAACAGACCGCCCAAGTCCCAACAGATCACCCTGCCTATCTGAAGTTGCAAGTGGATGATTCCTGCCACAGGGGGCGATAGGGGCATTAACCCTGTAAAGTAGGGGTTGGGAACCCTGGTCGTGGAGAGCTGCTATCCAGCACGTTTTAGAGGTTTCCCTGCTTCAAAACACCTGATTTTAATCAGCAGGTGACTAAGAGGCTTCTGCAGAGCTCGATGAGCTGCTGAACAGGTGAATCAACTCTGTCAAAGCAGGGAAAACTCTAAAACGTGCTGGACAGCAGCTCTCCGGAACCAGGCTTCCCTACCCCGGCTGGAAAGTCATTTTAGCACAAACTGCTTCAAGAAAACGATTTAAAAATATGAAAAAGTTGCAAAGAATCCCTTTAAAAATCTGGATGAGAAATAATGTTGTAATATTTTCCTCATCGAGGTCAGCACTAAGGCGCGTCACGTGTTTTCTCTCCGCTGAAACAGACCTTCTTGTTCCATTTGAGTTTAAGAAAACAAAAAACACTCCGATGTGAAAGCAAATCTTCCCATAAACCAAATTAAACACAATAGCTGTTAGAATTCATGTCTCTGGCATGTTGCACAATCCGGTTTGACGTTTTACGGTTCGGGAGCAGAGTCAACACTTTATTACATTAAGACATAAAAGAATGCACCAGCCTTCGACATGGAAGCTCCCAGGCTACCTTGGGTCTGTCTCACTGATAACGTGGATCTAATCTAACCTAATAAAGCAGTAACGCACCCGGGAGGACCCACTGAGCTATGAGACGGCGGTGTGGTCACGTCCTGGGACTCATGACTAATCAGCCTGGTCTGGTTTCTGCTCCGTAACCAGGAAGCAGGACGACACAAGGAGGTGACGCATCACCATCCTGCTACACTGGTTCCACAAGCTCACCTCATTCCCGGGATGAACTGCATCATAAATCCTAATCTTCGTGTTGGACCTGCTGCGTCGCTGCGGTGACGAATAACCGTCCTGCAATGTTTTAACACACTAAGCGCGTCGCTGAAACACACCGGCTCAGACGAGTCGGAAATCTGTAGAACCCAAAAACCTCTTACTGGGAATCTTAGCGTTACTCCAGCTTTTCTAATAATGTATGAAATATCTGTGAAAGTTAAAGTTCCAGATGTAACTCCACTGCTGTAAAAAACCCTAACCTGTAGATGTGAGACATCCTTCGATAAAGCCTGACCGACATCATGAACATGGCTAAAAGAACCCAGAACAGCTTCTAAAGGCCTCGCTTGGTGAACGTTTAGGGTCAGAGGTCCCGAGTCAACGGGCATCAGCGGCTGAAGTACCGTTTGCTGAGCAAAAGTAACACCGTGACCCGTTTCATATTTACCTAAAAACGGTTTTCTGATCCTGAAATCTTTGAGGATTTTCTCTGTGGATTGACGAGAAAAATAAGGGACGTTTTTGAAGGTGTGCGTCTCGTTTAATCTGCAGTCAAAGTCCAAGTTCACTGAGAAACCGTTTTTGACTTGTTTATAAAATCTGATCATCATGAGTTTAACATGCAGATCAAACGTGAAAACAGTCTTGCCCCTACTGCGCACTGGAAGCATCAGCGGCTGCTTCAAATACAATCTTTTATAGAGTGTAACAAACCAGCCGCGACGCGGCAATTTCAGACGCGCCGCTAACGATAGCATCATGCTCCGCGAGCCGCTTCTGGGATGCACCAACTGCTGCAGTGAGCGTAGGGCTAGACAGGAAATCACACACAGTTTCAGAGTAAAATCCCGCTAGACAGGAAATCACACACAGTTTCAGAGTAAAATCCCTGGTGATTTTCAAAATTAAGTATTGCAGCGATGCTATTTCATAGAAATGCTTACGTGTGACCTAACGGCTTATTCACTCGCAGCATTGTTCCTGAAGCGCAGAACTGTGTTTTTTCATGTGATTAATCCTGGCAGTGGATCTCGCAAGGAGGTTGGCGGGAAGTCTCGAGTGATCGCATGATCTCGCGGGTCGAGGAGCACGGCAGGGAAGCCGCTTCGCAGCTGAGACTCTCCCAGTGTGCACTGGAGTGCTGTGATTGTCGCGAGTAAACCGTTCAGTGTGCAGCCGGGGTCACACCCCTGTTTCCTGATCTACATCACACTGAAAATCAGCATTCATGGACTCGTCCATATAGGCTCGTGATGGGATGGCTGTTGCTGATTTAGCAACCAGGAGAGAGCAGAGCACGTTTTGGCTAGTACAAGCTAACTGTTAGCATTAGCAACTCCACAAAATATCAGAACTCCTTCGGCTTGTTTTTTGTTGCAGAGCAAATGGAGTCAGTGGTAGAGTCAAATGGCTGTTAGCCAATAAGAGTTGAGATGTCCAAATATCAGGAAGTAAGACTTCGTGTTCTGCTCCCCTTGATCTGGCTCACTTCTAATTCTTGAAACAGGAGCGCCAGAGCTTTCCCCCCACAGAGATGGACTCACAAGGCATTCATTTACACCAGAGATCACTGAATAAAACCACATTTCCTTTTATTCAATGTTTTTAGTGGTTGAAGATTACAATAATAGCTTTGTGTATTTACCTGTACTTTATTACTTTTCTTCAGTGTGTGTGCTGCTGTAACAAGTGAATGACCCCACTGTGGGATTCATATTCTCTTCTAATAAACAAGTGAACTTGGTCTTTAAGAAAACAAGGAATGTTCAATACTTGCATTGTTTTACAGTTAGCCAATACACTGACAGTCTAGCTCTAGTCTCATTTCTGATACCGATATACCCTAACCCCCACAAAAAACCCACATATCTCCTATCATGCACACTTCAGCATTATCTGTGCTGATATCGGCTGATAATATCAGACATCCCTAATACCATCATCCCAACCATCAGACATGGTGGAGACAGTGTGATGGTCTGGAGCTGCTTTGCTGCTTCAGGACCTGGATGGAACCATGAAAGAAATGTAAAAGCATCTAAATGAAAAATGCAGGAGAGAGAGAGAGAGAGAGAGAGAGAGAGAGAGAGAGAGTGTGTGTGTGTGTGTGTGTGTGTGTGTGTGTGTGTGTGTGTGTGTGTGTGTGTGTGTGTGTGTGTGTGTGTGTGTGTGTGTGTGTGTGTGTGTGTGTGTGTGTGTGTGTGTGTGTGTGTGTGTGTGTGTGAGAGAGTCATCTTCTACTGCAAAACATGGCTGACTTCATCAGCTGAGTGCTTATATATCTTCCAGATTTGAGATATTGACAGTTTAGCTGCAATCTGGGGACAAGGACATTCCATCTCCAGTGCACGCACACACACACACACACACACACACACACACACACACACACACACACGCGCACACACACACACACACACACACACACACACACACACACACACACGCACACACACACGCACAAACAGATGTGAGGAAAGTCTTCAGGAGGGATGTGGATGAAGGCATAAAGTCGCCAGTGTCTCCTCGTCCTGCTCTTGCTTTTATTGCACCCCCCCCCGCCCCACCCATCTTGTGTAATGACACTCCCACAGTGCGCCACTCGTTTAGCTAATGGATTGTCCTCCCACCCTATCCATCTTTCCTCTAAGCACACACACTTTCACACACACTGAGTCCATCCCTTGACTGAGAGGCTTTATAACAACGAGCCGTGAGAAAATGAAGCTACGGATGTTGGAAACATGATTCTGGTGTGAATAACTTCAGAAACACTAGAGGTCAGAACCTCTCCATGACACAGGTAAACAAGTCAAAGCAGCAGACTGTGTGCAGGATAAAAACTGCTGAGTCACTGTGACAAATTAACCCTAATTTATTTATGTAAACTATGTTAAACCCATTATAGGGTTAACAATCTAAGTGATGCCCAACATTCGGGAATGAACACATGATAACAGCATAAAGTCAAATGTTTCTGTGTGTGTGTGAGTAATCATTCATGTTGATGTTGGTGATTTGGCCTGGTGGTGGGTGGGGTTACCCCTCATGCGAGTGTTGAAATGTCTCCAGACATAAACTCTGATTTCATTGTAAAACTGAGCAAATCTTCCAGAAGCTTTTTTTAATTATTTTGTTTATTTTTGTGTTTTACACCTTTTTAAAATTCCCACATACGTCCAGCGTCTCTATGCTCTTCTTCTGCAGGCTTGTCTTTGTAAAATAGGCAAAACATGATTTTTCATGAGGGGAACTAGGCAGGTTTGGCTTGCTTTTAGCACCCCCTAGTGTCTGTTTGCAGAATCAAACGCAAAACCTATCTCCTTGCTGTGCGTTCGTCTTTTTAACTCCTTAATCTAACAGCTGAAATGTCTCTCCAGCATTCATTGTTGTCTACAGAAGCGATCCATCACTGAATTAAACAAAGCAGCGGAGTTCACGATCTAAAACATGCAGGAAACGTGCTGGAAGCAGTCTGCAGCACCAGGTATGTCAGCTCTATTTTGTCTTTTCCCCAACAGAGCGGCCCGCCAGGCTGAAGTTGCAAGTGAAATATTCTGGCCACAGGGGGCGATAGAGCCTGGGTGGCCTTCCATTAGCCCTGTAAAGAGCTATTTTAGCCCATAATGGCTCAAGAAAATGAGTTAAAATATGAAGAAGTTGCAATATATTATAGATAAAATAACTAAATTACATATAGAGAGAGACTATAAGCCAGTTTGTAACCATCTCTTACATCTATTATCATTCTTAATAAAACTAGAGTCCGTCCTTGATGTCCCAAAGGACAGAAGAAGTTTATACGATCTCAGAAAGATCTGTTTTTTTAAAGGTGGATCAAAGTTTTGCACAGATAACTTTACATTTAGTTACTGACAGACATTTCAAAGTCACCTTGGTAACATCAGCTACAACTAAATTATGTTTTAGATGATGCTGCATCTTCTCAAAGAGCAGCGATCGCCGGCGTCAACCCTAAACGTGCTCACTAAAACATGATTTTTTCCAAAATTCTTTAACAAACATTGTTTTTCTAATAGTTTAATAATTAAGTTGAAAACCTTCTGTCCACTGCTGCATTTTAAACACTGCGTTTTACTGTTTTTCTAACAAAAATGACCCTTAATCATCCGCTCTCCAAAGTTTTTAGGTGTTGCAGGCGTTAATGGAATGATAAACAAATAAAATAAAACTGACAAAGCTAATAATATTAATAATAATAATAACAACATTCTAAACTGTTCAAACTCTAGCAAGCTTTAGCTAAACTTGGATCTGATGTCCATTAAAATGCTAATATCGCTGCACTGGTGCTGCTCGGTGGTGCGCTGAACAAACACAGATCGGTGTGACGGTAGAGAAGAGATGTGCTGCCTCAGCAGTTTCTGCTGGTACACATGTGAGGTGGGACTAAAAAATGGTGACATTCAGAAAGAGATGAAACTTGTGCCAAAGCAACCAACTCTCCCACTCTAACCCCAACCCACACACACACACACACACACACACACACACACACACACACACAGATAGTAGGTAAAACAGGAGACACTGAAGCAGTAAGAACACCAGGAGAGAATGTAAGGAGAGAGGTATGAACGTCTGCAGCATGGAGATAATCCTAATTTGGCAAATAAAACTAAAATTGACATGGTAAGGATGTTATTCTCTTGTTTGTTTTCCTTTATGAGGAGGAAAACAACAACAACATTAAAACTCACCTACGACCCTGTCTCCAGTCCGGATGCCCATCTTCCTCATGGCTGCAGCAAATAACGCCACATCACGCCTCAGCTCTCCAAATGTCACCTTCACAACCTCCTCCTTGCCTTCTCCTGGTTCACAAACACAAAACTAAACAATAAAAAACACTAAACTGGATTTGCAACAGAAATGTTTTACAGTAAATTAGGACTGGGCAAAAGGACGACAGCAACATAGATTTTGAAATCGCTTTTCCTCAGTAGACATGCAGGAACGGGTCGATAGAAACTTCAGCAGGTGGCGGTGGTAGATCTGGTCAAGGAGGAGCCAGTTCCCATAAATGTCCTTTAACAACTGTTTAGGACCATCTTGGATATCATTGCTGCCGCAGGAACAACATACACACACCTTTTCATTTTATTCTCAAATAGCCAACATATTGATACGGGCGAGATAAAACCATAGAAATAAACGTCATTAACCGTATATTTTCGGTAGAACGCCTACCTCTACATAGAGAACACAAAATAAGGGACCAGTCGTGTTGACATATTTTATCTAGTTAACATGGGACACGGATAAAGTAGCAGTGCAGCTAAAGACGTCGGGTGCCAGCTCTGAGTGATAAAAGTCGGGGAACCCACAGATCCTGAACCAGTTCCACCTGCTAGATCAGCCGTAGGGCTAGACCTACATATCGGTCGGCCGGTGTATCGGGCTGATGTTTATCAGTTTTTATACATCGTGGATTTAAAGTCAGGCACATCCCCCGGCAGCCCGATATAGTTTAAAGAATATAGTTTAAAGGTATTTTTAAGTTCACTGATAACATCTGCATGAAAAATGCTGTAACTTTATTTAGGTGCCTGACTTTAACACTGAGCAGTGCAGAAAGTTAAGATTTAACAGTTAGTTAAATTCAGAGTTCAGAAACAGATTCAGCTCGGGTTGGTTCGCTGGAGTTTTTGACAATTAACCCTTTGATGCATGAATCATGAGATCTTCAACCATGATTTTTTTTAACAATTTTTTTCATTCGTCTTTAGGTGTGAATGAAACAAATTTCAACAAATATTTTTTGTAAAATTTTATAATTTACAAATAATTTATTACATGTCCACCTCAGTGGACAGCGTGCATTCTGAGCATGAAATATGTTGGCTTGGCTTACTGAAGTCCAAACGGAGGGGCTCAAATGCAATAAAGTCTTCAACAGCTGTGCTTAATAGCAAAAACAAATAACAATTTTGAGTACATGTCCACTGTAGTGACCTTTATGCATCAAAGGGTAAAAATTGCGTTCACATTTTCTAAGTTAAACATCTCTTTCAACAACGGGAGTTTCTGCATCTGTACTGCTCCGCTTCAGCCCTGGAAACACAGCTATTGTCTACTTTATTATTTTCATTTTTGTTCTTCGAAAGCTGCTTAAAGATAGAAAACGAGTTATTTGTATTTTTTAGCTTTATAAACTGCTAATTGTAAAAAATAAATAAAAAAAGATTATAATTCTGGGAAAATTTGACTTTAAATAACCTTTATTGTGTAAAAAGTGCTGCTTTAACACTTGAACGCAGGTTTTAGATGTAAGATAAGAAACTGAGACAAAGAAAAACACAAAGATATCTGAGAGGAGCTCCAGTCAGGAACAGAGCCGCTCTTTAAGTAACAGTCCGCTGACATGCACAGCCTCCTGCTTTGTGACCAGTGGATCTTCTTACAATCACATTACACACACACACACACACACACACACACACACACACACACACACACACAATAAAACAGGTCCTATTTATTACTGAGAGGTAGAAGAGAGCAGCGGTTAATCTAATTCCATTGCATCAACTGAAGCTTTCTACTCTCTCTTTAGATCCAAAATATCTTTTTTACATGTAAACAACATTCAGAAATGTAAACATAACGTTAGTGTTTCACACATACTTGCAGCGTAGACAGCCACCTTGTCCTGGTCAGCGTGTTTGAGCAGATTCTCGGCGTAGTTGAGTCGAGACCCTTTAAACCACTCTGGGACATCTGAGATTCGCTTGGACGAGTCTATCACCTGGAACGCAAGCCATGGCAATACATCAAACAGCTAATAATTTACTTAGAAGGAAAAAAATCAAACAGAACATCTAAAAAAGAAATGTGTTGTCAGTAATAGTTGACATTTTCCAAATTAGGTAAATAATTGTGCTCGGAAATGTTTGACTGAGTGGTTAAATGTGTCCTGGAAACGTCTCCTTGGACAAATATTGAGAAGGATTTTGTGGGCGAGAACATGTGGTCGGCCCGTTGATGTGTGTGAAAAAGGCGTGTCAGCATGACGACGCAGCATTGAAAACATTTATTTTCTCATTAAAGTTGCTGTTTCTTGCAACTGATCAGTGATTTAAAAACAGACAAGTGCAGATTTAGAATCGGTTAAAAAGCAAAAGGATTTTTCATTTCAGGAAGATCAGAGACAGACAGGACAGGAAGATCAGAGACAGATGGGACAGGAAGATCAGAGACAGACGGGACAGGAAGATCAGAGACAGACGGGACAGGAAGATCAGAGACAGACGGGACAGGAAGATCAGAGACAGACGGGACAGGAAGATCAGAGACAGACAGGAAGATCAGAGACAGACAGGACAGGAAGATCAGAGACAGACGGGACAGGAAGATCAGAGACAGACAGGAAGATCAGAGACAGACGGGACAGGAAGATCAGAGACAGACAGGACAGGAAGATCAGAGACAGACAGGAAGATCAGAGACAGACGGGACAGGAAGATCAGAGACAGACAGGACAGGAAGATCAGAGACAGACAGGACAGGAAGATCAGAGACAGACAGGACAGGAAGATCAGAGACAGACAGGACAGGAAGATCAGAGACAGACGGGACAGGAAGATCAGAGACAGACAGGACAGGAAGATCAGAGACAGACAGGAAGATCAGAGACAGACGGGACAGGAAGATCAGAGACAGACAGGACAGGAAGATCAGAGACAGACGGGACAGGAAGATCAGAGACAGACGGGACAGGAAGATCAGAGACAGACAGGACAGGAAGATCAGAGACAGACAGGACAGGAAGATCAGAGACAGACAGGACAGGAAGATCAGAGACAGACGGGACAGGAAGATCAGAGACAGACAGGACAGGAAGATCAGAGACAGACAGGACAGGAAGATCAGAGACAGACAGGACAGGAAGATCAGAGACAGACAGGACAGGAAGATCAGAGACAGACAGGACAGGAAGATCAGAGACAGACAGGAAGATCAGAGACAGACAGGACAGGAAGATCAGAGACAGACAGGACAGGAAGATCAGAGACAGACAGGACAGGAAGATCAGAGACAGACAGGACAGGAAGATCAGAGACAGACAGGAAGATCAGAGACAGACAGGACAGGAAGATCAGAGACAGACAGGACAGGAAGATCAGAGACAGACAGGACAGGAAGATCAGAGACATACAGGACAGGAAGATCAGAGACAGACAGGACAGGAAGATCAGAGACAGACAGGACAGGAAGATCAGAGACAGACAGGACAGGAAGATCAGAGACAGACAGGACAGGAAGATCAGAGACAGACAGGACAGGAAGATCAGAGACAGACAGGACAGGAAGATCAGAGACAGACAGGACAGGAAGATCAGAGACAGACGGGACAGGAAGATCAGAGACAGACAGGACAGGAAGATCAGAGACAGACAGGACAGGAAGATAAGAGACAGACAGGACAGGAAGATAAGAGACAGACAGGACAGGAAGATCAGAGACAGACAGGAAGATCAGAGACAGACAGGACAGGAAGATCAGAGACAGACAGGAAGATCAGAGACAGACAGGACAGGACGATCAGAGACAGACGGGACAGGAAGATCAGAGACAGACAGGAAGATCAGAGACAGACGGGACAGGAAGATCAGAGACAGACAGGACAGGAAGATCAGAGACAGACGGGACAGGAAGATCAGAGACAGACAGGACAGGAAGATCAGAGACAGACAGGACAGGAAGATCAGAGACAGACAGGACAGGAAGATCAGAGACAGACAGGACAGGAAGATCAGAGACATACAGGACAGGAAGATCAGAGACAGACAGGACAGGAAGATAAGAGACAGACAAGACAGGAAGATCAGAGACAGACAGGAAGATCAGAGACAGACAGGACAGGAAGATCAGAGACAGACAGGAAGATCATAGACAGACAGGACAGGACGATCATAGACAGACAGGACAGGAAGATCAGAGACAGACAGGACAGGAAGATCAGAGACAGACGGGACAGGAAGATCAGAGACAGACAGGACAGGAAGATCAGAGACAGACAGGACAAGAAGATCAGAGACAGACAGGACAGGAAGATCAGAGACAGACAGGACAGGAAGATCAGAGACAGACAGGACAGGAAGATCAGAGACAGACGGGACAGGAAGATCAGAGACAGACGGGACAGGAAGATCAGAGACAGACAGGACAGGAAGATCAGAGACAGACAGGATAGGAAGATCAGAGACAGACAGGACAGGAAGATCAGAGACAGACAGGACAGGAAGATCAGAGACAGACAGGACAGGAAGATCAGAGACAGACGGGACAGGACGATCAGAGACAGACGGGACAGGAAGATCAGAGACAGACGGGACAGGAAGATCAGAGACAGACGGGACAGGAAGATCAGAGACAGACAGGACAGGAAGATCAGAGACAGACAGGACAGGAAGATCAGAGACAGACAGGACAGGAAGATCAGAGACAGACAGGACAGGAAGATCAGACACAGACAGGAAGATCAGAGACAGACGGGACAGGAAGATCAGAGACAGACAGGACAGGAAGATCAGAGACAGACAGGACAGGAAGATCAGAGACAGACAGGACAGGAAGATCAGAGACAGACAGGACAGGAAGATCAGAGACAGACAGGACAGGAAGATCAGAGACAGACAGGACAGGAAGATCAGAGACAGACAGGACAGGAAGATCAGAGACAGACAGGACAGGACGATCAGAGACAGACGGGACAGGAAGATCAGAGACAGACAGGACAGGAAGATCAGAGACAGACAGGACAGGAAGATCAGAGACAGACAGGAAGAACAGAGACAGACAGGAAGATCAGAGACAGACAGGACAGGAAGATCAGAGACAGACAGGAAGATCAGAGACAGACAGGACAGGAAGATCAGAGACAGACAGGACAGGAAGATCAGAGACAGACGGGACAGGAAGATCAGAGACAGACAGGACAGGAAGATCAGAGACAGACAGGACAGGAAGATCAGAGATAGACAGGAAGATCAGAGACAGACAGGAAGATCAGAGACAGACAGGAAGATCAGAGACAGACAGGAAGATCAGAGACAGACAGGACAGGAAGATCAGAGACAGACAGGACAGGAAGATCAGAGACAGACGGGACAGGAAGATCAGAGACAGACGGGACAGGAAGATCAGAGACAGACAGGACAGGAAGATCAGAGACAGACAGGAAGATCAGAGACAGACGGGACAGGAAGATCAGAGACAGACAGGAAGATCAGAGACAGACAGGACAGGAAGATCAGAGACAGACAGGAAGATCAGAGACAGACAGGACAGGAAGATCAGATACAGACAGGACAGGAAGATCAGAGACAGACAGGACAGGACGATCAGAGACAGACGGGACAGGAAGATCAGAGACAGACAGGACAGGAAGATCAGAGACAGACAGGAAGATCAGAGACAGACAGGAAGATCAGAGACAGACAGGACAGGAAGATCAGAGACAGACAGGACAGGAAGATCAGAGACAGACAGGACAGGAAGATCAGAGACAGACAGGACAGGAAGATCAGAGACAGACAGGACAGGAAGATCAGAGACAGACAGGACAGGAAGATCAGAGACAGACAGGACAGGAAGATCAGAGACAGACAGGACAGGAAGATCAGAGACAGACAGGACAGGAAGATCAGAGACAGACGGGACAGGAAGATCAGAGACAGACGGGACAGGAAGATCAGAGACAGACGGGACAGGAAGATCAGAGACAGACGGGACAGGAAGATCAGAGACAGACGGGACAGGAAGATCAGAGACAGACGGGACAGGAAGATCAGAGACAGACAGGACAGGAAGATCAGAGACAGACAGGACAGGAAGATCAGAGACACACAGGACAGGAAGATCAGAGACAGACAGGACAGGAAGATCAGAGACAGACGGGACAGGAAGATCAGAGACAGACGGGACAGGAAGATCAGAGACAGACAGGACAGGAAGATCAGAGACAGACAGGACAGGAAGATCAGAGACAGACAGGACAGGAAGATCAGAGACAGACAGGACAGGAAGATCAGAGACAGACAGGAAGATCAGAGACAGACAGGACAGGAAGATCAGAGACAGACGGGACAGGAAGATCAGAGACAGACAGGACAGGAAGATCAGAGACAGACAGGACAGGAAGATCAGAGACAGACAGGACAGGAAGATCAGAGACAGACAGGAAGATCAGAGACAGACAGGACAGGAAGATCAGAGACAGACGGGACAGGAAGATCAGAGACAGACGGGACAGGAAGATCAGAGACAGACAGGACAGGAAGATCAGAGACAGACAGGACAGGAAGATCAGAGACAGACAGGACAGGAAGATCAGAGACAGACAGGACAGGAAGATCAGAGACACACAGGACAGGAAGATCAGAGACAGACAGGGCAGGAAGATCAGAGACAGACAGGACAGGAAGATCAGAGACAGACAGGACAGGAAGACAGGAAAATAAAGACCAAGAAAACAAAACAAAGTTCTTCAAAAATAAAACGTAGGTAGATTGATCCCACTACATGTGTGTACCTGTATAAAGCAATACTTTATCAGCATGTAGTATTTATATAGTTGATACAGTTCAGATCATCTTCAAACCTCCGTCCCATGCCCAGGGGCGTATCTAAGCATTTTGGGGGCCGAGGCTAAATAGACCCCTGCCAGGTATTTTAAGTTGAAGTGCTATCTGTTTTTATATTAGACGTTTTATATTTGCAATAAAGTCCAAAAGTGAAGAATTTGTTATTTATTACTTGGTTGTTCAAGCTACCTCACAGAAGTGATCTGTTGTTAAAAATTAAAATAAAAAGGTAATTAAATAAAAAATAAGGAACATTCTGGAACTGTTTCTTCCTTTTCTTATTTTTTTTTTTATGTATCAAAAGTATCGGATCGGGACTCGGTATCGGCACATTCTCAAAATCAAATGACTCGGACTCGAGGGCAAAAAAACCTGATCGGGACCTCTCTAACAAAAACTACAAATAATCTTTCTTCCTCTGTTGGGCTCACCTCCTCATAGGTCTTGGAGCTGACGACTCCACAGAAGCACCACACCTGGGCCCAGAACTCGGGGTAATTGTCCACTGACCACTGGTAAAGGTCGCTGTAGTTCACTAGAAAACAGAGAGTCAGTGAGTACAACGGGGTAAAGTTTAGCTCAAACCGCTATCAGAACAGATACAGCCGACCACTTGCCTTCAGGTGTTTACCGTATTTTACTAAAAACCTTTAAATAAACCAAACGATAAACAATCAGAGCTTTGTTCTCCACTGACTTCTACTCATCCTCTAAAGATTAGAGACAAAGAGAAATCTCAGTGGGTCTGTAGGTAGGTTCAACAATCAGCCATATCATTAGAACCACATCAATAAGCATGTCCCTATCGCAATCCCATGTAAATATGTAGTCTGGCCACAAGCCATTGAAACAACTCAGGCGTGGGACAGAATCTACGATTGTCTTTCATACTGTCTCTGCACGCAATTGGACAGTGCTAGGACCAATCAGAGCAGCAAATCATCATCAGTACAGAAATCAGCAATTTGATAAGTCCACCATACACCAACAAAGAAGAAGCAAATACATCCTTTTTTTTTAAACAAATGACTCAACTACGTCCATGTCTCAAATAAAAGCTCAAGTCTAAATCACTCAAAGCAGGAAAATCAATTAAAAATAATTTAAAGAAAAAATGAGAGAAAATGAAAAAATGGAAAATAAAGAAAAGGAAAAAAGAAAAAAAAGAAGAAAATAGAAAAAAAGACAAAATAAATAAAAAAATAAAAAGAAGGAAAAATAAAATAAAAGAGAAAAAAGATAAGTCCACCATAAACCAACAAGGAAGAAGAAGCAAATATATCCTTAAAAAAAAAAAGACTCAACTACGTCCATGTCTCAAATAAAAGCTCAAGTCTAAATTGTTCGAAGCTGATGCTCAAGTCGTTTTAATTGAGCAGACGCCATCTTTGTAGTTTTTCTCCATCACAGCTCTGGTGCTAAGCCCAAGCTTTATAATAAGTATATAATAAGTATTTTCAACTGAGTTGTTTGCTTTGTAGCACACCTTAAGGTGACGTGTTGTGAATTGGAACTAAGCAATTATACTGAATTGAATGACTGCCTAGCATAAGTACAGTGTATAACCGACCTGTTTTACTCATATACTCCTTGTTGTTATGGGAGCACAGCAACATATGTCTCAGTTGTAGGATAATAAAGATTCATTCAATTCAGTTTTATTACTGATATCAATTTTTGTGTTACGATACTGAATTTATATTTAAAAGCAGTGTATTGATTTATTTTTATATGCAAACGTTGAATGTGTTTCATGCGTGGTGCAATTCCAACTCCGACTGCTAGGTTGCAGCAGCTTTTACCGCCTTTACCACCCGGATGTGTACAGGAAGCATCTGGCCATAGACTTATAATTAAGTTCAGTTTAATTACAACATTACAGATATTTTCTAGCCTTTACTGTTGCTGGAAACTGCCAAAAGCATTGAAGACATTTCCAGCAGAAAGGTGTCAGAAACCCAATGAAGGTTTGTTTAAACCTGTATCCATGGCAGGAGGGGATAGAGCTGGAGGAAAAGGTAAACCTGCAGGGGCAACATCAAGCTTTCAGGGATATTTAATCAGAATGACATTTACTCTCTGCAACACCTTGTGAGTATTAATGAAACATAAAAAACACCTGAAGAATACAAATAAAAGGAGACTGAGGAGCCAGAAACATCAAATTTAAGGCAAAACGTAACTAAAGTTCTGAAATGAAAAGAAACTAGATTATTGCTCTTCAGTGGTAAGGAGTTCAGAGATCCGATGGCCTTAAGGGGGAGACAGGTAGTTCCACTTTTAAGTCAAAAAGAGTTTTAAATGTTTATTTAACCTTCAAATCCTTTAAAGAAACTATGGAACAAAAGAAAATCTAATCTATTAGGCTGTTACTGGTAACTTTGCACCAGTGCCTGTAAAGGTCAGGTTGTTTTTGGAATTGATAAAACGTGTTTTAGCTGCTCGAGGTCCACCAAGTGCCAGCAATGGAAATGCAGATGTGGCCTGCAGGGACTCCATCTCCAGCTTTGGTTTAAAACATCCTCTCCTACTTGCTGGTGCACATTCATCACTCATCCATGGTCATGCTAAAACAGTAGTAAAGAGGACAGCTGGACTGGAAACGCTTTGTGGTTCTGGATGTTTAGTGCAGAAACCTTCCTTATGATGGGACTAAACGCATTAGGCATTTACACTTATATTCATAACTGCACCCTGTTTTAAATGCCTCAGGAACATCTGATGGATAGATAGAAGAGGATAGATCAGCACGTTCTTCTGCATTCCACCGAGCAGCGGCAGTGTGTAACAAAAACATGCTATCTCTCAGGCTAGCAGCTCTGCAGGCTGGGAAGCTTGGTAATGATTATTCACAACAATCAGGCCAACCCGGAGTGGTAAATGGTTCATTGCTGCTGAAGAAGGAGCGATAAAGGGATCGGAAGGCGTGCTAATGCTAGTGCAGAGATGTCTGGTGTTTGTGTTTAGCAGCCAGGTCCCAGCGCTGCATGCAGGTTCATAATGGTAATAATAAGCTGGTGGAGGGAACCACTAACCAGCTCAGTGAAATCCCTTCAACGCCCCCTCTCCTCTCCTCTTCACTCACCCAGATTAAGCCCGTAGTCCGCGTTGACCTGCATCCTAAACTTGTCCATCTGTGTATTCCTCTTGGAGTCCGGATACCACAACACTTTGGTGTCCATATCCATTATTTTCTCGCTCTTCCCTTCCGTGTCTTTGGACATCCTTGTTGCGTCCTTCTGGCGGCTGCGAAACACTAATAAACAAGCCCGTAGAGCTCCTAGCAAAGGTCGGCTGCTCCTAGAAGGGGGAGCCGATAACTCGTGTGAGCGCGACGGCTAGCTTGCTTGGTTTGAACTGCATGGGACAACATGCGCGAGACTCCGCTAGATGGGCGTGGCGTGGGGCTGCCCACAAAACAGAAAGGCCACGCCCTGGCGTCATGACGTACAGTTGCGTACAAGTGTTCAAGATCAACAATGTTCAACACTGTTGCCAAAAGGATCGGACGACCTCACCAGTAGAGAACAAAACTCTCAGCCGCATGAATGATAAATAATTATGAGAATGTGAAACGCGCGTGCAACAAAATTATTCATCTGCTGTAATAATGAACAATACATTTTATCAGAATGAAATTAAATAAATGTCTTAGGCAAATATCAGGGAACTTGAAGAGATGTTCAAGTTGTTTATGCAAAGGAGAAATTATATGTGATGTTAGTTAACTAAAATAATATCCTTTTTCTTTTATTTAATTTTTTAAGAGGGCAGAACTCTTTATTATATTGGTTTACACTGATATCGCAAATTACCAGTTAAGAGACTATAGATATCTGCAATAAAGCCGATATCGAACACCGATACTTGAACATTTTTAAAGGCTCAAACAAACGCCGCATTGCAGATATATTGCCATATTATTTTTCAATCAGATATTTATGCAAACTGGGTGTTCTCAATATGACTCACTTTGCAGCTAATAATACAGTTGATCTCAGTTGCTTTGGTGCATTTCTCACAACAGAATTAAACTTTGCACAACAGTTAGTTCAACCTCCACAACATGTAGTCGTTTTGGCACAACCTAGTGGCGGTTTCATGTTCATTTCATCCAAAGACATGTATGCAGTTAAGTACAAATATCTAAAGAATGGTCACTTTTGACTTGCTATTCATCACTATCTCCTTGCTTTTATCATGAATGTCACAATTATTTATACTTGTACCGGCTGAATAGTCATTGTCCTTACAACTAATAGTCTTCCATGCGTTCGTTCTTTTTAAACATAGAAACAGTTTTGTTTACCTGTTTTATAGCTACAGTTTTGCAGACGGCTGCCGGCTTCTTCAGGCTGACGCTGAATAGTCTTCATTTCACTGCTCGTGTCATTTCACTCAAAACTGTTGAACATCTTGTCGAACACTTTGTACACCCATTTTGAAAACCCTATTTTAAAGGAGTTTCCATGGAAATCTCCATAGATTACTTTTCTCAGGTGAACCTTATCTCACACTAATGAAAACTGGTGTGTGTCCTGGTAACAATCGGACAATGTATGTAGTGGTTTGGGATAATGTTAGCTTCCATCACTCTGCTGTAGTCAGGCAGTGGTTTGCAGCACACAACAGGATGCTTATGGAGTTTCTTCCTCCTTACACTCCATTCCTAAATCCAGTTGAGGAGTTTTTCTCTTCCTGGAGGTGGAAGGTAGATGACAGGCATTCACATACCCAAATGGCCCTGCTAGCAGCTATGAATGCAGCTTGTGATGACATCACAGCAGAGTCCTGCAGAGGGTGGATTCGGCACTCCAGAAGATACTTTCCCCGATGCATCGATAGAGCTGACATTCGCTGTGATGTTGATGGAAATATGTGGGCAGACAGACGGGAGCGTGTAGATATCAATGACTGATATGCAGCAGTGTCTGTTCAGGTTTTGTTTCATAACTACTGCAGTAAGGTTTACTGTCTAAGTGAGTTTATGTTTACTGTAAAATGTTTGTTTTACTGTATTTCCCCAGTTGCACAATGCTGTGAACAGTTTCAATTAAATATTATCAAGAGTGCATATGAAGTGTCTTGATTTTCCTTTATAATTTATGGTTTTCAACATGCATGCATGCTGTCCAGACTTGCCATGTCATTGGGAAGCTCCCACAAAGAAATCCGTCACAATGAGAACATGTTCAGACCATTTGATTTTGTGACCAGCACCTTTGGTCACAAAATCACAAAATTGTAATTGTGACAGCCCTGACACTTTGATTGATATAAGTACTTGCTTTTGATGAATATATAATCTGTTTTGATTAAGGGACTTGCTTTTGAAGCATTATTCTGAGCAACTGACTTTTCGTTTTGATGAAGTTAGGGTTAGGGTTGCACTTTTGCAAGTTATCCACCATGTTTTGCAGTTTAATTGTTTTGAGAAAAGCCTTCATGGTGGTGCAGAGGTCAATTCTGTTGTGAGAAATGCACCAAAGTAACTGAGAAAAACTGTAATAATGGTGTACGAGCAAACGTTAAAACATGGTAATAGAGTGGAGCATTTACTTGTACCACCATAGATTTTTAAACATTTGACCTATCTTTGAAGACAGGTATGACCTATGCTCTCGAATTAATTTAGTCTCCTAAACAAGACAACTTTTTGAAGACAAACAGACAAACAGACAGACAGACAGACAGACAGACAGACAGACAGACAGACAGATAGATAGATAGATAGATAGATAGATAGATAGATAGATAGATAGATAGATAGATAGATAGATAGATAGATAGATAGATAGATAGATAGATAGATAGATAGATAGATAGATGGATGGATGGATGGATGGATGGATGGATGGATGGATGGATGGATGGATGGATGGATGGATAGATAGATAGATAGATAGATAGATAGATAGATAGATAGATAGATAGATAGATAGATAGATAGATAGATAGATAGATAGATAGATAGATAGATAGATAGATAGATAGATAGATAGATAGATAGATAGATATTTGTTCACCAACGCAAAGGATATCTTGAACGTAACTCAACATGAACGCGCAGTTAACTCGGGGCTGTGTGCGCGCGGGAAACGTCCTGTCAAAAAGGAGGTCTGTGATTGGTCCTTAGCTAACTGGTTCCACATCAGCCGACCGATCGGTCCACGCAGGAGGCGTCCCGTCACCGTCTGACTGGCATCTCGCTTGTGTCACTTCAGAGGGAGTTGGTGAGTCAATCGGAGAAGTGGACCGAAGAGGTGTGTCCAATCAGGAAGAGAAAAGAACCGACCTGATGTTTAACCTGGTGGTGCCATCATGGTATCATGTTGATCAAAAGATCGAAAATACTGTTTATACAAGTTATTTTCGACTTTTCGTTACACAACCTGGCACCTGGCAATGTTATAGTAATTTCACATTATGATTTATTTTCAGCCTTTATCTTTCATCCAGATTTCTGAGACACGAGAAAGCACTTTCCTATTGAGGCCTGATTACATAGAAAACTGTCTATAAGACACAACATGTCAAAGAATGTAAAATAAATACACAGTAAAGACAAATATATAATAGACTCATCTTCTTGAACTAGGAAGTTAACGTTTTATTTTTCAGATAAGTAGTTTAACGTCTTCAAAACAGGTATAAACCTGTTTATCATTCTGTGATTTTAAGTAGAATTTCATAAAAATTGTATTTGCGAAGCAAAATTTTCTGTAACTTCGTATGACTGAACATGTCTTGATGCCATCATTATTTACTAGTCAGAGCTGATAGAGAAGGCCTTTTCTGTCAGGCAGCAGACAGGAAGTCGCTTCTGTTGTAATGAAACTGGAATATTCCACATGCTTTGCTGCTGGTTGTGTTGGTAAAGCAATCATTCTTAACAAACACACAGAATGTAACACAATAAAAACAAAATAGGTGCAGACAGAATTTGGACTTAATGTCCCATTTTGACTGCATTTTTATTTTTATTTCCAACTGGAACTCTGACACCTAAAACCTAGATATTTGATTTAATGTATGAGTTTCAGTGACCTGTCTTACAGCTTCATCTGTTACATGCCCCACTTGGATCTTGTCATCATTCCACCCCAGGTTATCTTTTGTCTGTTGCCACAGCAGCACATGTCTCGTGTAACTGGGACACATTTTGTAATCAGAGTCAATCACCCAGTTTAAATGTGACTTTTAGAGAATTTCTCTTCTCCTTTATTAAAACTCGTTTCATGGTTTGTAAATTTTAGAAATATTGTCCTGTTGAAGACAAAAAGATGGTCTCATCCAAACTAGACGAGACGACACATTGAATCTTGTGGCAGTGTTTGTGGCTAAGCCTTTAATCTTAAACAATTCACTAACAGCTTCTCCAGCAAAAAATAAAAATAAAATAATAACAATAATCATTCTTCCTCCTCCATGCTATACAGTGGGAACTTCAATATCGGACTTTCAGTCCTTTTTTCATTATACCCAATGGAATGAATATGCGCTGGGTAAATTTTCCTTGTCCAAATGGTCTTTTGTTTTCTTTCAGTTAATGGTACTTTATAGCTTATTAGCTCATACAGCATCCTGACTTGAGTGTTTCTTATGGGGTTAAAATGATGACCGTTTAAACTGAGATGCAGAACTCAAATTGAAAGCTCACATCAGCGTGGTTGGACGAGGCTGGTTCAGAACTCTGTAGCCAGATTTCTGACAGGGACGAGAAAGTCCACACACATCACTCCTGTGCTGGCCTCAATACACTGGCTCCTTGTAAGTTTTCGGGCAAAGTTTAAAGTTCAGTGCTATGTCTTCATGCCTCTTTACGGTGGTGTTCCACCATATTTGGCAGCACTGATAAAAAGACTTACGCCATCATTAACTCTATGCTCGGCTGACCTGGAGCTATTGATTGTGAGCAGACTAGGTACAGGTCTAGAGGAGATCAGGTTTTCTCGGTCTTAGCTCCTTCTCTCTGGAATGAGATTCCACTTGATATTAAACTGCCACCATCACTGCAGGTTTTTAAGAGTCGTTTGAAGACTAACTTTTATCGTTTGGCTTTTGCGTGACTTGGTTTTATGCTTTTATCTCCTTTTTATTGTTCTTCGTTTTTTTAGTGTATTTTAGGTTCAGCACCTTGGGTTCCTGCAAAGGCAGTGGAAGGTGCTATATAAATAAAGATATATTGATTGATTGATTGATTGATTGATTGATTGAAACTGAAAATAAACGTTTGCACTGAAAAGAAATACTGACACTGAAAAATATAATTGTTATTGAAAACATTTACCCCTTTGTTCCTCGGCTTTGAAAATACCAATACCCTCCTACTGTCCAAATAACCAGCAGGGGGCGGTATAATACAAGAAGATTTGGAGTTAGACTGATGTGACCAAAACCAGAATCCTAAAGTCTTCATCACAATCTCTGAGTGTGCGCGCGCGTGTGTGTGTGTGTGTGTGTGGGGGGGGGGGGGGGGGGGGTTAAACTGGAAAGCACAGAAACTGTGTCTTACGTGACAAATAAAAACAAATACAAGACAAGAAAAGTTGTAAGAAAAACATATTATGGCAATTGCTAGATACAGCAGTGGTAAACAACATTCTAGTTAAAGTGGATTTATTGCGCTGGGAATTGAGAGTTTTACTTGATAACTGAGTTGGTACTTTGCCTGAACAATAATAATAATTTATTATTATTATTATTATTATTATTATTATTATTATTATTATTATTATTATTATTATTTCAGACGATATAGCTTAAATTAAACACTGTATTTGGATTCTGAGATTAATTAGAGCTAGATGAAATCTCAAGTTTAAATTTTTATCATAATTTGATATTATATTTTATTTATTTTGTTTATATTATTCATATTTTTTGTTTCATTGTATTTGTTTAACAGACATGTTCAACTTAATCTAGAAACTTGATTTTAGTAAAGGCTCATAAGATTATAAGAGGAAAGACAGAAAGAAAAGTCATTGAAAATTAAATAAAAATGTGAAGTTTGATTAATCAACCACCAAATATTAACCCTTTATCGAGTCAACTTCCATATTTAGACACTTCCACTCACGTCATAAACAATCATCAGAGATCAAACTAGTCACGGTTTGCGCCATGGTGCCATTCCACCAATCAGGGCGGGGCTATAAGGCGCCAAATATTGGTGCGTCTGCAGAAACCAGAACACTTCTCGGTCTCCTCTTGGGTTTATAGTCAGATCTGTAAAACTAACAATGCCAGCATTATGAAACTCTCATCACAAGGTAGATGTGCTAAATAAGAATATTTGTGTTGTAAATGTTAAACTCAATTAAGTTGGTGAAATTATAGCATGAAAACTAAATGCGCCATATTTGAACATTTATACTTGAACAAGTAAAATAAATTAGGAATATTTTAATGTTTATGTTTATTTATTTAGCAGACGCTTTTATCCAAATCGTCTTACAAATTATAACCTATAGGGCATGTTGTGATCTGTGGGGGAAACCGGAGTACCCGGAGGAAACCCACGCATGCGGGGAGAACACGCAACTCCATGTATAAAGGCAACAGCCGAGTTTCGAACCTGCAACCTTCGTGCTGCATGCGAGACAACAGTAACAACTGCGCCACCATGCAAATCTGTTATTTTTAGACATATTCATAATATTCATGATAACATACTAACAAGTATGATATTGAATATATTTTACAGTTTTATAGTAAGATTTCTCTGGGAAATGAAGGCAGTCACTGCGCCAACCAATCTCACCATCAGTGATGATGATGAACAGGAGGAAGATGATAATGGGACAAATCCTCAAATATAAAATATTCTAATAATCTATACTTGATCCAAAATAGTATCTATTGTTCAATAACTTTTCAAAAATATTCCACAATGATTGCTTTTTCTTAAAAAAAATTCTAAATTGTTTAATAATTATGAAATATTCTGTATTTTTTAACAGTGATATAATGTTCTAAAATTAGCTAAACTGTGTCTTATAATGATCTATATTATTCAAAAATAACGATTATTTAACTTGTTGGATTTCTTTTACCAGAACAGGGCCAACGTCCATATTTGATCACTTCGTTTTCTCTGACTTTCTGCATGAAAATAAATAGTTTTGAAAATTGTAACAACAGAAATGCCTTTTGGTTATGGACTACAACAACACCCTGGGGTTGAAACATTTTTTTTAATACTTCAATGAGTGCCCTATAAAGAGTTAATAGCAGATCTGGTCTCATCTGTGTAAGATCAATATTATAAAGCCAAATTCCAACGTCATCAGCAGGTGCTTTTATTTTATGCACTTCTGTGTCACGTGACTTAGTCACGGCCAACGTCATCACCTTTCACGGAAGTCAGAGCTGTGACGATGGTGGCCTTGTCGGTTTATTCGCAGGAAGACAATGTTTGCTTTCAATGAAAAAATAACACCGCGTTAGAAAAGAACAGCCGGTGTAGTTTTCTCTGCGGAACCTGCGGGACCTTGGAGCGCTCATCGGCGGCCTAAACGGGCGCTGGACAAGAAAATACAAAAATGTCCCTCTTCCAGTCGGCACTGGATTTCTTAGCCGGGCCCGGCTCATCCGGAGCGGCAAGCCGGGACCAGAACGACTTCGTCGGCCAAGTCGTAGAGCTCGGTGACATGAAACTGAGGATCAAGAGGGTGATTGCTGAAGGTGAGAAACTGAACCACGACAGGAAACGGGACCGTAATCTCTTACAGACATGCTAGGTGGTAGCCGGATAAGCTAAACATACTAGCAGCATCAGTTAGCAAGTGCTGACCTGTGAGTCACCAAATCCCACTCGATCATTTTGTTTCTATCTAGTAAAAATTCATTTTGAATGTGTGAAATGTCTAAAGGAAGACCTGTTCAGCCCATCCCGCACGTTCACGTGACTTGTGTTGTTTATGATTTGGTGGGAGAACGCAGACATTGTAGGTTAAATTACCATAGTGCTAATATAATAATAACAACAACAACAACAACAACAACAATAATGAGAGATATGAGAGGCGTGTTGGTAAACAAACAGCCACATCAGAACAAGTGGCTGTTTCTGGTTTTTGAGAAACTCGTTCTGAGCTGAGATCTTGGGAACAAATGTACACCCCAATCAGAAATATGAAAATAAAGATTATTTTAGAATCCTGGACAATAATTTCCTATGATCCTGCAGCAGACACAGCTTTGTTTGTTTGTTCACAGCAAATTAGATACAGCGGTGGTGTAAAACTACTGAGCCTGTGTTTGTGGTAGCAACACAGTGTAATTAAAGTAAGTTTATTAAGAGTGGACTTTAAGCACATAAGATAAAATCTAAGCATCATTTTTTAAAGAGATTTTCTGTGTAAATATTTTTAAAGGAGCATTTTGTCCTTTAAAAGTCATAATTAACCTGTGTCTTATTTGTTTTCCATTTAATTTATGCACATATACTCTCAGTATATTTACATGAATCAGCATCTGTGTACTCTAAATGATGGAGTTGTACATGCCCACAAGAGGTTAAAGGGAAAGAACAAAACCTTTCAAATCCAAGCAGGTGGAGATCATTTTACTCAAACACTCTGCTTTTCCAACTCCCATGTTGCTGTTTGAAAGACGTCTTTGTTCGTTTTTACCAGGATCTTTGGTGGAACGTGCTACGAATAAGTGACCTGTAATATTCTTGTTGTCGGTTGTATAATTAAGGGTGGAATTTTTAAACAAGGATGCTTGGAAATCAGAAGAAAATGAAACTTAGGTTTCATCTCTCCTCATTGTTACAGGTGCTAGCGTGCAATACCAGTCTGCTTATTTGCTTAGTTTATTATTTCTTTACTAGCTTATCGTTTGCTGTTGCTTTTTAATTTGACTGAAGTGAGATCATGTTATTATAGGTGTAGATGTTACAGGTTTGAATCCCAAACAAGTTCAGGAATTTGGGGCTGGAGTCATGAAACCATCTTCCACACCTGGGCAGTCCCTCTTATGTAAATAAAGTGTTAAAGATTAGAGGCTTGAGCCTGTACTTCTAGTGATTTCTGTTGAGCAAAGCGGAGCTGGTGGTTAATGAACCCCTGGCTACAGTGACCATGCTGGTTTTCTTGGACCTGGTTGTGAGTAGGTTTTTGTTAAAGGTGTGTTTGACTGAAAATACAAATTTTTAAATGTTTTAAAATCCTCAAGAAAGGCGGTTGGATTTTTTTAATTGTCCAACCATCCATTCTCTTCCGCTGATCCGGGGTGGGGTAATGGGGGCAGCAGCCCAAACAGAGAGGCCTAGACTTCCCTCTCCCCAGCCACTTGGACCAGCTCCTTCGGAGGAATCCCAAAGCGTTCTCTGGTCAGTTGAGAAACAGTCCCTCCAGCGTGTCCTGGGTCTGCCCATGGGTCTCCTCTCATTTGGACTGGAGGAAAACCTCACCAGGGAGGCATCCAGGAGGCGCCCTAACCAGAAGCCAGAGCCACCTCAACTGGATCCGCTCGATGTGGAGGAGCAGCGGATCTACTCTGAGCCCCTCCTGGATGACCGAGCTTCTCGCCTATGAGCCCAGACATCCTGCACAGAAAACTCATTTTGGCCGCTTATTTTCACTTTAATGGCACGATAAAACTCCTCCTATTCCGCCTTCAGGATAATAAGTTACGGTCATGTCTACTAGAGTAATTGTAGTTGTGTGTTTGTTGAAAGACGCCTGTTGTGTTGTCACCGTACACTAAAGCTGAAGCAGGTTCTTTTTGTTTTGTGGCAGCAAAGCTAGTTTTTGTGAATGGCTCTGAGTTCTTTCATGAATTAAGCTGTAAAGAGATCAGGAGGACACTTTCAGTGCTTCTGTTCTACAGAAATAGTTTAAGTGTCAGTCTGTAACCGACAGAGAAGTCATGAATGCAGCATTTCTGTGAAAATGTGCGTTTTCAGCCATCCAGGGCCTTCAGGTTAGAGAAGTCCTGGAGACATGAACGGTGTTGTGTTTCCGCTCAGGGTCTGCTCAGCCGTGAGCGGATACGGTCTTGGTTACACGTTACCTGTGGTTCAGGTTTTCTGCAGGCTTTGTGATCCTTTCTGTGGCATTTTACCCTCAAATGCTGAAGAATCCATCAAACTGCACGATGTAGGCTGGCATATTTGATTAATCTCACTCTGGAAGCTGTTGAGAAAAGTTCCACCGAAGTGTGACGTTGGTTTTTAGCGGCGCTACAGCGTTACAACATCAGCTCTGAATCCAACTTTTTACACAACACTATGAAGAACTGCTGAGAAGTCATTGTTGTGCTGCTTAATAGCAGTCAGACCCGTAGAGATGGCAGCAGTGCGCCTGACGTCCTTGCTGCTGTTTGTTTGTTTGTAGGGGGCTTTGCCTTCGTGTATGAAGCCCAGGACATGAGCAGTGGGAAAGACTACGCTCTGAAGGTAAGAGGAAGCAACATTAACAGAGAAAATTGGCTCTGGTCACAATTTATAATTTGTTCAACAAAAATGTTTTGTAGTCTAAATGATTTAAAGATTGACCATGTAGTCAATTCTGTAGCCATTTTCTATCTCGCTGTTTTAAAACGGTGTTTTTAGGGTGTAAATCAAATGCAGTGAATCGGCAGCGTTCCCACCCACTAACTGCACCGGGCCTTTTACCGGGCCGCTCCGAGTACCTGCTCCTGATCAGGCGCTCCGAAGGTTCCTGAACACGGCCGTTCGGCCGGCCCGGTCAAGTGGAGACACGTGTTTGTTGGGAGGTTCCTGTAAATTGCTTGGTGTGTGTGTGCGTGCGCGTGTGCGTGTGCGTGTGTGTGTGCGTGCGCGCGTGTGCATGTGCGTGTGCATGGAGGATGGCTGCTTCTACTGAGCCAGGATTCTCTGGAGGTTTCTTCCTGTTAAAAGGGAGTTGTCCTCTCCACTGTCACTGCATGCTTGCTTAGTATGAGGATTGTTGTAAAGACTCTGACACTAGTCAGTGACACTAGTCAGTGACACTAGTCAGTGACACTAGTCAGTGACACTAGTCAGTGACACTAGTCAGTGACACTAGTCAGTGACACTAGTCAGTGACACTAGTCAGTGACACTAGTCAGTGACACTAGTCAGTGACACTAGTCAGTGACTCGATGCGACCTGCTGGGTTCCTTATATAGGAAACATTATTTCTGATTGGCTTAATGAACTGACCTGAATTGGAATGTTTATTATGTGAAGTGCCTTGAGACGACTCTTGTCGTGATTTGGCGCTTTATAAATAAACTTGAATTGAACTGAAAATTGACCCTGAAGTTCCAGTAATGAAAGCTCATCAAAAGTGACCAGTGAATCTTCCTTTTTCTCCGTGTTATTAACAAAAACTGTTAAGGAATAGAACGTTACACGTGGATCTTCACAGATGTCTCTAGATCCTGGTGATCCACGTGTGTGTTTGTGTTTCAGAGGCTTTTGTCCAACGAGGAGGAGAAAAACAAGGAGATCATACAGGAAGTCTGCTTCATGGTATCCTTCATCTTCTGTTTAAACCACCTTTGTGTCTCTTAAGATCATAAGTGTTCGTTTTCAGTACACGGCCGGGGTCGTGTGAATAAGAAAAGGCATGGTTTTGTAGCTTGTGGCTGAAGTCTGGAGTTGGGTAAACAGTTATTACTGAAGACGGAGGAGGTTGTTTGTGGTTTCTTTTGTGTAGCGTGGTTGTTTTACAGGTTTTCAGGGACGTTTATGTAGCGTCTGAAACGTTACCCTGTGATCGGGTGTGTTCCTTGACCCTCTGCTGTCAGAAAAAGCTGTCCGGTCATCCAAACATGGTTCAGTTCTGCTCGGCCGCCTCAATCAGTAAAGAAGAGTCCGACACGGGGCAGGCCGAGTTCTTGATCCTCACTGAGCTGTGCAAAGGTAAATGCTGACACACACACAAACGTTTCCTGAGATTTTGATGTTCTGGCCTTTCTTCTCTCCGTCAGAGCAGAATATGTGCTTACGCGTTAATCAGCAGACATTCAGGGTGGCAGCTGAGCTTGTCAGGAACTTGGAAACGTTTTCTGAGGCCCTTTGATTTCCTGCCCTACTTCCTCTTGTCCCATTAGAACACGTCTGCTTTTCATTCAGCGTGTTTTACAGCTTAAGAAGCAAATATCCTGAGTTGCTGCTGCACATCAAAGCGTGCACTAATGTTTGAAATCCTCTTCTTTGCCTGTGTGGAGCTTCATTCATTCACGTTTGTGTCTCCCCTGCTTCAGGTCAGTTGGTGGACTTTATAAAGCGGGTAGAGCAGAAAGCGCCTCTGTTGTGCGACACCGTGCTGAAAATCTTCTACCAGTCGTGCCGCGCCGTGCAGCACATGCACAAACAGAAACCTCCAGTCATCCACAGAGACCTCAAGGTTGGTTTGTCCCCCGCAGATGAACGAGTGAATAATGTATCACAAGGGTTATGAACAACGAGACATCAATGTTTGGCCGCTGTGCTTATCGCGGTCGCCTCTGATGCGTTGCAGATTGAGAACCTCTTGATTAGTAACCAGGGCACCATCAAGCTGTGTGACTTTGGCAGCTCCACCACAGTCTCGCATTATCCTGACTACAGCTGGTCTGCACAGAAGAGATCTATGGTGGAGGATGAGGTACACACACTCAAACAAATGCGTTAAAAAAAGCGGTTCTCTGATAATTCTAATATACTAAACACCCTTAAGTATTTATGAGAATGTGTTTATTACCTTAAGTCTTCTCAATAAAACCACTATAGTGAGTAGGGATGTGAATCTTAGAGCAACTCACCTTTTGATTCGATTCCGATTCTTGGGGTGCCGATTCGATTCAGAATCGATTCTCAATTTAAATCGATTCACAATCAGTATTAACAAAGAGCGCCAGCTCCAGGATGAACTACTTTGTTGTACAAGTTAGTTAAAGCTGTGGCACATTTTTATTTGACTTTAAACTGGTCGTGCTCCAAAAATGCAAATTTACACTGAAACTAAAGTGATTCTGAAACTGTAAACAGAAGCAATCTTTTGGCCAAAAGGCAACATTTATTTTTGCTTATATTATTATTTTATTTTATTTTATATTATATTATTATTTTATTTTATATTATTATTTTATTTTATATTATATTATTATTTTATATTATATTATTGCTTACAAATCTGTAGCTACCTAACAGTAGCTTTGAAAGTAATACGGTCAAATACTTTTCAGGGATGTGTAGAAACAAGTTACATGAGTAATCCTGAGTACTCACTTATCAACTTAGATAATAAATATGAGAATATCTCAAATTTCTGAGTATGGAAAAAATGACATTCAAGCGTCCTCTTATCAGCAGATTCAAACATGAATCATCTCAGTTTATGGGACCACAGACGTAAACGGAGTACTGACTCTCCTAACAAAGATCAAAAAGTGCATCTCAAACCTGTAATGTGCCAAATATTTCAGTTCTTGGAATCGATTCTGAACCTTTGTCAATCGATTCTGAATCTTTATAAATAAGAATCCCGATTCAGACTTGAACCGATTTATTTCAGCACCTCTAGTAGTGAGGCTGCACTGTGGTTCGGTTGGAAGGTCTCATGTTCAAATCCCAGTGAAGTTGGCACTTTCTCTCCGTGCACGCGTGGGTTTTGTCTGGGTTCTCAACCAAAAACAGGGTCACGTTGGGGTAACTGGAGACGAAATGGGCCCCCCGCCTGTCGCCCTATTACTGTTCACTCCAGTAAGGTTGGGTGATATTTGCCAGTCCAACAAATGACAGTGGGAGATGTCTTCACGCCGCACGCTGTGATACACCAATCACAATCATTCCTAACCAGTTTGTGGAAGCAGATCACAAGGGGTCCTCATGTGGGAGATTGTTGATTTCCAAATTTCCAAATGACTGTTTGGTGTGTTAATAAACAACAAACAGCACAGCTACGGGTTTGAGCTAGACACATTAGAATTGGGCGGCATCATCAAACATCTTCTTAGTCCCTACACCTCCAGCAGGTCCCTGAGGTCCAGTGATCAAAGCCTACTGGTTGTGCAGCACCAGGCTAAAGGTCAAAGGTGACAGATCATCTGCTGCTGTGGCCCCCAGACTCTGGACCTCTCTCCCCCTGAGCCTGAGATCAGTGGACTCAGTGGTCTCCTTTAAAAGCAGCTGAAGACTCACTTGTTCAGGCTGACCTTGGTGTGACCTCGTGTTGATTCTTCCTCACTACCTCCTTTTCGTGCTGCTAACTCCCAATTCTGCCCTTCTCTGGATCCTGCTTTGTCGTATTCATTGTGTCCTCCTCCTCATTTTTGTAGTTTAAATTTTAAAATTGTCCCCTTCTTTATAATATTTATACATCATATATATAAAATCTTTTATTTAATCCTTTTTATTTAAAATTTCTGTTCTTGTGAAGCATCTCGTGATTTTTATCTTGAGACTGTATAAAAAACGGTTTCTTCTTCTACTTCTGACCCGTCGGCGAGTACTTAAAACAGAGCAAACCCATCATCTGAGAAAGACACGTCTGAATGTTGTCAGTGGTACATTTAGTTGGATTGTGGACGGACTTCTTGATGTGAACTGTTGTTTGAAGTCTTTTCTAAGCACAACATAGTAGAAGATTTGTTTTTGTCTTGTTTTACTGACAAGTTTCGGCGAACGCTGTAGCCTTCCTCAGAGCTCGGCTGATGCTGCTTCTCCGTTTATCCGTGGGCAGCGGAGGATAAACGGATATGAGTGAGTTTGGCATTATTTAGAATTTCCACACGGTTTGACACAAGTGCTGACTGTGTCTACAGTAGCGCTGGACAGTAATTCAATAAGGATATTACATGTGGTTCAATAGGGGAAAAAACAGATCAATAAAGAGTTTACTGTCTCCATCGCTGCCTATCAGGTATCTTCATACTAGAGTCATTACTCACCCGAGCAACCAGAACCACAGACCCAAGCCCTTCCCTTTCCAGCCTAAACAGACAGCAGTGTGACTTACACGAGATGTTGCAGCAAGAAGAAACTCCTGAAAAGGTTACAGTAGTTCACCGGTGTGGTTGTATTTTCATTCTTACAAGTCTGACAAGAAACAAGCAGCGGTTTGCAAAATGAGCAGAGAATCGATAAAACCAAGCCTGGTAATGCAACCAACTTGTTTTCATCATAAAGTAATGACACAACATGGCCAAGGCTGCACTTCAGATGTTTTTCTACAATTTTCAAAGAATTTTCATTAATTATTGATATTTACCTATACAATTTTTGTCTATGTCGTCCAGCCCTAGTCTACAGTTATGGCTGTATAATAATAATAAAATGCATTATTATTATTATTATTATTATCTAAAAGCGCCTTTCAAGGGACACGAGGACACTTGACAGCAATAAAATAACAAAGAAACCATGTTAAAAACAGCAAAAATCACACAGAAGCCTAAAAATACAAACTAGATAATAAAATCAATGAAGATGGAAAAGGTGACACTAGCTGTGTGCAGTCTGGAGCAGGTGGGGTTGGAGTCTAGATTTAAAGGAGGGGGGGCGAGTCAGAGTTACGGATGGATTGAGGGAGAGAATTCCAGAGACGGGGAGCAGAGCTGCTGAAGGCTCTGCTCCCCAAAGTGCTGAGACGGAAAGGTGGGACAGAGAGAGTGATAGAGGAGGATGATCTGAGGGAAGGGATGGGAGAGATGATGTGAATGAGGTCAGACAGGTAAGGGGGAGAACGGTTATGGATAGCTTATGCGTTGTCTAACAGGAAGCCAGTGAAGCTGCTGCAGGACAGGGCTGATATGGTGACCCTCAGGGGTTTTAGAAAGGATGCGTGCTGCAGAGTTCTGGACCAGCTGGAGCTTATGGATGGACTTTGGTGGTAAACCAAATAGGAGTGAATTGCAGTAGTCGGTTCTTGAGATGACAAGGCTGTGAACACGTGCGGAAGCAGAGTGGGGGTGAGAGAGGGGTGAAGGTGATTAATACCTCGCAGGTGAAAGTATCATTGATTACACGTATAGCATCGTACCAATCACAGCTTAAATGTAAACACACGCAGTGTTGCAAAAGAGACGCTGATTTGACCTGGAAGTATGTAATGTCCCATCTGCGGGACGAAACTGGCCAATAGTCGGTGGTCGATATGAGTTCAGCCGGCCGACCTCACGAGTCCGCCTGATGCAGTAACGTTTGCTGCATCACCTCTTAGCCGTCTTTCACAATGTGGACAGAATTACATCACGTCCTTTCTCTGATGTAACACTCTCACTTATACGTGTCACACATCCTCTTCCTGTTGTGACACTTCCTACGTTTCATAATACTTCCTCACTGCTTTTGGAAAAGGTTCTAAAATGAAGAAAATATCTAAAAAAACAAGTTATAGTTGTGCAGCCAGTGTCTACTTTTTCACACACACCAGAAAAATGATGTAAACTCACGGTCTCATTTGAGACGTTTTTGGGCTTTTGTACAAAATCTTAATACATTAGATTTTTCTTATGTACAGATTTTATTTGCCGCGACATTTCTGACTACAGGAAACGCATTTTTATACACTATTAATACACGAATCATCATTTTGTTGAAGAACAGATTAATCAGTGTAAAGATCCTTAGTTCGGTTCCTCTCCTCAGAAGGAAAAAATAAGACATTCGTAGGTCTCAATAATAATAATAATTCTGTGACAGTAATGATTTCAGGGTGTTGCAGAAAAACCAGAAACCTTTAACTGAATTAGCTGATGGAGGTCCAGGAAGTCCTGATTGAAGAATTTAATCCTGTTAATACCATAACCACAACGCGCCCTGCTACAGATGACCTCAGCATGCACCACTCCGGAGTTGGTTAATCTAATAACCTGCATGTCTGCCAAACACGCGTTTTAACGCTCGGGAGTCGGGAGGAAGGCTTTCTGTGATCGGGGGTCTTGGGTGGAAAATATCCCGTTTTTACTCATGAAGCTGATCCCAAATAAATGTTGTTTTTTTGCATTTTTAATGACGGCTTTATCAAGGTTTGTGAAGAAGTAAAATCTGACTCCAAGTGAAAAGTATTTCTGTTATTTTAGATAACCAGGAACACGACTCCAGCGTACAGAACACCCGAGATGATCGATCTTTACTCCAACTTCCCCATCAACGAGAAGCAAGATATCTGGGTGAGAGCATGGGAAACGCCTCCGTTTCTCTTTCTTTCTGTTTTTTATCTTTGCTTCAGTTTATTTATTCTTATTTTGGTCTTCATCATGCCCTTTCTCCACGCAGGCACTTGGGTGCATCCTCTACTTGTTGTGTTTCAAGCAGCATCCTTTTGAGGACGGAGCCAAACTGCAGATTGTCAACGGAAAATATTCCATCCCTCAGAACGACGTCAAGTACACCGTGTTTCATGACCTCATACGTACGTGTCACCAGAACTCCAATTCTTTAAAGAGCAAGTCACCCCCAAATCCACTTCTTTTCCTGATAAACTATATAAATGTGTGTCTAATCGTGCTGCAGACACGTGACACCAATAGTTTAACACTTTAGTGCATTTTAGTTACAATTAAAATGTTCTGCCTAAAACTGTCAGTGTTGTGCCGTTGTCAGGTAAAAACTCTGCACTGCATTTGAATTTAAATCTGCCATCGCTATTGGCTAAGAGGTACCCTAGAACGTTAGCTGGGACATTATGATGTCATTGTGAGCCTGTGTGTGTGTGTGTATTTGTTAGCGGCTCCGCCCTCTCCATCTGCTAGGCAACAGCATTTGTTGCATTTTTCCAACAGGAAGTGGGAGTTGAGTAAGAATCTGGTAGGGGGTGACTTGCTCTTTAAATAGTTACGATGCTTCTCAACAAGTCCGTTGTCCCAGTTAGCTGATTTTTATAAACTCTCTGATGCGTGAGGACATTTGTCAAAGAAATGATGATTAAACAGAATTTCTTTGACTAGAAGTCACCGTTTTTAAAATATAAGCACACACACTTCAGCTACATTTAAAAAATAAAAACATAACGGGCGTTTTGAGATATCGTAGACATCTCTTCAGACAAATTAAATTTCAACAAACGCTTGTAACTTTGTGTTTTCTGAAGTATTCTGCAATGTTTTTTGAAAAATGTCCCTATTTTCTCAGTATTTAGTTTCGTTGTTCTGTTGCTGGAAAGTTCAGTTGTGCACTCGGTGGCTTTATGTGCAGCTCTTCCTTTTGTCCTCCAGGTTCCATGCTAAAGGTGAACCCCGAGGAGCGGCTGTCTATAACAGAGCTGGTGAACCAGCTGCAGGAGATCGCTGCAGCACGCAACGTCAACCCCAAATCGCCCGTCACTGAAGTGAGTCTCTCTAACCTCGGCGTTCCACCAGATGCATAAGCAGCACAAAACTTTCTGAAGACGTAATAAGCAGCGTAGGCAACGGGGTTGTCTCCGTCGCGTGAGCAGCAACACACATCAGGTCTGACCCAGAGGTGTAGCGTCGTGTCGCTCGGCTAACTTTACGCACCAGGTCGAATTTTTTTTTTACGCTCCATGCATCCAGAACATGTCATTCTCAGCAGTTCAGTTCAGGCTAGACAGGAAATCACACATAGAAGCAGCATGTTTCAAAATAAAAGGCACCTTCCGGTTGACATCATTACCTGCGACACTTCTTTGGATGATGAGGTGAAAAGAACAGAAAATAAACGGCAGACACTTTGGATACATGCTGCCATCCTTGCTTTTTATCGTGTGAACTGGAAAAGTCACACTTGATCCAACAGTTCCGTTATTTTGTGGGACCAGTTGCATGGAATGCTTCTGCTGGGACTGCACATCCATTAATCCCGCACCGTTTACGCGTCCGGTGGAAAGCCGGCAGGTAACGAGCTGCACAAAATGACCATGGTCGTAACAACTTTAACTTGTGTTCACGCCGTGAAGATGCTATTGGCAGGCCTGCCACATGGCCTCTTCCACTGTGTGCTTTTGTTTAGTCTCACACACACACACACACACACACACACACACACACACACACACACACACACACACACACACACACACACACACACACACACACACACACACACACACACACACACACACACCCGAGGGTTACAGAGGGGTCTGTTTTCTCCTCTCTTGGCTCCTCTGCTCCCAGCTGGCGAAGTGCTAACAGCCCTAAAGATGCAGAAACACGGAGATTAAAATCAGTGACATGAAAGTCGGTTTATACCTGAACGGATTGCAGCACCTCAGCAGTACTGTGGTACACACTTATCAGCCAGCTGGCATCAGATTTAAGATATTAGTTCAGTCTAGTTTAGCAGCTAATCCTGCTACTTATCGCTAAATCCTCTCAAATTTAACCCGACTTTTCTTCCCATCTTGGCTTCTTTTGTTTGTTTGTTTGTTTGTTTGTTTTGTTTCGACTCACCGTTACGTCGGATGTAGATTTCAGCATCCCTGCTAAACTTTTCACACATTTAAAAATACATTTTTTACCCTTCAGCAAATTGGCAGCTGAAGGTTTGCCTAAAACTCAAAAATCTGGTCGTAAACGTGAATCCCAATCAGACCGGTGAGTGTGTGCAGGGGTTTGACGATTGCTGATCTGATTAGGATTAAGAAGGGGGTTCCCTGCTGGACATAAGGAGATTACAGCCTCCCTGCACCTCCTCTGCTCTCCGATGCAGACAGACATATGGGCGACATACTGTAGCAGAGTGGAGAGAGAGAGGAGAAAAGTCGTTAAGGAAGGGAGGAGAGGTGGAAGCGAGAGACTGATAGAGAAGTGCAGTAAACAGCTCAGAGGGGAAGGAGGCAGAAGCTGTCTGGCTGCAGATCTGACAGCAAACTAGCAATGAATCATTTAAAAGGATTCTTGAAGAAACGTGATTTTACTTTGGGATTATTCGTTTCCGGTATTAAAAGTTGAATCTTTCAGTCTTGGTTGCAACTTTTTGCTGTTTTTTTTTTTCTTGAGTTGATTCATTTTGCTCACCAACCAGTTGCTATGTTGAGCACATACTACTGTTGGCGTCCCACGTATGATGGCTATGAATGTCTGCAGCTGCTGGAGCAGAACGGAGGGTTTGGAAACAACGGAGCACAGCTTCCCGTGCAGATCCACGGCATCCAGAACAACGCAGGTAAAGCTTTATGTCTGAAGATTCAAGCATGCTTCTGCGACGTCTGTATCACAAGTATAAATGTAGAGTTAAGGAGCAGCACAACAATGAAAAGCATCTTTGCCAAGTTCTTACTAGCAAAAAGAAAGCTGAACACACCAGCTGACAATACTCATAAAATACTGTTTTACCACAAAGTGTACTGCAAGTTATTCCTATTTCTTTGTAAATTTCCCCAAATTACCTTAATAAGCTTATTGATTTTCTCGCCTCATGCCTTTAAGAGGATTTCTGCACCGCCAGTCGACCATCTGTTAAAAAGTCGTTTCCTCTGCAGATTGGATCTAACGGCATGAACCCAACGTTTAACAGACTGAGTGCAGTGGAAATCTGCTGTTTTATTTCAGTTCAGCTGCATACCTGATGAACCGCCCTGTGCTGTCGTGGTTTGTGGCTCCGCCTCTAGATCGTTGCTGTACTTTGTTCTTATGCCCAGGTGTGTATGATCCGGATCAAGCAGGAAGTGGATTCTTAGATATCTTGAGGGGGGGGACGGAGCGCTTCCTGACAAACATCAAGGATACGTCCTCTAAAGTCATCCAATCAGTAGCCAGGTGAGACGAGTCTGTCGGTCTGTATTTATTTGTTATGATCATGTCAAATCTTCCATTTTTAAAACAAGCTGATTACATTTTCTGAATGTCTTTTCTCACATGGCATTCTGTTATTTATGAAGAAATTACTCAGTGATTTGTTAATTCTGCTGTTAATATGGGAACTCATGATTGCTCCGCCATGCCGGGCTTTTTCAGCGTCGTGTGACGGTTAGCTGCTGCTATAATCGATGGATGCGTGTTGGAAGGGTAGTGACGCACCGGTCCCCCAAATTTAAGCTTCGGTTCTATTTTTACGTGATTCTCTTCCAAAACGCGCCAAGCTCTGTGGTTCAGATCAGGCCAGACAGGAAATCAAACATTCAACATAGTATTAAACATCCAGAAACTTTCAAAATAAAAGACACTTGTATATTTCCAGTTACGTAACTAGTAGAAAAAATTATGTTCTTTCCTGTGAAACCTCCGTAGCCGAAGTAAAAAGAACAGAAAACAAACCATAGGTCCTTTTGGATACACGCTGTCATCTTTCTATTGGTTTATCACGTGATCTTCTGAAATCACGCGTGATCTTGCATTTCTCAGGGGATTTTATGACCTAGCGGAACCAGTTGTGTATGACGCTTTCTCTGCCAGTTCACATCTGATTCTCGTTTATTACGACGCGTGCTACTTGTGCATCCAGTGGAAAGACAGGATTAAACTTATTTATTGGAAATTAGTTTTTTCTTTCTAAACAAAGCAGTTTTATTTGTCTTGCCTTACATTTCACTACAAATATCATTCCCAGTATCTGATTACTCGCCATTTCTCATTTGTCCACATTCTCATTCACAACCGATCCAGCCCTGGCCCCACGCTAACTTCAGAGGAACATTTTGATTTTAGTTTGTTATTGTTTTGTAGATTGTATATTTTTAAAGACGGGCATAAAAAAGGCCAAACGTTAAACCTCTTAATAAAAGTATAAACTCCTTTTTTATTCTACCATCAGTTTGATCCATTTGTTTGGTTGTTTATTGTTTTTTTGTGTTGTTTCTGTTCTCTGTCCCCACCCTTCATGGTCCCACTATGTGTCCTCCACCTAGCAGCCCGAGGTAAATATGGGTCGATGGCATTTGCCAGCTCATGCGTATTTCTGTGTGTTTTGCAGCATGTGTTGGATAGATGGAGGAGTGTGTACAGAGGCTTTTTCATGCTGTGTTTGTCTGCCATCACAGCTCAGTCATCCTAACATCACACACTCAGTCATTCAGCAGGGTGAACGCGGAGCGGGATGTGAATGAACAAAGGGGCGTACATTAGGGGTGAAGGGATGTGAAAACAACAATCAGGAAATCCCAACAAGATGCCTGACGTAAAGCTTGAAAGGCTCTCGCCTTAAGATGACGTTGGTGTAATCTTGCAGATTAAAAAAACACCGATGGGACCTTTGGGAATGGTCGAAGGCCAATGTCAGACCCACCTAACCGATTGATTGATTGATTTTGATTGATTGAGTCCTGGATGCATCCAGTTTGTCCAGCCCGTACTTGTTGAGATGATTTCCAAACCCAAACTGGTACCAGTGGTTACCTCCCGATCAAACCCGAGACACGGACACAATACACCACTTACTTTAACGTCCAGACAATCCTTCGCCCACTTTGAACACCTCGGCTTAAACGCTGATGCAGCTAATCTATGAAATTTTACGAGACTCGGGTCAAAAGTGACGACGACAACGAAAGAGAGGCCGAGGAAGTGTGTGACAAGTTATTCCGAGGCTGGTCGGCGTTGACATGGAAGACGTGGACAAATGGTTTTGGTGCTCAGGAGGAAGATGAATGCATCAGTCAGTGACTTTTCCCAGTGGGCTAACTTACCAGTATTTAAAAAATAAATGACCCACCTGTGCAACAGGTACTGTTTGCAAATGAGAACCTCCTCGCCTGCGTCCGAGACAAGCCCGAGCCCTCCAACCCCAACTCTTACCCACATGCACACAATTAAAAGTGAATATTTACATGTTTTCTACACACACACAGAGTTAAGCCTCTTACAGAGTGTTTATTGTACTATTGGCTGTGTTGTCTGTATTTAATAAAAGCTAATTTTTACAAAAATAACATTAGTAACCTCACAACTTCAGCACACACAAGGTTGTAGGCAACCTCTGCAGTCTTCTGGGGACCCTCGGTTGGGAACCACAGTCCTGTATTATATTACTTGTTTCTGCCTTTTAAAGGTAGTTGGTGCCGATCGTATTAACTTACTGTCGTTAGTCTGGAAGCGTGTTTTTGTCCGTCACACCGACCATTCAGTGACTTCACCTTACTAGAAGGAAAGTCTATATATGGTAATCGCCTCTATCCAGTTTCGCGTTTGTCGTCCGTTACGATGTTTTATTGTTGGCTAACATCACGGACATTTTACATTTAAATATTTATTTAAAAGTAATAAATTATGTGTATAATTTCTCACCCATAACGCGCCCACATTAAAGATGCTTCCACCCGGACCCACGATATTTAATTTTCGTACTTTTTCCACCTGTTGAACAGCTTTTACGCGGGTCGCCTGCCGGTACCGACCTCCATGCTGGAATCTGGCCAGCAGGTCATTAAGAGCCTGTTAATCACCTGCTGATTAAAATCAGGTGGGTTAAAGCAGGGAAACCCTCAAAACATGCTGGATAGCAGACTTCCAGGACCAGGATTTGACACCCAAGTTTGCAAAGCTTTTCTATTCTTGTTGAGTGATAACTAATTTTGTAGAAGTGACATGGTTGTGGGTTTAAATCCCACCAAATCAGCAGTTTCTAAAACGCGTAAAAGCCCTCCTGTACCACAGATGAAGCTGATCCCCTTTTGTCTCCATTCTGGTCCTCAGCTTGTCGTCTCACCATGTCTGGATGGATTTAAAAAACCTGTTAAGTTTGAATTAATTTGACTTAAACGGTTTCAACGTAACACAAAGTAGATTTATGAATGGCTGATTTATGATTGAGTGAATAAATAATTTTGTTCCGTCTCATCTGCTGACTGAGTAACCGTCTCACCTTCATGTGTTTTTAACCAGCATCCCTCTCTGATGTCACGTGAATAATAATGGCCGCCACAGGCTTTCTGTACTGAACTGTAACATGGAGCAGGAGTCATGCTGTGCTGATTTTCTTCATGTGTTCTTTAAGTTTGTTTGTTGTCATAAGATCAAGAAGAACAAAGAATTTATCAATAAAGTTCAGCATAAAGCTTGTGGTTCATTAAATACTAAAATCATAAATCAGAGGGAAATGTTTAATTTTTTAATTTGTTGATAAGTCTTTAAATTACTGGGATTTTTTTACCCAAAGTTATTATTACTTTATATTTGCCTCTTCTGACTGACGCTGATTTATAAACGTTGATTTCTATTACAGCTATGCCAAAGGGGACCTGGATATTTCTTACATCACCTCCAGAATTGCAGGTAACAACATTCTTCTGCTGTTTTTATTTATTTATTTTATCTCATTTTATTATTACTTATGAGCTCATGGATGCACTGATAGTCCTGTCACACATTTTAGGCCAGATAAACATTTAAGATGTGTGTTTTTGTGTGTAGTCATGTCTTTCCCAGCAGAAGGGGTGGAGTCTGCCATAAAGAACAACATCGAGGATGTCCGTCTGTTCCTGGATTCGCGTCACGCCGGTCACTACGCTGTTTTCAACCTCTCTAAACGATCTTACAGGTCGTCTCGATTCCACAACAGGGTATGTGTAGATGTGTAAATTATAAAACAATACTTTAAAGGCACGCTTAGTAGTTTTAGCTTGCTGTTGGCATCCCCATGAGTCTGTTATTATTTCACTGTTGTGAAACTCTCCTCCTCGGTGTGCCTTTGTGTTTTTAACACCTTAATCTGCTGAAATGTCTCCTCAGCCTTCATTAGTTTCTACTGGAAACTCATTAATAAATCCAACAAATCAGCTGTGCTCACCATAGGGATGCACCGATACGATACTGGTATCGTTATTGGCGGCGATACCAATACCAATATCAGTATCGGTATCGGTAAAAGTTAACAGATACCAATGCAGTTGCTTGAAAATGGGTTCACTGTAACTTGTCATTTCTGTTCACCTAATATTTTAGTTTTGTGATTATTTCCATTCAAATATTTTACTTTTTATCTACCTCACAGTCTTTTCCTGTTGAAAGCAGAGAAGAAAATAAAATCTGTATTCCAAATCATTTCCATTTTTTGTGTGGTAGAAGTATTGGTATCAGTATTCGGTATCGGCGAGTACTCCGATCCAAGTATCGGTATCGTATCGGTTTGGAAAAAAGTGGTATTGTTGCATCCCTAGTTCACCAGCTATGCATCATGTGCTGGAAGCAGACTCCAGTACGACTTTTTTCACTCGTAGCGTTCAGCTTCAGCTCAAAACTGCATTTGAATTTAAATCTTTTGAATTTGAATTTAAATCTGCCATCGCTATCGGCTAAGAGGTACCCTAGAACGTTAGCTGGTACCATATGATGTCACAATGTCGTTGTGAGCCTGTGTGTGTGTGTATTTGTTAGCGGCTCCACCCTCTCGGTCTGCTAGCATTTGTTGCATTTTTCAAACAGGAAGTGAGAGTTGAGTAAGAATCTGGTAGGAGGGTGACTTGCTCTTTAAAAAAGTGTAGAAGTAAAAAGGCACAACGTGTGTTAATAAGGAAATAGCTGCTGAGCCGTGTCGATGCATGTCTGCGCATGCGCCGTGACTGGTTCTGGTACTCTCTGGGTTGCAGCCGCTTGCAGCGCCGCCTCAGCAGGGCGATACCCTCACAAGGGATGAGCAAAATATCAAACATGCCAGAAACCCATACAAGCTGATTAGTAGCTGATCACATGGTGTCAATGGCCTCTCGTAACCCCCAGTATACTTACTACACGCCCCGATCTTGTAGATTCTCACACGAGGGGCCTGTCGGCTCAAAAAAGTGAAAAAGCTGCACGGTGTGTGCTCGGTTGAATGGGGATCAGTCCGGATACTCTGAAGTTGCAAGTGTGGTTTTCTGGCCACAGGGGGCGGTGGGAGGCTGAGTGACTTCTCATTAACCCTGTAAAGGATCATTTTAGCACGCACTGGCTCAAGAAAATGATTTAAAAACATGTAAAAGTTGCAAAGTATGACTTTAATCCCATAAGTCGGTATTTTTATTGTGTTTGCAGGTTTCTGAGTGCAACTGGCAGGTGCGGCGTGCCCCCAACCTCCGCAGTCTGTACAATGTCTGTAAGCACATGCATCAGTGGCTCAAACAGGACCAGAGGAACATCTGCATCGTGCACTGTCTGGTAGCTAAATCTGTTTATGTTTACTGATGCATTTATATTAACTTTGACTTTAATAGTTAACGGATGTAGTCCTGGTGGGACGTTCGCACCCCGGGATGGAGCTGAAAGCCGTGAATGTTTGGTAAAATGTACCCGGAGGTTCCGCTAGTGGAGGCTGGCCTCGTGGGCTATCTTGACAACTGAAGTTCCCGTCGCCTCCACCTGAACTTCAGACGTCAAATAATTATTTTTAAAGCACGAGTCAGTTTTATTAAAAGGTGAAAAACAAATGGGTTTTTTTACATGTTAATAAAAACAAATGTTAAAAAGTTTTATAAATAAGTGCATTTTTCTAAAATGCTTTAAACCCCACAAATATTCCATATATGTCTGGAACAGCGAGTGTGTGTACACACACACACACACACATGCTGAACAAACCGGTAGATTCAGAAAAAGTTAGGATGGCAAGAACACATTTTTACCATCAAACTTCTTCGTCTGCAGGACGGCCGAGCTGCATCAGCTGTGGCGGTTTGTTCGTTCCTGTGCTTCTGCCGTCTTTTCTCCACGGCTGAGGCGGCTGTTTACATGTTCTCGATGAAGCGCTGCCCACCTGGTATAGCACCTTCACACAAGAGGTACCACACGGTTCAGCCTGGACAGCCGGGTGTTCTCAGCACTTTTATCATCTTCATTAGTCCTAATTCTCTATTATCATTTATCTAAATATTACTCTGACTCTGACTCGAGCGCTTTGCCTCCAGGTACATAGAGTATATGTGTGACATGATGGCGGAGGAGCCCATCATCCCTCACAGCAAACCTGTGATTATTCATTCCATCGTCATGACGCCCGTGCCGTTGTTCAACAAGCAGCGAAACGGGTGCAGGCCCTTCTGTGAAGTTTATGTTGGAGAAGAGAGAGTCCTCACTACTTCACAGGAATATGACAGGATGAAGTAAGTTTTCCTCTTATTTCAGTGAGAATGCTAGAAATGTACAGAGAAAACAATCACAAAACATTTTAGTGTCCCGATCGTGTTGGGAGGAAGGTTCTACTGAAGCCGGCTGGGTGGTTGCCAGTTTTTCTACTTTTGATAAAACAAAAGGAGGGAGTTTTGGTTGGGCTGTGAGCCCGCGGGGTCGCTGAGTCTGCACCATGCAGGGTTTTGTAAAGAACCTAAGCCGACAACAGGAGCGACCCAGAACCTATGTCTCTTATCCCTGAGAAGCTACAGCATCTTTTTGTTTTACTCTTAACATCTGGTGAGCCAAGGCTGAGCTAACAATGAATTTAGACGCAAATTTCAGCTCTAAAATGATCTCAAGCCACTTTTTCTATTACCACCAACTGGATAGTGCAGTGAAATGTGTGTGTGAAGTAAACAATGACTCAGGTGGCTTTTTACTTCCTTTATGAGTGGTTTGGATCTATGCCAGCAAGCTAACAGCAACACAGCAAACAACCACACTTATATGTAGTTAGTGCTCCCTACTGATAAACACCCCAGGAGTGCCAACACTAGATATGACAATGGTGTCTACCCATCAACTTACTGTGTATGACTCGTCTTTGCTTGTTACCTAGACTCTGCCATCTGTAACTGGCAACAGCCACGAAAATCACACAACGGGAGGGAGAAAGTGAATTTTTCTTTACAGAACATGGACTGCAGTACCAGTGCGTTTTAGTCACTGAGAAATATAAACTACTCACGGAGAGTCGGTATGGGTTCAGACCTAAAAGAAGCAAAAATGGCTTTAATTGATGCAGTTGAGGGAATCAGTAACTCAACTGATCAAAAGCATTATTCACTGGGATTTTATTTAGACTTAAAAAAGGCGTTTGATACAATAAACCAGTTTATTTAAAAAACTGGACCGATATGGCATCAGAGGGAAATCATGACATTGGCTTCAAAGTTATCTGTCTGGGAGGAAGCAGTTATTGAAACTAGATGTTTGTTCATCCTGTCAGGATATTACTGTATTTTCTGGAGTCTAAGTCGCACCAGCCATAAAAGAAGAAGAAGAAAATATCATTTCTATAGCACCTCTCAAGATAAAAACCACGAGGCGCTTCACAAAAACAAAAATATAAAAAAGCATTTAGAAAATGTTTAAATATGTAATAAAATGAGCAAAAATAGTCAACTGTGATTAAAAATGTTAAGAAAGAGAGAGAGTGAACAGGAAAGGGGGAAATGAGTGGATCCTGAGGAAGGTGGAATAGGTGGGGAGAGCAGAATAAAGAGAGAGAGGTGAAGAAGGTCATACAAAAGCCAGCTTGAACAAGTGAGTCTTCAGCTGCTTTTTAAAGGAGACCACTGAGTCCACTGATCTCAGGCTCAGGGGGAGAGAGGTCCAGAGTCTGGGGGCCACAGCAGCAGATGATCTGTCACCTTTGACCTTTAGCCTGGTGCTGCACAACCAGTAGGCTTTGGTCACTGGACCTCAGGGACCTGCTGGGGGTGTAGGGACTAAGAAGATCACCAATGTAAGATGGTGCTTGTCCATGTAAGGCCCAATAGACCAGAACCAGGATCTTGAAATGAACCCTGAAGTTGACTGGCAGCCAGTGAAGCTGGAGGAGAAGCGGGGTGATGTGTAAAATGTATAATGAAGAAGGGAAAAACATATGTGAGTCGCATTTTGTGGGAAATTTTATTATTTTTCTTACAAAATTTGAGACCAAGCATTTCACATAGCAAGACAAGTACCGGTAACAATAACAGTATAAACACCAGGGTGCAGCAGCGTGCCACTGTCTCCAGCAGAGATGGCGGTGTTTCAAACCCTCCCAGCAGGACAGGAGAGCTCATTCCTAGTCCGGAGCCGGCCCGCAGCAGCGCAGTATACATAATTTGGTATATAAGTCACTTTGGTATGTAAGTCGCAGGACCGTCCAGACTATGAAAAAAAGTGTGACTTATAGTCCGGAAAATACGGTACATGTGGCATCCCACAGGGGTCGGTATTGGGCCCTAAACTATTTTTAATGTACATTAATGACATATTTAATGTTTCTCAAGTACTTAAGATGGTTCTGTTTGCTGATGATACCAACATATTTTGCTCTGGTAGTGACTTACAACATCTAATACAAGAGACGAATGCTGAACTCATCAAATTAAAATCATGGCTGGATATAAATAAACTATCGATAAATATGAGCAAAACAAAACTAATCCTTTTTGGTAGACATAACACTAATATGGATTTGAATGTACAGATGGATGGAGTAAATATTGAAAGAATGAAGGAAACACAATTCTTAGGGGTAATTATAGATCAGTGGTACTCAACCTTTTTTCACTGATGTACCCCCGTGAAATATTTTTTTCAGCCAAGTACCCCTAATCAGCGCAAAAACATTTTTGGTTGTAAAAAACAAGACCTTAAATAGGTGCCTTCAGTGACTGATTTATTAAACTTTGAAACTGATAAACAAGTACAAAATTCAACCATTTGGGGAAAAAAAACTATTTTGAATATTTTAAATCTTAATACTCCATAACTAAATGTATTGGAAATATTTTTCATCACTAAAATGTGATTCTAATTAATTAATTGAAAACAGTCACCATAAAACTATTTAAAACCATAAGATTACCCATTGAAAAATCCATAAATGTGCAAAACACTGCACATTTTTTGTAGTATCTCTTGAACTATTTGGAAAAACAATATATATATAACTAGAAATATTAAAAAAAAAATCAAATACAGGCCAAAGAAGTGATTAAGCTAATTATAATTAAAGATTTGTGCTCATAAAAAGCATGTCAACGTAAAGTGTTCTCTTTTGGGATCATAGTATATCTGTTCTCTAAAAGAAATCATCGTCATTTTAAATAACAATTGCTAAATCTCAAAATATATTTTTAAAAATCAAAAAGAAGACTGAAATCTTAACATTACTGCACTGATCGGAGTGTTTTTACAGACTTTTTAGTGAGACACTTGGGCTTGTGCTTCACTGAGGATCTTTTTCTTCCTTGGTGGCAGGGAGGCAACTGCTGTGATCAAGCTCTTTTTTAGACACAGTCTGCTTCTCTGATGTACCCCCTGGAGTTTCTTTACGTACCCCCAGGGGTACGCGTACCCCCATTTGAGAAAGGGTGTTATAGATGGTATTAAACAAAGTGAAATATGTCTTGGTTTATAAATCACTCGGGTTACTTTATTGCTCATTAGTATTTCCATACCTTAGCTATTGTGCAGCACTTTGGGGTGATAATTACGTTAGTGCAATGCAACCATTAATAATTTTGCAAAAGAAAGCGAGTTCGAGTGGGGACTCGGCATGATTACTTCGTTCGTACATATTGCACCATTAAACAACCTGAAACAGCTGATCTAGTCAGTTATTCCTTCTTTCACACCTAATCTTCAGGGATTTTAAGATGGAAGATGGGAGAGCAGAGATCCCCCTGAATGTTACGGTCCAAGGAGATGTCCTGGTGGTGATCTATCATGCGAGATCGACGCTAGGTGGACGTCTACAGGCAAAGGTACTGACCCTGTAGCGGTGGGAACTACTAGTGATCCTGTAACGTTGCTTTGTTTAGGTGAAGATAAATATATGATTAATAATTAAAATCCTATAAAATCATCTAGATGGCATCCATGAAAATGTTCCAGATCCAGTTTCACACAGGCTTCGTGCCGAGAAACGCAACGACCGTCAAGTTTGCTAAGTAAGTGTTGTGTCCCGGCCCGATGCACGCTCTTAGAGGTCTGGTCACACTTTAAGCCTCCTTTGGCTGTCTCAGGTGTTCAGTGTGTTTTAGTGTAGTAGTGAAAGCTTGTGTCACCGTTCTGCTCTCAGGTACGACCTGGACGCCTGTGACATCCAGGAGAAGTATCCAGATTTGTTCCAGGTTAACTTGGACATCGAGGTGGAACCTAGAGACCGACCCAACGCCAGGAGTCCTCCATGGGAGGGCTTCCAAACCAAGGGCCTCAACCCCAAAATACTCTTCTCGTCCCGGGACGAACAGCAGGAGATCCTCAGCAAGTTCGGTTGGTGCTTGTTTGGTTCCGCCGTCCTCCCGCGCTCCAGCAGATGGAGATGTTCTGGTTTTCATTCATTCACTTTTAATGAGGTCATCCCGAACATGTACTCACCACAGGTAAGCCCGAGTTGCCTCGTCAGCCTGGTTCTTCTACGTTTTACGACTCGGAGTCGTCGACGCCAGCTCAGACTCCAGACAGGCTCGACTCAACGGAACCAGAATCTCCGATGAGCAGCGAGGCCACGGGCAACTTCTTCCAGACGCTGGACTGGGAAGGTCATTATTCTGGGCTTCTGCAGCCTTTCCATTCTGAATAAAACGTTCAAGAGACAGGTGAAACGGTTCCCACGGCCCGGTTCTGTGTTTGTGTAGACCGCCGAGGCTCTCAGGATGCTCCAGATTTCCAGGAAGGAGGATCCCTGAATGACCAGGAGGACATGAGCGATCAGTCGGAGGGGGAATCTTTTTCTGCTCCCAGCTTGGACACTTTATCGCGGGACCACAGTGAACAGCTGCTCGATGCGGATTTCCAGGTGAGGAAAGTCATTCACTGGAACTTCACGTGGAACCTCCACGCAGACTGACCGTGCACTCCTGTTCATTCCCTTTTTCCATCTAGACGTCGCCTCCTGCACCTCCAGAACCTCCTCGCAGTGACACTGCTGACCTCCTGGGGTTGAATTCTGACCCGGATCCCCCTACCGTGTCCTCAAACTCGTCCCAGGCTCCTAATCAAGGAGATCAGGGAGGAATGAAAGCGGCTTCCAGCAACGGTGATCTCCTCAGTGACTTGTTTGCGCCCCCTGCTGGTCAGACAGGAGCAGCACAAGAGGATTTATTCTTCAGCGATCCGACCAATGGCACCACTCCAGACTCCAAACGTAAAGGGGAATAAAATATAAACACTTTTACATAAATTCTCGTTTAATTTAAAATAACGCATTTTTTCCAATGTGTCCTCCAGCTTTGGGTGACCTGTTTGACCCGTTTGGGGTGGGTTCTGGCTCTGGTGTTGGCTCCAGTGTCGGCTCATCTCGACCAGCTTCTGGACCGGACCTGTTTGGAGACTTGTTGGGTTCAGATAGTTCAGCAACTAGTGGGTTCGGCTCAGCCCACGGTGGCACCACACCCGCCTCCAACACCAGCCTCTTCAACCTCAGTAGGTCCAGTTGTTTGGTTCCTGTGGTCCAAAAATCCTTCTGGTTCTCTGAAGTTCAGCTAAACGTCCCGCTGCTCCTTAAAGACGAGACCCAGCTGATGCATCTTTTTCTCCATAGATAAGATTGTCAAAGATGCCCCGAAGATGACGTCATCAGCCAGTCAGCCGGACCTGCTGAGTGGGTGGGACAGCTGGGCGGCTCACACCGCCGCTGGCGTCGGCAGCACCACCAGCAAACCCAGTTCTACCAGCACAGGTGGGTGAAGCGGGTCACTGGAGGATAGGTGCGTCTAACCCGGAGTCCTGACTCTTCTAACTCTGAAGGTTTTGCGTTTGTAGCTCCTGGTGCGTCCATGTCAAAGGCCAAGTCTCAGACCTTTGACCCGTTTGCAGACCTCGGTAATCTGGGCTCTAATCTAGCAGGTAGATTAGCCTCACGTTCCCTCTTTTTTAAGAAAACGATGAAAACAAGAGCGTCAGTCGTGAGAAATGTGTTGCTTATCTTCTTTTTGTGTTTCCTTAAAGGTTCATCCAGCAGTCATTTTTCTGGGCCTGCCTTCACCTCAAAGGCTCCTCCTCCTCCTCCTCCTTCCACCTCCTCTTCCTCCTCTAGTAAGCCTCAATCCCAGGCCTGGCAGTCTGGAAGACCCGCAGCAGCCCCGAGTAAACCTTGGATGTCGGCGTCTGGATCAACACCGTCCCAGCCTGCCGCTCCACCGCCCTCCAAACCCAACTACAACCTCCACTTCTCCAGTGTGATCGGTGGGCGGGAGGAGCGGGGCGTCCGCGGGCCTGGATTCGGTACGACGGACTCCGTTTGGCTTTCCGTTCGTGTTTTACCTCTTTGTGTTGACTCGTCTTTGACCTTTGTTTACCGAATAGGCCCCAAACCAAAGGTGAAGGAGGACGACTTTGAGGACCTGCTGTCCACTCAGGGCTTCGCTTCGAGGCCGGATAGGAAGGGACCGAGGACCATCGCCGAAATGAGAAAACAGGAGATTGCAAAAGACACGGATCCTCTCAAACTACAGGTAACACTCCAGATGCACGCGGCTTTAGCGGACCAGCCCGTTCATATTTCACACGAGCAGCTCCGTGTTTGTGGCTTCCTGTTTTATCCTGCAGCTTTTGGACTGGATTGAGGGCAAGGAGCGAAACATCCGAGCGCTGCTGTCCACGCTGCACACGGTGTTGTGGGAGGGCGAAACCCGCTGGAAGCCCGTGGGCATGGCTGACCTGGTGACACCTGACCAGGTCAAGAGATACTACAGGAAGGCTGCGCTGGTTGTCCATCCAGATAAGGTACGGGACCTCGTCGTCATTTAAACACTTTTGGACAGATTTGTAGTTTTATTCTCGCCGTCTTCTCAGGCTACAGGTAAGCCTTACGAGCAGTACGCCAAGATGATCTTCATGGAGCTGAACGACGCCTGGTCAGAGTTTGAGAACCAGGGATCCAAAGCACTCTTCTGAACCCCCCGTGACCAAACCACATGAGGATTAAACTGGTCTAGATGGGACAGGACTGGGCCCACATTGGGTCATTAAGCCTCTGAGAGGTGTCCTCTCCACCGCTCCCTTCTTCCTCCTTTACCTCCCCCCCGCCCCATCCATGCCTGGCGGTGATGAAACATTCCCACCGGCTCTAAGCTAACATCGTGATTGTTCTCGAACTCACCGCCTACCTGTGCGACTGCCTGAGTGGTGCTGCATAAATCGGGAGGAGGACGGGCGATCGAGGTGATGACTAAAACAGAATCTTCCATGTTGGTGGTGAGATAGTGCTGTCTACCGGCTCGGCGGTGTAAACCGCTCAGCGTGGAAACATGAAAGCTCGCCCAGATGATGGACAACAGAAGAAGAAACACCTTCTAAGTGCTGCTGCTGCACGCGCTCGGACCACCTCTACCTTCCTGAGCCGTTTCACTACTGAGCACCACCAGAGCTGCTGCTTTTACTGCTCCATCCTGAAATGTCCTTTTGGGAGTCCCGTAGGAATCCAGTCAGGCGGTCTGTTATTGAAGTGCTCTTCGTTCCACACTGTGCACGCTCTTCTACACCAAACCTCTCAACCGCAGCAGGTCGGCGTTCCTGACCAGGAGCATCCAGGTTTCAGTGGCGCTGTAGCAGGACGTCTGCAGGAACAGCCACCCACCTGCCCAGTGATCACTGCTCTTTTCTTTTCCCCAAGCATCTCCATCATCGTTAAGAGTTCTGTTCTGCCTTTAAGCTCCGCCCACTTCCAGTTCACATCACAAAGGATACAGAAGTGTCTGGTTTTCTCACTATTGACCTAAAATATCACTTCAGTGTAAATTATATGATCGTCCATCAGGTGGCTTTGTGAAGAATCCAGTCTGCAGGCTGGATTGTGTGAGTGTGTGTATGGAAGTGTAGAAGTAGGTGAGCTTCATGCTCTCCAGCTTGTTCATCATCTGATTTTCTTCTTGCTCTTTCCTGACTTTTCCTCACGGACCAATCAAATCACTTAGTTTCTTATTTATTCTTAAGTTTCGTTGAAGATCTGAGGTTATATTCATCAAAATGAACGGCACAAGTTGAAAATTCATTTAATATATGTATATAAGTGGAACGTGTGGGTCACCGTGAGCCTTTGTTGCTGTTTTCATTCCAAAGCATCAGATGTGAATAGAATGTGCTTTTGCAGTCTGTCTGTGGTTTAGTCCTCTAACGTCTTCACTTTTCCCCTGTTTAAGGTGGAAGTGAAGTTTCTTGTGCTGTGTGTCGGGGGGGGGTGGGGGTGGGGGGTCAGAGGTCAGAGGTGAATTACTGATGCTTGAGACGTGGGTCGTGGTGGTGAACACCACTCATCAGCAGTGTTTACTGTACCAAATGACATCATACTAATATGAATGTAAATTTAAATGTAAAAAGAAATAAAGAACATCTTTTGATCTGAGACTAATTTCTTGTCTCGTCTGTTTTTAACATCAAAGCGCCGCTGCCATAAAAGCTGGTTTTAGTTTTTTAGTCATTAGCATCTTTCAGAGCCTCCAGCTGGAAAACGTCATTTAAATTTAATCTGATATAATTTTTATTCGTTTTTTGTTACTTGCTGATTTAAGATCTTAAAATCTCAAAAAACATCAAACTACTTTAGGACTTTATTCTCAGATAGTATAATCTTTTTTATATAAATAAAAAAGTTCTGATAACTTTCTTTTTGTTTTTTTGCCTTTAATCTTAGAAAATTAGATTTTGTTTTCTTTCAGATTTCAAAATGAAGGAAAGTTAATGTTTGTATAGATATGACAATAATCTTTCTGGGTTTCTTTTAACACCAAAACCCGTTTTAATGTTGATGTATGAAGAACTCTTCATCAATAAATATGTAAAGAAATGTTGAAAATAATTAGATTTGTTTAATTAACTGTTTGTTTTATTTCCATTTGCAGCATTACTTTATTTACATTTTTTATTTGTCTATTTTGGAAGGAGTCCTCCATATTAATGATTAAATACATAACCCATCCAAAGCAAAGGTCACCAACCAGGTGTCTAGGGGGCCTGGGGTAACATGGAGAACGCGTGACACAAAAGAAAATTAACAAAAGTTTTATTTACTTTTCTCTTAATTCAGAAAAGATGTCTATTATTATTGCTAACCACCATGGATCTAAATCCCCTTTTATCAAAACAGGTTCAAACAGTAACATAACTCTAAAGAGCACAATATCAAAGTTCTAAGTGGGAGACAACAGACCAGAGGAAAGGCAGCTCTGCACTATTGTCCCCCTTGGTGAGGAGCTCCAGCTGGTCCTTTAAACAATTTGCAGCTGATGAAAACCCAGCTCAGCTGGTGCAGGGAGGAGCAAGGGTGAGCCAACAGGCCATAGTCTGCAGGCAGGCTCCTCAGATGCAACATAAAAATGAAATCACAACACAAAAAGGCTCCAGCCGTAACAGTGTGTCGTAATCAAAGCTAAAGGCAACATGTTTGTGGCCGGGCTGTGTGTGTGTGTGTGTGTGTGTGTGTGTGTGTGTGTGTGTGTGTGTGTGTGTGTGCGTGCAAAACAAACACAACCTGATTGATTTTGTTCATGATTTTAAAACTAATGAGCCTGCATGATGGGTCTGAGCGCTCACGACGCGTAATCCTGAGAAAAACGATGCAGGACTTGATATCATCATCATCATCACCTTTATTTATAAAAGCACCTTACAGACGTATATCATGTCACCAAGGTGCTGCACAAGACTAAGCTAAAAAGATAAAAACAAGAATATATAGGAACCCAATAAAAAAATTTAAAACAGCAAAATACAAAACATCTGCTAACACAGATTTAAAAGGCAGATTATAATAACGGGTCTTCAGCGCCGCCTTAAAAAGCTCTACTGACCTGGAGAGTCGCACAGATTATGGAAGATCATTCCATAATTTTATAAATGATCGTCTCTGTACTTTCATCTGTATTTTACCCCAAAACACGATATTTTGTGTGTTTTTTTTCTTTATATAAAACTTCTTCAACAGGAATACATTTTTAATCATTCACCAGTTTTATGAAACAGACAAACTAAAATAAAAGAAGAGCCCACTCCTCGGTCACGGTGAGTTACAGATTTATTTCAAAGACAGAGACGGCCTACAGCTCGACAGTCACCCTCCTGTCAGCTCATCTCCCCTCAGCATCGTCGGCTTTAACATCAAAACGCTTCTGCTTCACTCCGACTTTACAAAAACACTTAAAAAGAAGAAACTTTATGATTTGATTGTTATCCTCACACCCGTGTTAGCGTTGGCACTTAGGAGGGAGAGGGTGAGGGACAAAGGGAAGGTGGTTGAGCTTGTTTGGAGGTTTATAAAAGACCAAGTGAGGGAAAAAAGTGAACGAGGAAGACATTTCCTTTTCTAATAAGCATTAAAACATCAGAACTGATCGGAAATGTTGCAGCGCCTAGAAAATGCAACCTGTGTTTGCCATTTGGAGGCAGAAATAGAAACATGATAAAAAAATGTCACCTTTTTCTTTTTCTTAAGAGCGTTTGACCTCTTAAACATCTTCGCGTCACAGCACACCCAAATTCCCCGTGTGGCTTTTCTGTGTGGTTAAAATGAGCCACGGCTGGTTTCTATCCATGCATCTCCGCTGCTGCCTTGAGAGCCTCCGCCTCTGCACGGTGACATCTGGATTGAATGTTTCAACGGAACCCGGGGCAGGAAAGGCACGTCAAAGTATGGATATCCCTTCGATTTCCTGGCCGTTTTTGTCCGATGCCTTAAAAAATGAAACAGGTCTGGTTGACGCCCCGGGAAGTTTTGAGTCCTCCGAAATAACTAAATAGAACAGGGCACCTGAAAGCAAACAAGTCAGAATGGTGGTTAGTTCTCTGTGAGGTGTGCAAACTAATAACATGTGTTGAAGCTCAATCTGTTAAAGGAGACACATCATTACATGTTTTCTGAATTTCTAATAGTTCTATGGTCGATATGAAACATGTTTATGAAGTTTTTTTGCACTAAATACCTCCCACCTGAAGCGATTTCAGCAGTTTTATTATTGACATTTTCAGTACCTTCCAGAATGAGCCGTTTGAGGGCTCTGTCACTTTAAGAAAACAAGCTGAAGATGGCCACACCCACCCATCCCCTGATCAGGCTGCTATAAGCTGAAAATCTGCGGGAGGAGCTCTGAGTAGAGCTGCTGATGTTCTGTTGCACATGAGCGGCAGGACTACTGTACTTTCCCCGTTAATGACATCACAAACAGGGACTTTTTGAAACTTCATTTTAGGCACATCATTCCTAAAACCAAACACTGACAGGAAACTGATGGATGGGTTTTTTTCACTTCCAGGTGGCAACACAACATGATGCAAAAGGTGAGTTTTGTATAACAACCTTTTAAAAGACTGTGACTCACAGAAAACGAAGGTCTCCTGAGATTTGTGGTTTGTCTCTAGCCTTCAATTGAAACTTCTGGAACAATGTGTCCATTCAGAGCTGTTTCCACTGAAATTTCCTAAAAAAAAAAAAACAAAAGACAGATCACTAAATGTTCTACTAGAAATAGCAATTAGCTGAAGGGATTTGACACCAACGTGCTTTAACTTGAACTAATTCTGTCTTAAAGCAGCTTTCCGGAGTTTTCCCCTTTCAGAAACGATGTAAGATTTTTCAGAAATCCGTAAAAGTGAATATCTTATGCACTCTGATATAATATAAGCAATATGTCTTTTTGTTGTTGCTAAGCACGCCCCCTGCCTCGCAGAGCTCCGTGCAATAGGAAACTGAGTGCTGATCAAAACTAACCAATAGCGTTAGACTACCGCTTAGATGCTTCACATTTAAGGAAGTACCTCGGCTGATGCAGAGCTGATGAACTTTTCACGGAGGAGTAAAGCTTGGTTTATGCTTGACGCGTCCGCGAGGTCCGCACGGCTCCGCGCGGCGAAATTGCATCATTTGACAACCACGCCACTCCACCGCGCCTCCACACGGCCCAAACTTTCCGCACCGCGCACCTAGGACATTTTCTAACCACGCGGACGGTCGGACGCGGAAAAACATGGCGGAACAGCAAGAACTAGTATGGCAGAGGTTGGTAAATACAGACATTTGTATGATTCAGCTCTCAGAGATCACCGTGATCAACATGTTGTTAATAATTCTTGGAGAGAAATAGCTCGCACTGTCAGAAAAGACGAGGACGCTGTTAAAAACTGCTGGAATGCCATGTTGTAAACAGTCATTTCTACTTCTACTATGGTGTAGTGTTGGATGCATGCCGTAGAGCTCCATGCTGCCCCCTACAGTTTGGGAGAATATTGGCTCACCGCAGAGACGAGCCGCATGAACCATAAACGCTGCGAGTTGTGAAGCGCGTTCCAGCCGCGAGCCGCATCACCAAGCGAGAAGTAAACGCGTCAAGCATAAACCAAGCTTAAGTCTCTAAAATATAAATATATAAGAACACAGCACGACATGAGAATATCACTCGTTTTAGCCGTTTGTCGCTACAGAAGCACATTTATAAACAGAAACGTGAAGTCGCCATCTTAAACAGAGCAACAGACTTTTTGTGTGATATGCTTGTCAGCCACTAGATGGTGCCATTGGATAAGAGAAATACTCCGGAAAGAAGCTTTAAACAACAGTTGGACAGATACATGATCTCTGATCTGGAAATAACATTTTCAGTTGTTGTTTTTTTACTCCTGGAGAAAATAAACCACTGCAGGAATTATGGTGTGATTTTGATGCTGATTTGACACAATTTTATTCTTTTCTGTTTAACCTGGTTGATTTACCACTGAACCGAGCTGCACAGACTTCACCGGGAGCTGAATGAGACACGTTGCATCACAGGCTTCTGTCTTTGGTTCCTCTGATGAGGCGCTCAGACTCGTCTGCTCAGCAGAATTACTCTGCAGAAGACAGAACAGAGTCCTTGCATCAGGTGGTTTAATGCTGCACAAATTTAAAAACTAGAAGAACAATGCACAGCACAGGAACTTACAGAGACCTCGTCCTCTGGAGGTGCAGCAGCAGCAGGACTCACGTCTCTGGACTCTGTTCCAGCGATGATAAACTCCTAAAACCACAGAAGAAGAACTTTGCTGTGACACTGGCTTCATTTCTAAATCATTTCAATCCCATAAGATCAAAATGCTGCAGACAAAAAGGAAACAGCAGCATGATACAATACCCCCCCCCCCCCCCCCCCAAAAGCTACTCAATTACAGTGACGTGAGTAAATGTAATTCGTTACTTTCCACCTCTGAATAAAACCCAGTTTAGTGGATCTCACCTGCTGGATGACAGCTGATGCTGTTAGAGCGCCCTCTGCAGGCCAAGCACGTGCTGTGACATCATCAACCTCCTGATGAAAACAGAAGAGGCGGATGTTCCCAACTTTAATAGCTCATTCCTGATTGGAGCAGGATTTTACAAAGATAAAATTTTACATAGTCATGAAGACAAACTCCGGCTCCGACCTCTTTGGTTTCACTAACTTCAGCTTCCTTCACCTGCTGAGACAGGAAATTCTGTGATGTCATCAGTTTAGACAAACGCAGCATTATCAATACATCATGACTTCTTTAGTTCTTGTTCATACCTCTGGGATTCCTGCAGACAGGACAGGAGCCTCCTAGTGTAAACAGAAAAAGCACAACAACAATAACTAAATTCCACTGAAGGGATGAGACACGATCAAATCGAGGACTTTAGTTTCACCTCTGCAGCTGCGTCTTCCAACACCTCCTCCTGAATCGAAGCTGCAGGGCTCGGTGACTCCTGTTCAAGTTCAGGTCTCTCTGCTACAGCCGCCACCATCGATCCATCAGCCACATCTGCAGCAGCTTCTGCTTCGGCTGAAACGTGATTGCTAAGATCTTCAACTGCTGGATCTTCACTGGGTTCCCTCACATGTTCTGGTACTGAGACATCTTCTGTGACGGCCACCTCCAGTTCCACTTTATCCTCGGTGACTTCCTCTGAGAGGATCTCAGCCTCTGGTGCACGGACGTCATGCGTCTGCACATTTAAATCATCACAGGATGTGATAAATAAGCAAATGATTAAGCAAAAGTGTCACACTTTTGTTGTTACTGTGCAAAAATACAGAGTATGGCAACAGAACCTCACCTGTTCAGTCTCTGGTATTGATACGACGTCCACTGTCTGAGTCAGGAGAATGGAAAAAGCATCATCAGATCATCAGAATGCTATATATATATATATATATATATATATATATATATATATATATATATATATATATATATATATATATATATATATATATATATATATATATATATATTTATATATATATCTGAGGCTAAATTACTTTTGCTTACAAGACGAGCAGGAAGACTGTTTGGTTCGACACACGCCTGCACTCCCCCTGAAGTGCTTTTGACAGCGATTTTGAACGGTAGCTAATTATTGCATTCTGATCTGTCCTGGGGGGGGGGGGGGGGGGGGTTAGTGAAACACGAATAAATCTAATTTTCTGAAACAAAATCGGACAGAAGATCAGGTGAGTTTTCCTGGTTGTTCAGGCCAACTTTGAATGCAATATTATAATCTATGAATAAACTTCTCAGTTATAACAACATCTCTTCTGCTGTTGCTTGGCAGGGACACCATACAAGGAGAAGGGGCGGAGGGCAGTTCGAAGGGCTCATGACTGACAGGAGGCCCAGTCATTTATTTATTTAATCAATTAAAGACCAAGTTCACTGAGAAACCGATTTTTACTTGTAATTTTTAAAATAGGATCGGTCAAGAGTTTAACACGCAGGCTGAATGTGAAAATAACCTTTTACCACTATTCCCGGCATTGGCTGCCGATAGAAAATAGACGGGGCAACGCTGGGATTAGGAACGCCAGACAGGTCTACGTCACACTGTCGGTTCAGACTTATGGACTCACCCATCTTGACTTGTGACGGGGAAGGCGGTTGTTGCTTTAATGTCCAGCAGAGAGCAGAGAACGTCTCGGTTAGTTCAAGCTAACCGTTAGCATTAGCAACTCCACCACACAGCAGAACTCCTTCAGGCGTGTGTTATTTGTGGAGAAAAAGCATCAACGCTGCAAACAGAGTCAGTGTTGTTGCTGTTAGCCAATCAGAGGCAAGATGTCTGATTATCATAGCCTAGAAATCTAGACAAACAGCAGCAGAAGCAAAATGATTTAGCTTCTCGTGTTGGTCTAGCGACGCTCCATTGGAACCTCTTCAGCCCTGATCGGTCTTGTGGCTGGCCAATCACAGCGCTCTGTTGGTGTGGTGGGTGGAAGGATGTGACCAACAACTCAAGTGGAGATGGCTTGTTTGAAAGGCTTTGGCATCAACTTTGGACTATTTAGAGTTTTGTTTGAGTCAAGAGCTGATGGAGATACTTTAGTCCTTTGTTTAGAAAAAGGATGTGTTTGTGTCTGTCATCCATAGCGTTGAGTACATCACGTTGTTCGTTTCCTGTCGTGTTCTGCTCACCTCTCCTCTGGCTCACTTTTAGTTCCTGAAACAGGAGCACACGAGCTCGTTGTTCCAACAGAGACCGACTCGCAAGGCAACTGCTTTTACTAGAGACCACTGCATTTGTATGGAATAAACTGAGTGAAGCTGGTCTTTAAAAAAACCCATGAGACAGCCCCCGGGGGGGTTGCTGTTATTTTATTATCTTAACTTCTGAAAGATATTTTGCTGATTCATCTTGGCAGAAAACTAAATTATTCCTGGTTCTTAGCAACTCCTTAAGGTGTTCCAACAAACATATTTTTACAGAAAAAGGATCCAAACCGGCTTCGTTTTGTAGGTGTCAAGTCAAGTTATTTTCATGAGGTACGTTCTGCCGCTGGCTACTCAAACATGCGCAGCCGCCAGTTCATGTGGGGGGGGGGTTGAAGGACAGAAATGAGTGTAGAAATGTGAAATGTGCCTAAAACAAGCTGGTTTTACTTCAGTCGCTGCAGGAGCCCCCACTGGAGCCTCATCTGGAAGTCTGATCTGGGAAGGAAACCGGGCGAGGACTTCAGTACAGTTTTATTAAGATGAACATGCATCCATTTAAAACAGACACTAGTTAGCAAAACATCCCATCTCATGAAAAATGCACACTCAGCTGCCTCCCTGACTTGTGACGTTTTAAAAGGTCACGCTTTAGGAGCGGCGTGCACAGGAAATGTGCCTAAAGCCAAGCAAGCGTCTACAAAGCAGTTTGTGCAGAGTGTCGCTGTGAAGGCTTGAAGGCATTTAACAGAAGAAGTGAGAGATCTAGCAGGTTTTCTGTCCGTAAACGGAAATGCAGGCCCAAATGAGATCTGTGAGAAAAGCTGCGAATGGGAGAGACGTTCTGCTTCTTATAGAAATCCTGCAGCCAGTTGCATGATGGGAAAGTACGACTCCCTCTTTCCAGTCACTTTGTGTAACTTGCAGCTCAGATCTTTCTCTAACACACTTTTTGAGTTCATTGATGTTTGGATGCTCTTTTATTTAGAGAAAGAAGAAAAAGAAACACTTCTGATTCAACTTCAATCAAAACTTCACAAAACTGTTGAATGAACTCTGCCTGTGTTGTTTTTTCTGTTCAAATTCACCTGAAAATTCCTGGAAACGTTTCTAAAAGTCTTCGTGCTCCGCAGCTTTTGAGTCCCTTATAGCAGCAGCCTAAATGAGCGCTGGGGCGGCACTCGCAGTGCAGCCAGGTGCATTGAGCTGTGGTGGCAGTCTGAGGGAGAGGCACATAAATACTGCAAGTCTTCATAGTCTGATGGTAAATTATTTAGTCTATCTTGTGCCGGTTGCTGCATGTAGAGTGAGCAAGCAAGGCCCCTCTTCCTGATTTCATTTATTTATTTCAATCATCCAGTTTTTCAAAAGTCCGTTTAGAGCTATTTAGAACAAGCCAATAGGAGTTGTCCATGCAGGGAATGCTGCACGTGTTGTCAAAGCATCTGGGTAAAAATGTTTGTGCATGCTTCGCCACAATAAAATGTTCTTATTTTACTCTCAAAAATCCCCTACAATACAACTAATTCCAACGTTGTTCGTTCTGTTTCATCCCATCACGCCAAGCAAGGAACCGCCGGTAACGGAACGAAACATCGATGAGCATCTGCAGGTTGTGGAAAAGATATAAAGCTTAAAAGAAAACGGAGGGAAGGGAAGGGTGGGCGCTAAACTGGAAAGGGTGGAGGAAGTACAGAAGTAAGAATGGACACAACATTCTAACTAGAAGCTGCATCTTCTGCTGAAACCCCTTTGATTCCTGAGCTGGTTGACACTAATAAAACTGCAGCAATAAGTTTAGCAATAAAGAAAAATACATAGAGAACTAAACATATGCTGGAGGACATGAAGCAACACGTTTGCAGTCGTCTCTGGTCTAAATAAATCCCTAGTGAGTCATTCTCTGAGAGATAAAAGCTCTGGCATTCCTGTTTCAGGAAGTAGAATTGAGCCAGAGCAGAGGTGGGCAGAAGACGACAGGATTTGGAGCCTTACTTCCTGATATTCAGACATCTCACCTCTGATTGGCTAACAGTAATGCGACTCTACCACTGACTCTGCTTTGCAACGCAGATTTTTTTCTCCACAAATAACACAAGCCTGAAGGAGTTCTGCTGTGTGGTGGAGTTGCTAATGCTAACAGTTAGCTTCTACTAGCGAGACGCGCTCTGCTCTCTCCTGGATGCTAAACCCACAACAGCCTTCCCCCTCGTCCAGGAATGTTAATTTTCTGTGTGATGTACCTGACTGGCGTTTTGAATCTGAGCGTTTTCTCGTCTGTTTTCCACCTGGGATTAATGCAGGGAATAAGTGTAGAAGACTATTTTAATGTTTAGCCTGCATGTGAAACTCAGAGTGGGCCATCATATTTAAAAAACAAGTTAAAAAATGGGTTACTCAGTGAACTTGGTCTTTAAACATTTCAATTAACCAAAGAGTATTGAGATCAGTGAAACAGGGGGTGTTTTTCAAAGCCAAGGAACCTGCCTTGATGTCGTGGCCCCGCCCCGGTTGCCTAGGAGATACGCCATCGGGAGCCACCAAGACGTGTTCCAATGTTCATGTTCTACCGAGGCGTGTGTTCTCCGTTTGTTAGCCGTTTAGCTAGCTGAACAAGGACACACGAGAGGTGTCTTGTAGCCTAGCCTTGGTCAAAAATTACCCAGAATACACTGCGGTATTTTCAAAAGGACGGCGGATCAGAAGCTGGCAGCTACTTTGGAGGCAATTTTCAAGTTTAAAAGTAAGTCAACTAATTTCAAATGTTTTTTTTGGATCCAAAGAAGTTATTTATGGTTGGTTAGCTGCAGCTTCGGTGGCTAGCAGGTAGTAACTCACTTACATATTTAATTTAACAAACATATACACAATTTAAAAAGTAAAAGGCTCGTTATATATTTATATTGAAACGTATACATATAAAACATAACGTTAACCTCGTGTCACCTGACGTTACGTGACCGCCGTGGAAGCCGCGGCCACGTGATGCAAGTCTGTTCCATTTAACCGTTTTCTTTGACCAAGGAAGGACCGCGTCCTGGTAAGTAAGGCGCCTGGCCTCGCAAGACATCGCCTCACAAGGCCAGGCGCCTTGACGCTGAGAAACGCCCACTAGGAATGTGCATTGTAGGTAAACTTGACTCTGGTCGTGCAAAAAACAACTATCCAAGTTTTGCTGAAGGAAAGCATCCTCTCCCTGAAACAAATGTCTGCAGGCTGCATCAGACACAGAAGTAAAGGTACGATCATGTCCCTACGTTCCTCAAAACGGATCACATCGAACACTTTGTTCCTTTGGAGCCGTCACCAATTATTGTCTCCCACAACTAGCATGCCAAGCTAACAGCAATATGTGTCTATATGCATGAAGTTATTAAAAATGTAAAAAGCTTGTAAAACTGCAGAAATGTGCCGTCATTAGGAGGCATGTGATTTTGATTAGACCCTAAAGGATATCGGTGATTTGGTAAATCTCTGTGGGAAACTGTGGATAAATGAACAAGTAGAAGATCTTTCTTACCTCATTTACCGGTTCTGGTTCAGGAACATCAAGTTCAGCCTCCTGTCCTACGCCTGCTTCATCTGTAACAGACTCAACTGGTGGCGTCCATCCAACTAGTGGTGCTTCAGTGATGTGAGCTTCAGCCTCAACCTCCGGGTGGATCTCAACTTCCACTTCTGCAGGAACCTGCAGTAACAACTCAACATCCGGCTCTTTCGTCGTCACCTCGGCCTGGACTGGCTCGGCAACAGGTTCTTTCACCGCCGGCTGTGGTTCCACTTTGGGAGTCTGCACAACAGGAACAGTGATGGGAATGACCCGTGGTTTGTTTTCTGAAGGGGGAGACGCAGGTTCAGGCACTTTTGTGGGAGTAGTTGTCGGGGGTGCACTGACTGCGGTCCCTGGGCTGGCTTTGATTGGTGGATTGGCTGCATGTTGCTCTTCGAGTGCTCTCCTCTGGGCTTGCTGCAAGGAGGAAAACCAAATGACATCATTACTATCAAAATGTGCTTCTAAGTGTGTAAAACTTCATGTTTCTCTGGTTTATTTAAACTAAAATGCCAGTTTGGGAGGTTTAAGCACAACTGAGACCCGTATCAGTCCTGCACTGATGCTGCTGACAGGCCGAGGTTCATGCCAGCACACCCGTGTCTACAGCAATACCAGGCACACCATGTCCCAGCCAGGTCCAACACATTTTTCCAGCTCTGGACAAAACCCCCTGGGCTTTGATGGAGGTTTTAGGAAAGCAGAATGGGGATAACTGGGAGTGGACTTAGCAAAGCTAGTTAGATAATGGGAGCTAATTAGTTGAATCAGAGTCATCCTGACAGGTCTGGTGAAGCGGGAATAGGAACTGTGCGAGTCAGCAGCGACCCGTGCCCCGTGGGCCAGACAGCAGGTCTAATCACTTCATAATCACGTTATAATCACTCCCCCAAAATGCTTTTGTTAGGCTGACAGCCCCAAACGTGTGTGTGTGTGTGTGTGTGTGTGTGTGTGTGTGTGTCCAGCCAGCTCCAGTCAAAACAACCTCTTTGTTATCAGCATTAAGCTCGATATCAGAAACTCTGAACCTGACAAACACGGAGGGATAAATTATTCAGAGAATCAGAGTCAGTATCGAGGCTAAAGGAGGAGACGAGGACTCGGCCTGATTTAGCGGACCCTAATCTTTCAGTTGCTCTGCTGTTGTTGATAGTGGAAAGCTAAAAATGACTTATGAGGTTGTTTTTATCCGAGTGTCAACACCAGACTTTGAGACTGAAGGAGGCTGTGCAGCATCCAGTCTGGCAAAGCTATTCCAACACATTCCTAGTCCACACATGACCAAATACAGCGCTGAGACAGCAGAGGCTGGGGGATAGGACCCGAGTGGTTAAAGCATGGGAATAAAAACTACACAATGGGTCGTTGTTAATACCTACAGAAGTGAGATGGAGTAACTTTTTCACCTCTCAACCACACCCTCCTCTCGGCTTTGAGCACTATGTTCACAATCATCTTCCCTCTGTGGGGCTCGAGAACTTTCAGAAGAGAACAGAAGTGGCACAAAATCTCATGTCTTCACTTTTTACATTTTCTTGCATTAAATGTTCGGATATTTTCACAGATTTTTGGACATAAATGTCTAAATTAACATTAATAATTTTCTTTTAATTTGAGCAATTTCGCACTTTTTGTGTGCACAGAGCAAAACTTTTACATTTCTGAACATGAAACTAAAACCAGAAACTTGCTTTGTTTATTTGTTGCATGACTGCAGTTTATTTGAGTTAATTTTCTGTTCTCTATTTGAGCTTTACGCACGAATTAAAACGATTTTTGCTCTTATTTGAGTTTTTACGCACGAATTAAGACAATATTTGCTCTTATGTTTGTTATTACGCACAAATTAAAACGATTTTGCTCTTATTTGAGTTTTTACGCACGAATTAAGACTATTTGTGATCTCTGACCTTTTACGCATATTAAGACCATTTGCAGCCAAACACAACCAATGATTAGGAAAAACAAATGCGATTCGTTATACTTTTTGATTCCTGTTACATTTTTTATTTTGCATTATGGAAACCATCATCACCCGTTTTAGTTTTTGCATATTTTACCAACCTTTGCATAGTCTGAAAAGCGAATAACAGCACGAATCATGATTCATGAAAACACACGACCAGAATAAACGTCAGTAATAAAACTGCGCGCGCCACCACTCACCACCCTCCTCATGCGACGCTTGTTCTTCTTCCTCTTGCTGGGCATTTTGATTTGTGTTATTTAGAACCAGAAAGAGAAGCAGCTAGGCAGAGTGGCTGTTTATAAAGCTCCCAGCCTCTCCGCTACCTTTGGGCCAAGCCTATAGGAGCGCTGGGACGCAGGATGGAGGCGTGGAGACGCAGAGCGCGACTGGCCAGGACGCATGAGAGCGCAGTCACGTGTTTGGATGTGAGTCCTGCAGCCTAGAGTCGGAACGGTGGGTTATTATGTAAGACCTCCATCAAAGAGAAGAGAGAAAGACAGAGAGGTCTGAAGACTAGGGATAGTTTTTGGCACTCTGCGTTTTTCAAAACTCTATTTTTTAACTTTATTTTTGTCAGATGTTGAATCAGAAGATGAAAATTCTTTGAAAACAAGAACAAACTACGTTGAGATGGCGTTCACTTTTGTCAATTGTTTTGGAGTTTATTAAAAATCAAGAAGACAAATTAAAGCTTTCGTTGTTTGAGCTTTGGAGAACACAAGAAAAAAAGCTGTTCACGCCCCCTTTCCTTTGGACATCTGAGAGGACCCATTGGGCACAGCTCCTTGGGATGCATAAATAAAAATGCTTTCTTCTTCTTCGTGGGTTAGAGAAAAAACCCTTAGGATTCACTTTTAAGAGGAAGTAAACTTATTTTTTTTCTAGCTTTTGGTCCAACACAGGCTCATTTGACTTTATTCAACATGACAGTTTTCCCCTGAAGGCTTGCAACTTGATTTAATCCTCACAGGTGAGTGGATTTTTAAAGAGTGATTCAACACCTCAGCAGCATGTTCACGGTGAACATGATGGTTTAACACCGTGTTGACGTCAACTTTTTGCCTCTGCTGCAGCTTTAAGATGACAAAGTGTCAAAGCCAGTAAGGAACTTGGTCCCAACTGTAACTGGATCCTGCTGTGTTGCGCCTCTAAAACATCATTTGCAAAAATTGAGAGTTTATGAGTAAGTTCACATACTGTTGTCGAGTTGTTTGTAGTTTGCGAGCCTTTAAACTGCAAATTAATCAATTTCCCTCTGGGATTAATAAAGTATTTTTGAATTAAAATGAATTGAAATTAACATTTTTGCAGAGCAAAAAAAAAAAGCAACAAAATCGTACACATGCGATGTTGCATTAGCGGATGTTCACAGAAAACTCTGAGCTGAGTCGGTTCAGCAGGTTCATCTCGTTACTCAGCAGAAGCTTAAATTCAAATGAAGCAGAAGAAGCTGCATTAAAGAATGAATTAAACATATTATGGTGAAGAATAAAAGCAACTTCTGTTAGAAAATTTAAGATCTTGCAACATGGCACCAGACTAAGGCAGGTTAATCAGATGATTTATGTAACATATATTATAATTACTGGATTTAGGGATGCACGATATATCAGCATCAATATTGGTATCGGCCGACGTGAGTCTTTTTTTAACATATCGGTATCGGTCTGATAAGTAAAACTGGGCCTATATGAACAATTTGTTAACATTGAGGTTAAAAATTCAACTTGCATCATTTCCAGTATATCCAAAAACTGATTTGAGAAGCATAAATAGATAAATGTACATATTCCTCGGTGTCCCTCGCACTAAGTGACAAACTCGTGGGGACCAGGCTTTCTCAGTCCAAGCCCCATTGCTGTCTACCTCTTTGCCAGTTTTTACGAGTCGACGGAAAACACATTTTTTTCGATTAGCGTTTCCAGAACATGTTTGAAGTCGGCTTGCTTTTATGTTATTTTTAGTTCTTGTTTGTAATTGCTGTTTTATTCCTTGTTAGTTTGCTTTTATTCATTGTTTAATCCCTTTGCCTTACGCTCTACGTTTTAACTTCTCTTTTTATGACTTTATGTCATTTTACAATGTGTTCTAGCGCCTTGGGTGCCCGAAAAGGGTTGTGGAAGGCGTTATCTATAAATAAAGCTTTGATTGATTGATTGACACACACACACATACGTATGTGTATATATACTGTATATGTGTGTGTGTTTACATATATATATATATGTTTACATATCGGTGCATCCCCGAGTGGATTACATCAATGAAAAAGTTGTAGATTGAACAATGTGTGTTTGGCGCTAAATGGCGAAAGGAAGAATTTAAATCATTAATGTTAACAGTATCTTATACGGATAATGCTTGTTTTCAGGTTCTGGATTTTTAAATGTGGAACACAAGAATCAAGATTAAGCAGATTTAAATAGAAACCTTAAGTCACGGGGGAAATGTTGAAGTGAGAACCCTTTTCCTGTGAAGTCAAAAGCTGTCAGCCGGTGAGAAGAGAATCAGCACCTAGACACAGATCTGAGATGTTTACCGAGTTATCCAACAACTGCTCCGACTTCAGGAACACACAGGGATGTAGTCTGTCAGCTCATGGTTACCATCACTGACCCATCAGTGCACACGCACACACACACACACACACACACACACACACACACACACACACACACACACACACACACACACAATCACAGGGCAGAGAGTTCTACATATCAGTCATATTATTTGTCAAATACAGACTGACGTGCACGAATGTTGTTCAAAACTCCCCGAGCAGCGCATACCGACATTCCCATCCATCTCTTTTCCTATTATCTTTGTCTGCTCAGCCTCAGGCAGATTTCTTCCTCCGAACTTGTTCCAGGATCTTAAATGTGTTGCATCTTTCAGAACTGCAGAATCCAAACATGGCGAACTAAATTCAAACACTAGAAGGATTCTCTGACCTAAACTTTTAAATCTACGTGAATGAATTAATTTGTTATTACTGCTCTCAGTTTGTCCTTTAAATGGTCTGTGTACCAACAGTAAGCACCTTCAAGATCCTATTGTGATGCCGTGTGGGTCTCTACTAGGGGTTGTAAGAACTAGTCGACTAGTCGACTTCACGGCTCTGTAGTGACTTTTTATGCCTGTCATCGACTAGTCGCTGTCACGTGATAATGACCGACAAGATGCAGTTCTCGGAAAAGACGGGGGGGGGGGGGGTGCAAGTGCAGAGTCTTGAAACGGCTCATCCTGGAAGGTACTGAAAATGTTGAGAATAAAATGGCTAGAATAAATTTATCTAAGAAGGATTTTGTGTAAAGAACTTCATAAACTTTTTGTATCGATCGGACAATTGCAACTTTAAAAAAGTCATAGTATGTTTTCTTTAAACCAATACAAGGTATTTAGGCTTAAATGTAAAAAAAACTATTGGTAAAAAATTTTATGTCACTTTATTGCAGGCTGCTTCAGCGCTCACGGCACGTTCTCCTCTGAGCCCACGGACCATCAGTGGGTAGCACATGCCAGAAATACACATTTAGGTCAACCGGTGATTAAATTTTCCTTAAGAGTTAGTGAGTGTGAATGGTGGTGTAACTTGTCTCCATTTGTCCCTGTAATGGACGCGACATGTCCAGGATGTACTTCACCTCTTCCCCCAATGACACAGAAAGACATATGGGAAAGTGTCTATACCCCCAGTTGGTCATGGTGGACGGCTGCTCGTAATGAACCAGGTTCTACTGGAGGTTTCTTCCTGTTAATGGGAGTTTTCCTCCCCACTGTCGCTACATGCTTGCTCAGGATGAGGGATGCTTTAGAGTCCTTGACACAACAAGTCAGTGACTCGATGCAATCTGCTGGGCTTCTTTAAAATGAAATCTTTTAACTGATTGGAAAAATGTTTAATAATTAGGTTTAATTGGAATGTTCGCTATGTAAAGTGTTCTGAGAGGACGTGCGTTGTGAATTTACTCCATATAAATAAACCGACTTAAATTAAAAGCCCCCCCCCCCCCAAAAACACCTTATATTAGAAACAAGACCACCCAGTAATTTCAAACAAACAGAGAAAATGTCAAAGAATCACAAAAGTAACTCATCTTGACTCAGGCCTAAACTCATAGGGAGCCTAAACCACGCCCATCTATTTCCAGACCACGGGACCCTGGAATGATGAAAAAATGTAGGGTTTGGTAAATTGAGTGCTTTAAGAGCTTAATAGATATTTTACCTCTACTTATGACCAATAAGCTGAGATACTCTATCTAAATATAGAATGTCTCCCTGCCTGGTTTTTATTGTGCTTTAATGAGAAGATTCTAGGATTCTTTATTTATTAGGGGATTGTACACACTTCGTTTTGATTCAGAAAACAGTCAGGTTTATAAAAGTAAGAATTTATTTTACCAACAATAAAAACATGACAAATTAACTACGCATTTACTGTGATGGATGGAACTAGATGTGATGTATGAACCTATGTGTGAATGCGATGTTAGTCAGAACTTCCGTATCTCGGAGAGCTGCGTTCTGGATGTAAAAGAATTTGGTTTGCATTAAGCTATGAGTTGATTATTATCAAAAACCACATCAGACGCTATCTGTGTGTCTACATTACTCTTAATAATCAAGCTCCATCATACATCAGTGATCTGATTGTTCCATACGTTCCTAACCGAGCACTTCGCTCTCAGACTGCAGGTCTACTGGTGGTTCCCAGAATATCTAAACTTAGGATGGGAGGCAGATCTTTTAGTTATCAGGCTCCTCTCCTGTGGAACCAGCTCCCAGCTTTAGTCCGTGAGGCAGACACCTTGTCTACTTTTAAGAATAGGCTTAAAACATTTTTATTTGATAGGGCCTATAGTTAAAATCTGATGTTAGCCTAAATCTGGACAAGTGGGGGAGTAGAGGGAGGTGGAGTGTACAGTCGGTAAAGACGGCTCTCCCTTGCCCTGCCTCCAACATGCCTCCATCTAAATAGGATAGATTATCCAGAGTTATCTCTGTAGTTATGCTGCTATAGGCTTAGACTGCTGGAGGACACACTGACCACTTTTCACACTCTACTACTTTCTTCTACAGTCTGCTCTTTAACTGTATTATTTCCTGCTATTTCAGCTAGCTTACAATTAATGAAAGATTAAATGCTTTGTGGAGTGAAATAAGAGGAATTTCTGGGCCAAACCCATCCTATTTCATAGACATATCTCTGGTATTTATAACAAATCAAACCTTTTCAAAATCAGTTGAAAATTGAGCAAGTTAGATATTTCAATAGTACATGCACCATACACCCCAATGTCAAGAAAGGGGGCAGCTGTCTGAGGTAAGATGGCCGCCAAGCAGAGGCGGTTTTACCATTAGGCTTAGGTCGGCGGCTGCCTGGGGCCCCCTTGTGTTGGGGGGCCCCCTAGCCCTGACTGCCGGCACCCCTCTGTTAATGCCACAATATTCTTATTACCAACCTGTCCCCGCAGACAGGATTGGACATGCGCACTTCTCATTACCATAATTCCTGAACCGTTCAAGATATCATTGAAATTCCAAAAGTGCTGAAAAGATTACAAATGGGGATTTTTGTGCATATACAAGACATTACGGTATCCACCGGGATTCCCTGTCTTGAGCGCATCGAATCACAACACAGATTCAGAGACGTGCTGAGTTTGTCATCCAAAATGCTCTGTTTTTACTTTTGAATGGCTGATCAGATTCAGGAAATTCCAACGGTTCCTAAAAGTACATAAAAGCAGCTTTCCAACGATCTATAGCATGAAGCAATCAGAGTTATGTAAAATATCACTACGAGGGGAAATCCTGCTGTACAGCCTGGTTGAAACGGAGCGCAGCACCGCTGTGAAAGCGGATAACGGAACGGGGAAGCTAATTAGCATAAAAAGCCAGCATGAAATTATGGAAATGCCTCAAAGAAAATCAACACGATCTATTAGAGTCCCTGAAGGCTTATATCTGAAGACAGTGACCACGAAAAAGGACAGATCTCCGGTGAACCAGGGTATGAATGTTTGTTCAGTCTTTATATTTTATTTTTTTATTTGAACAACCCTCAAATATTTGCTGATTCTAAGATTCAGCTTCATTCCAGCATTATTTATCTTTTTACAATAAATAATTATATTTGCTAAAACTAAAGTTTTTGGTATAGCAGCACGGTGCGCTAGAGCAGCACCCCATGGCAGTGTGAGGTGCGCTGGACTCTGCCTGCAGCTGGAGAGAAACTGCTTCAAGGTCTACCACATCAAATAAAAACGTCTGAAAGTTTACAAAAATAAATGGTCTTAATACAGCTAAAAAATGATACCAAGGTTAAAACTTTTTTAAGAATAGATGCATTACAGTTCAAACTTTAAATTATTCATTCCAAATTGTTTGCCCAGTAATTTTGAAGTTCCTGTTAAGTAATAAATGTAAAAAATTCAAATCCGTTTTTTGCTTTTTTCACTTTTAAGCTGATTTTTAAAGGCTTTAATAGAAATCAATTCAAAATACAAACCATACACTGAAAGCTGAGGTTGTTCTGAAAAAAGGAGAAGGGTTAGAAGAAGAAGAAAATATCATATAGTGCCTCTCAAGATAAAAATCACAAGGCGCTTCACACACTTTGCACTTTTTATTACAATTTTACAGCCATAAGATTAAAAAAATATCAGGCGGCCCTGTTATAATTATGGTCATAAGAGGGTCATTAAGATGCTGATGCACAAACAGGAAGTGATTGGTAGCCATTCCACTCCAATCCATTTGTTGGCGGTAATGCACCAAATTGTTGTTTGCCAAATGCCATAAGACCACAAATAAGAAGAAGAGAGGCGGGAGCGTTCGTAACAAACTCAAAGCGATAGTCAAAACATGAAGCTTAAATGGAGTTATCCTAGTGGCTCCAATAAGAGAAAGAAGCAGCTGGCTTTAAAAAAGCTTTTATTTTCGCTTCTGAAAGTGACGTCGTTTTTCGATGTAAACATCATAAGGAAGCTGAAAGGAAAGACAATGGAAAATGTTTAAAGGGAGGAAAACATAGACAAAAAATGGAAAAAAAAAATAACAAAGGCAAAAGCACAGGAGCGCTGACAGGAAAAAGAAAGCAGAGCAAATATTGAAAGCGCTCAAAAGGAGGGAAATAAAGGAAAAAAGAGGAGGACTAATAAAAAGGGAAAATAACTCGTGTCAGAAAAGGGGAGAGTTTCGCAAATCCAGTTAAAGATAAGATTGTCGAAAATTTAGTGTAAGGGGCCCCATGTCTGTGTTCGCCTTGGGCCCCCAAATTGCTAAATCCGCCTCTGCCGCCATGTTCCTACTTCCATTGGCGAACAACAGGGACGAGGCATCTAGTGTTTATATACGTATCTATGGTGACTTGAACTTTAAGGTCCTGTGCAGATCAGGAAGTTCTCTGAGGAACTGAGAACACCAAATCTAAAACACAAAAGCATGGATGGGATTTTTTTTCTTCCCTTATTTTCTGATATTCTCAGAGACTTTAAGTAGATCAGCTACTTAAAGTGCAATGTTTTTGGTTCTGCACATTTTATTTAGAGTTTCACCCTTCCGTTGTTTTAAAAGTGCTCAGAAGACACATGAGGCTGAAGTTGTAGATGATTATATGTTTAGATTGTCAAAAGTGGGTACATTTTGTATTTGTCCTTTTTGTCGTTTTACCCCGAAAAGAAGAGAGAGAAAAAAGAATATTTAAAATGTGACCCACGATAAAACACACACAAATGAGAGTGACACCAAATTATGTCACTCTCAGTTTATCAGTGTCATGCTACATAGGGAGCCTTAGTCTCCTCCCTTTTCGGCCGCCCTCTTGTGTACCCGGAAGAACGAAAAAATGAATGCAAGTCAACGGGGCTAAAAACGCCTTTTTCTAATCCACTGTGCCTCACAATTATTAACAATATTAAAGCTCCGATGTATGATTACGTGTGTTAAAATGACGTTATTTATTTATATGAGCGTCGGCGTTCAGAGATCTTCTCATTCCGGTGTGAGAGCAGCAGCTGGACCCGGTAACACCACCAGCAACAGAAGCTGGTAGGTATCCCGACTTTTTAAAAATCAGCTTTGGTGTAAAGTGAAACGCTGTTTATAACATAAAGTTATAAATCCAGGGGGGTGAACTTAGGCAAAGTCAGCAAAATGTTTACATCGGTGAACAGCTGCAAAGAGAACGTAAGCTAACGCTGGTAAGCTAGTTAGCATACCGCTCTCTATGAGCCCCGCTAGATGCGCTACTTCTTCTGATAACTGAACTGGGCATGAACTAGTGGAAGGAATGCTGGAGGAGTTTTGTTTTTGTTTTGATCGCAAAAACAATTTCAGGCTCTACTTTTCCCTTTGTTTAATACTCGTGTCGCTCACTGTTTACACGCTTTTGCCGTCCACCATGGTGGACCCATGTGAGGTGACGTCGGTGCAAAGGGTCAATACAAGCTAGGAATTCTAAAAATATTGCACAGAATCTGTTTTCAGTTCAGTTCACGTAAATCAGTGAGAACGAGGGCATATTTTTATTTCAAACTAAAACAATGTAAGACACATTTTGCAGAATGGGATTTCCAGAGAGACAAAACCAGAAATATCTAAATAAATTAAACCTTGTGATGAAATGAGGGAAATATTTTACCAGTCACAAGTCACTTTAATAACCTGCTGTTTACAACCCGTCATGTTTAGAGCTGTGTAACCATAACCGCCAGATCAACACCACATAGTTGGAGGTGCAAACACTGGTCGCAGTCAACATATGAGGATCACAACAATCCCAGCTGCCACTATAAACATGAGGCCAGTTTCCACTATCAGAACTTCCAGGCAGTTTTACCGAACTTCCACGATATTTCATTAGGCCAGCCAGAAAGGACCACTTTTCAAGGAGCAACAGAGTACCTGCATTGGAGTATGTATACTTGAAAATGGCGCAGTAGAGTCGGTGTGTGGTTGTGTCCTCCTACCTGCCCTTTTTCAAATAAAACTGTTCATTTTACCTGCCAGTCTGCATCCTGTACCTGCTCTCCTGTGTTTGGGCCTGAACCAAACACCGCTTCATGACAAATGTCACAATACCGTATCACCATATTTTATTTATGTCCAATTTATGAAAATAATCCTCAATTTTAAATGTTATGCTTCATTAGCACCAACTGGCAGAATGGTGGATGTTTGTTGAGATGCGTTGTGGGTAGCATTCAGTGTCTGTGATGCTGAATTTTAATAAAAAAAAATTGAATTTAAATAAGTTAATTGAGTTTGACAGAAGTTTTAAGGAAACAATAATAATAAGAAAAACTTTAAAACATTTAAAACATAACTCAGTGGGGCAGCATAGGGTTGTCCATGATCCACACAGGTACTTTATAGAGGTGAGTCTTATGGGTAATCCTGTGATGAAACCGTGCTTGTGTGTGTTGGAGGAAGTGTTGTGGAAAACTCAGAGAAGTTACTTTCAGTGTAAAGAGGGGGGAGATCATCCGGTTTGACTCCCAGCTGAAATACCAAGAAAAAAGTCACAATGAAAGCAATTAATAAGAAATTCATCACGAAAAGACAAAAAAGCAAAGGGCAAATAAAACATCAGAATCACCTCATTATACGAAGGTGGGGCGTCAAAGTAGGCGTTGGTGCCATACTGCGGGGGTGTTGGGAACTCAACACCATGCAGGTCCTCACTGTCCTGCCGTGAGACACTTCTAGGAAAAGGGATGAAATAGATGGACCTCAGTTGACTTCCCTGCTCCCTGCGCAGGTGTGCCTGCCTCTCTATCTGCACCTCTCGTATCCGACTACACGACCTGCAGAAGCTGGTGCAGAATAACATGAGCAACCCGAACCCCAGGATGCCCAGGAAGACCCTTGGAGTAAAAAAAAACTTTATTTCTTATCTAAATTACATATTGCAATTGCACTTCCATGTGTTTAAATAAAAACAACACAAAATAAAAAGTAACACGGTGGAGAAAATGTAAGTGTCTTACTCTAGAAAAGGAAACTCCAATACCATCCTTTAGGTAAGAGTTTCACAGGTGATGGATCAAAATGAAGCAGAAAGAACCTGTAAGACAAACAGAACACAGAATGTTTCTTATCAGTGAAAAGCTTTCAGAAACTTAAAACCGTTCTCTCCGTGTGACTGAACTTTACAGCTTTTAAACGTTTCCTTATGAGATTTTTTTTGGGTGGGCACATGATGTGAGACGGGATCAGTAAAGAGGCACTTTGTCCTCAGAACCCATAAAGGGTTTGTCCCAGATGTGGAGCAGAAGGGTTTTACAGCCTGTCAACACTTGACATGAAGGGAGTGAGCTTTACGAGAAAACCGCCTGTTCTGGTTGTGAATTACGCAAAACTGCAGTGATCTCATGTGTTCATCAGTACAGTAATACACAGACTGACAGAACATTCGGTAACACGTCACAATAACCGTCCCTTTATCAGTGTTACAGTTATTAACTATTAAGTGTCCTTAAGGTTAGGACAAAGGGCCTGCTGAGGGGCCTAATGAATTACATAATATCGATAAGCAGTTGTTAATCATTTATTTAATCGTTTCGTAATGATTAATAATACACTAAGTAACGTTAATAAAGGGACCCTTATTGTAAAACGTTACCAAATGTTTAAACTATTTTAGTCTACAAATGTGATTTAGTGACTGAGACAAGAAGTGTAGGTGCTTATTTTGTTTCTTTAATATTCAAACTGAGTATTTAAAAAAAATTTTTGAAACCAAATTTTGAAAAACTGCAAATAAAAATAAATTAAAACTTACCTGAAAAAAACTTTTTTCCAATTAAAGTATCTTTCCGGAGTTATCTCCTTTCAGAAATTGTGTACGATTTTTCAGAAATTCGTAAATATGATTGTCATCATGTAATGTAAGTAATACGTCTTTTTTATGCTAAGCATGCCTCCTGCCCTGTCCTGCAGAACTCCTGCAATAGAAAACTGAGTGTCGACCAGAACTAACCAATAGCGTTAGATTACCGCTTACATGCTTCAAATTTAAGGAATACCTCTGCTGATGCAGAGCTGGTGAACTTTTCACGGACAATAAGTCTCTAAAATATAAATATATGAGAACACAACGTGACATGAGAATAATGCGTGTAAAACAACATGTTTCAGCTCTGTTTGTCGGCTATAGAAGGACATAAATAAACAAGAAACGTGAAAACGCCGTCTTAAAAAAATGGAAGGACAGATTATTTGTGTGATATGCTTGTCAGCCACTAGATGGTGACATCGGATAAGAGAAATACTCCGGAAAGAGACTTTAAGTCTGAATTACAAATCAAATAAAGTTACTTTTTTTGTTTTAGTTTTGCTTTCAAAAAGAAAAATAATTAATTTTCTAAATCGGAAATCTCCATTTTTGCTGTGAAAACCATTTTTGTTTGAAACGAAAGCTAGTTTTGCTAGCTTACTAACCCAGGGTGGTGTTGTTACAATATTTTTATCCTTAATTTATTTATGCCGCTATTTCTTACTTGCCACACATGGAATGCTTTCTCAGTTGGAGGGGAGCGGAGTGACTGTAATATAGACTGGGGTCACTTACGTGACACCAGCCAATGAGGAGAGATCTTTCAGCAATCATAAAAATGTAGACAAAATGTATTTTTTCTTTCATTCTAAAGCAAATTATTTTTATTCAAACAAAATATTTGATTTGCAATTCAGCCTTTAACAGACAACTAAAAGGCTTTTGGGGAAGTCTGTTGTTTTGTTTATTTGTTTTAATTCAATTTTTTGCAGTTGAAAAAAAAAGCTAGTTTTTTTTCTTTGAGGTCCTTTTTAAAATTATTTAATAAACAAACAAAATAAACTCGATACTTCATACATCAAATTTGACGAAGCTTCTGTGGAGCTTCATTCAGGAACCTCTGCAGATCTCTAAATTTAAGTGGGATTTTAACTTTAAATCACATTTTTAAAAATATTCTGCTCAAGTAATACGAGTTGAGCTAACGTTTGAAAAATTGTACTTCACAATTAAAGTGTGAGCTTTACATTTTATTTTTTTACCTTTAGCATGTTACAACACCATAATAATACTGAAGATGATTAATTGCTTATTGTTTTATTTAGATTTCTTTCTGTTTGGTTGCAAAGTTGCTGAACAATGAAACCCACGTGAATTCTCCCGTTTTTGTCTTTTATGATGCTCCTACCGCTAAAAAGTTACTCAGACCATTAAAAACTATTATAAGCTCAAGGTAGTGTGTGTTTCCAGAGGACAAACCAGTAATAAATGTAGGCAACACGTTACAACAAACTTAATGCATTATTAAGCATTAATAAACTGTTAAATAAAGTATTAATAACTGCTTAACCATATTATGTAATGCATTACTAAGCAGCCATCTCCCTGGCCCTTTGTCCTAACCTTAAGGACACTTAATAGTTAATACCAAATATGTTTATTAATGCTTAATAATGCACTAAGTAACATTAATAAAAGGACCCTTATTGTAAGGTGTTACCTAAATGTAAATTCATGGTCAAAATTCTAATTACAGCAAACTAACAACCTCCATCACAACCAAGTCTCGTTATTAAAGGTCGAGTTTCTGTGAACAAAACTCATCAAACGCTTTGATCAAAGATCGGAAGGAACTTCACATTTACTGGAAAAAGTGGAGATAATGATTTTCAAAAAGTTTTTAGCACAAAGCTGGAATACTTCTCAAACTCTGTGTTCTGAAGTATTTGGGGGGGGGGGGGGGGGGGGGGTCGGACTCCAATGAAACCAAACAAACCACAGAATAACTAATGAGCGAAGAAGCCGAGGTCAGAATCCCCAGAACACGATCAGATAGGAAGGCAGGCCCGGTCTGTAAATACTGACAGAACAAATAAAACTCCTAATTTGTTCCATTTGGCAGCAGCGTAAATCTGGCGTGAGAATAAAGTTTAGTTCTAACACGAGAGAACGAAAAGAGAAGCTGGATTTGAGGCTCTTACCTTTAGTCGAGTGTGTCTGTCAGGTGTGGAGCTGAAAGGGCAAAATCAGTGGAGCAGAGTGCAGGTTTTATTGTGGGTGAACTGATGAGAGGGGTGTGTGTGTGTGTGTGTGTGTGTGTGTGTGTGTGTGTGTGTGTGTGTTCATGCATGGGGAAGAGGCCAAAGCCCGGTGTTTGTCTGACACTAAAACACATCAGGTCAGGTTCAGAGGAATATCTGTGTTGATGGGGAAGGAAATGAAAAAACAAAATATGAATTTCTGCGTTTTGTCGTACGAACAAAAAGTTTTATTAGCTCGTGATTCCAGTTGGAAGAGTTTATGGCTGCATCAAAACATTTAAAGAAACAGCGACGCATTTTACAGAATGGAGGTCACTGGAGGAATAACTGCTGGGAAATCATATTCTGTCTTCTTTTTCATAAATTTATAAAGTTTTTCCAGTCTTTACATCCTTTACTGATCATTGATTTATGATCAACCCCCCTCCCTAATTTCAGCATAATAAATAAATAAAAGCCAGTCGTCTCGGGTAGGGGTCAAAGTTAAAATCAAAGTTTTACACGTCAAAACAAGTTCTTTATTTTATAAAAGACACATACGGTAAACACAAGCTCTGCAGAATGCTGACAGAGAGAGGGGAAACCTGAAAATATTTGTATGTTTAAGCGATTCCAAAATCAGGAAATCTGGTCCCTTACTGGGAAAACCACGCTGACAGGAAAGTGCAGTCACAAAGGTTGCATCAGGAAAATCCGTGATGGAAAAGAAGTCTAGTAAAAAAACACAAAAATGTTGAATAACTTTTATTCATCAGATATTTTTCTCAAGATTTCCTGACTGACTTTCCGAATGAAAACAGCAGCATGAACAGGATTTCTGTTGTTGGTCGGTGAGGTTTTTACCGGATCTCTCAAGCTTTTCTGGAACCTTCAGAATAAATCTGCTCTACTTCTCACGAGATGCTACCGCTGCTCCTAAAGACCAAAAACTTTTTCATTTAACTGAATTTCTTCATCAGCAGTCAGCATTCACAGCTGTGCTGAGAGTTTTAACACATTTCACACCGAGGCTGCAGAAAGGTCTCAATAAAACGTTCGGATGTCCGCCGTCGTAAACGCGTGATTCTCTCACATCCTCAGACGTTCTTCCTCTTAATAAAGTGATTTATATGACATTCTGTGTTTTTGCTGGCGGGAAAAGATTAGAAGAACCTGTTGTAAAGTGATTTCTTTACTTTTGCTTAATTTATATCACAACACTTACATTCTTTTACATCTGTAAAAATGCAGCATAAATCCAAAATTTCCTTACAAGAACTCACAAACACACACACACACACACACACACACACACACACACACACACACACACACACACTCCTACCAACAAGCTGAAAAATTCAGGCACCACATCTTTTAGGCCACTGATTAAAGACCTTTCATTAAGTGCACCCCACACAAAGAACAACCTAATTAAATTCTCGAATACTGAGAATTTATTATGATTAATATTATTTTGTTGTGGACAGAAAATGCAGAGTTCTGCATCACTGGGTCTTGTAATTCATCTTTAAACACGGAAGGACCGGAGTTGTATTTTGTGTCGGAGTTCAGCCAAACGCTCAAACCTGAGCCGGCTCAGAACCAGTGCTGGATTAAAGATAAGTGAGGGTCTCATCCTGGGATTATAAATCCTCGTGAGTTGCCCTGCGGCTGCGTTTGTTCAGCCAGGACTGCAGCAGAGGAAGGTTTGTGTCCGTCCAGCGGATGTTATCCTCGATGGTCTCGTAGGTCTGCTGGATGCACCTCATCTGTGATCCCGTCTCCTCGGTCAGCGAGTCGAAGAAACTTCGAATCTGAGCAAAGCAAAAGATCCAAAAATGAACATTTATCTTCTGGTGAAATCAGAAAAAATTGATTCTAAACTTTTGATCTAAAACTATCTCTAAACAGGTCAGACTGATTATCATCATAAAAAAACGTTAAAAAGCTTAACATGCTAATCTAACCGTAAAAAGTTCTCTTTGTGTTTATTATGACGAATCTCCCTGAAGCACGAATGAGCCTGAAAAGGCGTCACTTACCTCCTGAAGCATCTCTCTGGTGGAGTACTGGTTGGTCACCCCAGTCACCATGTAGGATAAGGCGTTGGAGCCGAGGTCAAACCTGTTTAACACAATTTTAGGAAGCTTTTTAAATCATCTTGATCCGAAAAATAGGAAATGTTCTGAATTGTTAGATACAAACTCACAGAATTATACATGATTTGTGTAAATATTGAATTTATTACGCAAATCATCCATTTAAAGATGTTCAATAGTTAAAGGGGTCCTAGAACATTTTTTTTACAATTGGAAACTGTTCTATGAGTAGGGCTGGGACGACATTCAATAAATCAATTAATTGTTTAATAGATGAAAAATAACTAAATTATTTTTCCAGCCTTGATATTTCGGTATTCGTCAGACACGCGACCTGCGTCACTTACAGGAATAAAATTGTGAAGGAGGCTAAAGATCAGTTAGAGATTTCTAACAATTCTGTTTAATTTGTTTGTTAGTTTTATTTATTTAGAAGTTCTGGTTCTGGACGATGATGAATAAAGGTTTAATTGTTGCATTTTAAAGGGCGTGCTGGCATTATTACGATATATTAACATTAACGTGGTTTTAAATTCTGAGACACCTTGAAACAACTGTTTAAATGTTTGGTTTGTTTAACAGACACGAGAATAAACCCTCATCATGAACTGTGGCTGAAACGCACTTCTTCACCAGGGTGACCCAACTGGCTCGGAGGAAGTCCCAGGCCAGCTTGTAGCCGCGAGGGTTTTTGGCAACGGACACAACCACGTCTGGGAGGTCCTGAGTCTTCATCACCTCACCGTGGAGACTTTGCTCCATCATCCTGCAGACAGAACACAGAGAGGATGACAAAGCGGTCAGTTTAAGTAGAATGTGCTGATGTGTGCAGCGCTCACCACTGGAGTTTGTCCTGCAGCGGGCTGATAGCCATGGCGCTTTTATAGCGGCTCTTCAGCGACATCTGCAGCGAGTTGCGGTACTTCTCAAACAGGAAGTCCCACCCCTCTGGTGTGCGAGCTCCGATCACAAACACAGCCATTGAGACATCGACAGGGAGGCTAA
>NC_091757.1:57148043-57380543 GCF_043380555.1 Nothobranchius furzeri | reverse complement strand
TTTTAGTGTTTTCCCTGTTTCATCACACCTGATTCCAATCAGCAGGTGATTAACAGGCTTGATGAGCTGCCACACAGGTTAGTCGGCTGTGTTGGAACAGGGAAACAACAAAAAGATGCAGGATAACGATCCTCGAGGAAAACATTTACTCTATTTTTGTGTCGTGCAATTCAAACTCTGGCAGCTAGGTGGCAGCAGTTTTTACTGCCTTGTAAATTTAACGATAACACTGGATGTGCATTAGATGCCTCAGGCCTGAGTTTTCCAATTAAATTCAGTCTTAAAATGTGCAAATATCGTCGTATTTTAGTATCACAACGTGTTGAGTTGTCTCCCTTGTATCGTGATGTAACAAATCGCCAGATAACACACGTCCCTAATAAGTAGCTCTTTATAGCTTCCAAAATAGCCTCACCTCTGGGAGTAACTTGTGTCCAACAGGACATAAAATGGCTCCAATCTCTGACCTTTCTAAGCAGTTCATGCAACTCTATTAATTTTCTGTTATTTGCTTATTTCAACTGAAATTTTACGATATTTCGGCCCGATCTGGCCTCTGGATTCACCTAAAGGGTAAGCTCTGTTGCTGCTGGTGGCCAGTTCTCAAACGTTCATTCTTGCAGTCGTTCAAAGGGCCAAAGCAAACAAAGCAAACCCACTCATCACTCACATCCGTCAGACTCTCCCACAGGTGGCTGTTCACGGTGTTCTGGTAGCTGTAGCGCTTTAGATATCGGATGATGCCGATCTCAAACGCCTCCGGGGTGAGGAAGTCTCGTAGCATGTTCAGAATGCACGCTCCCTGAAATGAAATGAAGGATTTTCATTTAACTGGTTGTAGTTTGTAGTCATCTAAAGTTTGGCCAGACAGAGCGATGCTGACCTTGTCATACGACACGTCATCAAACATCTCCTGGATCTGTGTGGGGTTTTCTACAGGGGTGGAGACCGGGTGGGAGGAGCTAAGGGAATCCACCTCCATAGCCTCAAAACATTTGTTCAAGAAGAAGTCGTCCTGAAAAAAAGAACAGGAGTTCATTTGCCCAACCAACTTTCATCCAAAACAATAAAGCATGGCAGCTCATCCATGGGGGCGCCGCCCTGCCTGACTGGAAGGGAGACAAGAAAACCCAGAAAATAAAATACATCTTCATACATTTACTATAAATGTGCTTAATCGTCCTTTACAATGTCCATTATGTCCTCTTTTTAAATATTAAACGAGGTTCTTTTAGCTTTGAGCATGAAGGTGTTTCGAGTTACCTTTGCATGCTTCGACTGTCGTCTGCGGCCTTCATCTTGATGCTAAAGCTAAGCTAAAAGAACCTCGTTTAATATGTGCTTAATCGTGTGTGCATACATGCAATCTGAATGATTTACTCATCATTTTCATCAGCTGTCTCTCAAACAGAAGTTCCTCCACCAGACTCACTAGCTTCACTCCAGGGGCGCTGGGAAAAGCGACCCTGAACTGCAGCTAAACAGTCAATCACATTTGGTTGCTAGGCAGAACTGGAGAATTTTAGGCGAATCAGCGTCCGTGAATTTAATGTCCCCACAGCGCTGGCCGACAGTGCTCTGGTGTAGAAAACAACTAGCTAGCACGCTAGAATCATAGCCGTTGCTGTAAATTGTGTTTATTTGTTCTCATTTTACGGGATTATACTGTTTAAAACTGTTGATCTAATTCAGTTTGTATGTCGTGTTACTGCCACCTACTGACCAAAGTGAGTAATTAGCTTTGAGCAGATGACTGAGACACAGGATTAACAACAGCAGTTGCTCCTAAAGGCTCACACAGGCTTGTGTATTCATTTGAATATAACCCCAAAATTCCACTATCTCCGCTCCGCCCCCGCCTTCCGCAGCCGCTCGCTTCCGAACTCAAATCATACTGGTACCCGCTCTACAACGGCTCCGCTCCGGTGCGGAGACCTGAGGTGTGCAAACAGGCATGAGCGGGATTTTCGAGATCTTGCGAAACAGTCTGAGCAATAAACGCGGAAGTTAGATCCAAACACCCGTTGTGTGGGAGAAGCATCGACATGAACCGTTTAATCTGCCCATCATGTGTGTTGAGAGGTCAGCAGTGTTTGGGTCAATAAAGTGTGACTACTTTGATAGTGGAAATTGTATTTATGGCTTACTTTTGTGCATTTAAACTTCAGCCGCCATTGACAGTTGTTAAAGGTTGTTAAACCTGTGCATATGAAACAAAAAACGCCTTTTGTTTATCGATTTATTGTGAAAAACGGAAGTTGTGCTTGCTCCTTTTCCTGTTGGGCGGTTGTGATTTCTGTCCATTGACTGCGGAGGTGCTCTGCCATCCGGCGAAAATAGGATCGATCCTATTTTTGCCGGATGGTGGAACGGCGGGCACGGCCGCAGTAGTGGAACAGCTCTGATTGACTACAACGGGACCGATTTTGCTGCGGAGTTCGTGCCGGAGCGGAGCGGAGATGGTGGAATTTCAGTGTTGCAGTTATAGTCTACCCACCTGTAAATATGAAAATTCACTTTTGTAACGCTGAGGGAAATAGTTGTTTGTTTTGGAATTGTAGGCCGTGTTCAACTGCTCATTTTAATACTTAATATGGAATGAGAAGAGAATTTTTTCACATGCAGCCCCCACCCAGAGGTTCTTTCCACTGGCCGCCACTGCGAGAAAGAACGATTAAAAACGAGGGATTCTGTGTTCATCTCTCACCACGTGCAGCTCTGGGTAGGTGATGTCCAGGGAAATAAACTCCATGAACTTGGCAAAACCCTCGTTCAGCCACAAGTCGTTCCACCACTCCATCGTCACCAGGTTTCCGAACCACTAAGCCCATTTGAAAACAACAAAAAAATGACGGCTGTATCCTGATATTTCTCTTTCTTTTTCAGAAATCCAGCTACCTGGTGTGCGAGCTCATGAGCGATAACCTTGGTGATGGACAGCTTGTCGGAGGCGGAGGACTTATCGGGGTCAAAGAGGAGGCCGGTCTCTCTGTAGGTGGTCAGGCCCCAGTTCTCCATCGCACCGGACTGGAAATCAGGAATAGCTGCCAGGTCTGCAGGGAAAAACACAAACCAGCGAATCCTTTAAATCTGAAGACATGTTCTTGCTGTGTGACCAAAAACATGCTGATAGAAGGTTTACTTTACCAACCCTGTTTGGGAAGAGGGTAGGGAATGTCAAAATAATCGTCATAGAAGTCCAACAACTTGACTGCAGCATCCAGAGCAAAGGCGGTCTGGTTGATCTTCTCTGGAACGGCGTAAATGGAAATCTGATGGGAATGAGTAAAAAAAATGAATTAAAAATAACACTGTGGTCCTTCAAAATAAAGTCTTATGCTGATGTTTCTAAATTTAAAACTTCTCTGTGCACCAACTGTGTTCAGGTGAAAAGATAAAACTTGAACCAGACGCGTAGCTCACCTTGACGCCGTGCTGCGTGGTCCGGCTCACAGACAGGAAGTCGGACACGATGTAGGCCACCAGGTACGTGCTCATTTTTACAGTCGTGTCAAAGTGATCCTCGAGCAGATCACCGGGCAGCACAACCGTTTTAACCTGTGAGACGATCAAAACAAAGATGCACTTTAGAGTTACTCATGTTGGCGCTGAGGAGTAGAACACGAGCTTAACAAAAGCACGTCTACGTGGAGGTGCGGATCCCATCCAGACAGCCGGTCTGAGGGCAGCAGAGTGATGAGGCCTTGTGTACCTTAGGCATGTTGGAAACGGCGATGTGGCGCGGCTCTCGTATAATCTGTACGGTGAAGTTGGCTTTAAAGGCGGGCTCATCAAAACAGGGGAAGGCTCCTCGAGCGAACGTTGCCTCAAACTGGGTGGACGCCAGAGTCCTGAGCGAAGGAAGGCAGGTGAGGATGTTAGGATTTATTTGAAGGTTTAAACTTTGAAAAGGCCAGGTGTAGTGGTCTTACCGGACCTCCCCACTGCTGGTGCGGTAGCTGCTTTTGTAAAAACCGTGAAAGCTGTCCGACAGGTTGGCAGCAAACTCCAGCTGGACCTCGTACTTCCTGCCTTTGGTCAGCACAGAGTCTGATATCAGAGCCAGCTGATGGAAACCAGGATACTCCAACACCTTCAGGGGCCTGGCGCCTTCAGGGGCCAGGAGAAGCACATTGGATATCTCCATCTGCTTGGCGTGGAGGATCACAGCGCTGGTGTCTTCGTGGACATCCAGGCTGATCCGGACCACACCGGTGAAGTCCTGGGTGGTGAGGTTCGGGTGGATGGTCAGGTCGTAGTGCAGGGGGCTGATGGTTTGGGGGAGTCTCATTTGGTCCCAAGGGAAGCGCTCACCATTAGTGGCTATGGGGGGGTGCTTGGGTTGGCCTTGGTTTGGGATCTGAGCTCCAGGTGAGGGAGGGAGGAGAACACAGAGAACCAACAGGAGGCCAAACATGGTGGAAAAGAGCACCTGCAACACAAAACAGCTGCTATTCAATCGGATTTTTCATTGATTTGCTTTTACTAAAAAACAGCATCTACTAGCAGAAATGCAGCTTTTCTACGGCAATGAAAGAACGGCAAACATGAAATGAATCAACACTTTCGCTTCCGCACAATTTCCGTTCCTCTGGACACAAATCCTATTAGACTCATTCTAAACTGATTCTGCTGACTCATGTTCTGAATGTCCGTCCGGAACCACACAAAACATGTTAAAACCTTTATTTTACCGGAACGTCTTTAGCACGCAGCTCGTCGGGGTTGAAAGTGAAACAGAAAGAGGAGGAATGGGAGAAATCTGATCAGAGGACGTCTGTCAGAAGTTCCGTCTGGACCGACAGCTGTTCAACATCACCGTTAAATAGAATAAAAATAGAGTCTTTGGTCGTTTCTGCAGCTTAAAAACACACATTTCATGAACTTATTATCAAATGTACTTTCCACGAACAAACAGAAGCACAGTTACAAGTTACAGACTGAAGCAAACGCGACATGTTTAACGGGGACGCTACCAGGAAGTTCCGCTCGATTGTTGTGGTTGTACTGCGGTTGACCACCAGATGGCGCCCTTTCTCACAGTAGTCTTTAAATAATCTTTATTGCAATTGTCAAAGTTACAAAAGCACAAAGAGCGTCCCAACCAACCAAGAACAGACGTTCACAACTAAAGTTCGGTAATAAATAACATTAGGTTTGAAGCAAGATTTTACTTTTATCTGCTTTCATATTATTGCAACGTTACAAAACTGTTTCATAGTTTAAACACGAGAGAAAAAACCGACAGGAGAAAATTTGGATTTACAAACATTTTATTTTGCAGATAAATCAGGAGACATTTGTTTGCTTGATGCTTTGGTATAGGCCTGTTTATTCGTCTAAAGAGCCAGATGTCATAAGGTAAAGAGAAATCAGAACAAATTAAGAGGAAAACTAAATGACCAAAATGTCATCGGGAAAAAAAACAACAACAAAAAAACAACAAAAAGCACCATTTTAAAAAAAGGTCAACCAGTTTAATAATAAAACACCTCGATTTTTTTTAAATAACTCAGGAAATGAATGTGTTTTTGATAGGTATATCCCCACCTACTTTTAATCTGCATTTAAAATATTATAAATATGTCATTGAGATTTTTTCATCATCTGAAGTTTTCCGAAACAAAAAGTTTTCTCAAACAAACAAAACAACAACTTTAAAAAATGTCTTCTACCCTCCTTGATGTTGAGCTCTGGCCCTTATAAAGGTATTTTATATATTTTAAAATGAATTTTTATCACTTTCTAAGGAAAATAAGATATCTAGGTTAATGAGTAGTTTGCATAATGTAATAAAGTAAAACTGATAAGTAATCAAAGCAAATAGGATAAAAAGATGAAATTATTCAGATTAGTGATCAGTTCAGAATGTCACACATCCGATTTAAAGACGATCCTTTTATCAGACGTTGGAACAGAAAAGAGCTAGAATACTTTAAAATGATTTAGAATCAGGATATTTTAAATGAGATCACATGAATACACTCAAAGATTCAGAAAGGGGTCTTTTTGTTTTTACAAAAGTTTTCATTAAGTATAAAACTGACCCAGTTCTGAGCTCTGAACTAATTCATTCCTTTTTCTTGACCTTTAAGGCAGATCGTGGGGAGTTTTCTCTTTTTGTTTCCATTTAGGAAACACGTCCAAAACATTTTGTCACATGATTTTATAAAAGTTAAAGCACTGAATTCTTTCTTTTCTTTGCTAAAAAAAATAAATAAATACTGTACTGTCTCATGCAAATGTGGTTTTGATCGTTACAAAATGATTTTTCACTCACTTTACTACTAATGCGCGCACACACACGCACACACACACACACGCACACACACACACACGCACACACACACACGCACACACACACACACGCACACACACACACACACGCACACACACACACGCACACACACACACACGCACACACACACACACGCACACACACACACACGCACACACACACACACACACACACACACACACACACACACACACACACACACACGCACGCACACACACACACACACACACACACACACACACACACACACACACACACACACACACACAAAGGGATAAAGTTCATCCTATCTGCAAACATTAATGAGTAAACTGGTTGTGAGTCATGAGAGGTGACTCCAGCTGCGGCTGCAGTGATTTATTTAGGAAGGACATGATCATATCTTCTGGATTTGTAGGCAGCACCCGAGTCATCATAAAAAATCTTTAGGAGATCTTTGTTTCTGGGACAGAGCTCCGATCCAGGAGGCGTTCTACAGATTTGCTGCAGAGCTCATCCCAAGGTGCAGAATGTTGAAGCAGGTGTTGATCGGAGCTCTGTGTGGCTCTGTCGTACTGACTATAGGAATCCTCATCGGTCACTTTGGAATCACAAAGAGCGGGAACTCTGCTCCGTCCTGGGTGAAGGATGTGGTGAAGGATGTGGATGAAGATCTCATACAGCAATTTTTATCTGAGGTGGATAACGTCAAAATTCAGGAGAACCTGAGGTGAGTCAGCACGGGCGTTAGATTCTCCTGCTCTTCACCTAACTGCAGGATGAAAATGTGAGAAATTCAAGTGGAATTTGTGTTTATTTATTTATTTTGTTGACTCTTGTGATTGTCCTGCAGGGAGTTGACAAAAGTTCCTCACATGGCCACCACCGCTGGAGATGAGCACACGGTGCAGCTCATGCTGAAGAGATGGCAGGACCCAGATTCTGGCCTGGATCAGGCCTGGAGAGAAGAATACATGGTCTACCTTTCATTTCCCGACCCTAATAAACCCAATAAGGTCTCTGTTGGTGAGTGAAAAGGGTCCTGGATGTGCTTCAGTGGGAAAGGACGTTTAATTTTCCGTCATTCATCCTATTAAACCGTTAAAAGCTTCATTTTAAACCGTTTGTTTTGGACTGAGTTTTGCCCAGATAAAGATCCGTTTTGCTGACTTGTTCGTTGCAGTGAACCCGTCTGGATCTGTGTTACACACCGCCAGAGAAAAGGAGAAGCCTTACACTTCAGACCAAGAAGACCCTGAGGTGGTCCAGCCATATGCTGCGTACTCTCCTGCAGGAGAGCCAAAGGTAAAACGTCCGATTGACATGAGAACAAATTTAAAGTCACTTACAAATTTAAAAAAAGGTGATGAATATTGACTTTGTGTGCAAATGTCTCCATTTGAAAACTTACTAAAAAAAACATTCTACTAGTTGCACTGTGTTTGTGCACAGACATGTTGTGTACCTCCTGTGTTTACGAGGCTCACAGCTTCTCGGAGTAATTCTCTTAAACTGTAAAAATCACACGATGTTCATGTTTCTGCCTCATAAGCAGACGAGTCACATGTCAGAAGCTGGGAGGCCTTCTTTCAACTCTGCATCATCTGACTTTATATCATCACTTTTTCGCCTCAACCACTGTGTGCCATCAGAGATCGACTTTTAAACATTTTCTAAATTCGTTTTTATATTTTTACATTTTTTGCTTTTGTGAGGCGCCTCGTGATTTTTTATCTTGAGAGGCGCTATATAAATGATACTTTCTTCTTTCTTTCTTCTTCTTCTATTGATTTTAAAATATTAGGCATTGCATGACTTTTGCATACTCTCACCAAAATTACTGCAAATATGGATTTGGCAGTCTAAATGTATCTGATTTTCTATCTCTTATCTTCCTACATCTCATCTCAGATCTCTAGAAAAACTTGTTTTCTTCTTTTTCACATCATGATCTGCTTCTGAGCAGGTTAGGGATCTACCCACCGCATAACTAGTAGATACTACTGGTGTCTATCTCCAGCGGTCAATGGGCAATCAGGTGGGGGTACACCCTGGACAGAGAGCCAGTCCATCACAGGGCAACACAGAGACACACACACACACACACACCTAAGGACGATTTAGACAGACCAATCAACCTAACAGTCATGTTTTTGGACGGTGGGAGGAAGCCGGAGAATCCGGAGAGAACCCACGCATGCACAGGGAGAACATGCTAACTCCATGCAGAAAGATCCCAGGCCGGGAAACTGAACCCAGGACCTTCTCGCTGCAAGGCAACAGCTCTAACCACTGCGCCAGTGCGCAGCACGCACAAAACTCAACACCCCTGACTCTCAAATGTTGTTCTGAAATCTGTCTACGTGTGTGTTAGTGAGCACTTTGTTCCGGTTATGCCTTACATTACTGCGTTACAGCAAAAGCAGTGCATTAAAGTAATTAATTACTTTTGTAACTGTTCATTGGAACGTACCAAGTGGTCAAATTTTCGCCTGTAAATTGACCAGAAAAAAAACTTTCATTCAGGCCTCCAAATCCAGAAAGTTCTGCTTCTATCAACGATGTGGTTTCAATAAAACAGAAATTACTTCCCGATTAATTCAGTTTCCAGCTGACTCCCGAGTCGGCCAAATCGGGGAAGAAGCAATTTTGAAACCATCTCTTCTGACATCCAGTCGAAAGCCTCTCTGCAATGCTGCGGCTGATATCAGACAACGGCTCTTCTAAGAGCCAAACAAACAGACTTAGACACAAAACAAGCATTCCAGCTTCCTGTCGTCATCTGGAGTGATCTCAGACTAAACGGGTCCTATCGGAGCTAATCTACAGGTTCCTGATAGCGAGAGGTCCACTCCACCCGCAGTGACCCTCACAACCAGTTGACCCCCTGGATCGCACGAGAATCCCCACACAAAAGGTGCGTAGATTCGACACGGACTGCGTCGGATAACCCTAACCCTAACTTCCATTACAACACTCCACACATCACATTAAATCACTTCATATCCATTACATCACACATCATTATTCATACCTCGTCATGTAAAATCATTAGTTTAAGAAAAAGAAATACAGTCATTTTTATACACTATGTCCCTTTAGGCCCTAGGCCTTTTCTCTTTGGGCCCTGGCGCCTCCCAGTCGGGGGCCTTTGGAGTTTCATGTCCCAGGTGTCGGTGATGGTTTGCATTCCCCGAGCACGGCTACAGCTACAACCACAACAGTTTAGATTGTAAACAAAGCTATTTTTGGTTTTTGATGCATCAAGATAAAATAATCCTTGAACTTTATTTTAGAAGAGCCGCCCTGTGTGAACGTGCTGACAGGATGGAGGTTGTGAGTTCAAATTCCATTTAGGATATTTAGTCTTTTGTTTTATTTATTCCAGGGGTCCTCAACTAAATTTGTTCTAGGTTGTTTTTTTCCAGCAGACACCAGAGACGGCCAGACGCTCTTCTAAAATAAAGTTCAAATATCATTGTGTCTTAATTTATTACATTTAAAATGGCCTTGTTTCCCGTCTGAGCTGTTTGATTGTGGTTTTATATGAGTCTGGAGAATGTGGACAGTTGTTTATGTTTGGGACATGAAACTGTAGAGGCCCCCATTGGGGGGGTGGGGGGGGGTTAAACAGGATGTACCTGACTCTGTCTGAATTAATACGAAGTGTGTTTATGGTCCTTGAATAAATAAAGTAACTATAACATTCTTATTAAACATTCAAAGATCACTCAGATTGATATTTTATATTTATATGGAATGATCACATCCTATTAATCATTTTTAATAAACATGTAGTGAAAATAATCCTCACTACACCATTTACACTAGAAATCTCTGCAAATGTGTTGAAAAAAAAAAACCAATCAAACTTGGTCTTTAGTAGCTCTGGAAGCACCAAAACTTTTAAATTATATTTGTAATAAAGATTTTATTTTGTTTTACTCCACTTATTGTAATCCCTCCCCCCGATAATTGTTGATGTCGTTAGGCCCTATTGTGTTGGAATGCTTGTTTTGATCATTGTCTTTAGTTTGAAAACTTTGGATGCGAAACATGATGGCAGGAAGAACGTTTCTGGATTATATATTTTTACGAAAATAGAACACAACTACAATGTAAAAATAAACAAAACATTTTTTATGTACTCTGGAGAGAAAATCGCCCCGGAAAGGAGACAGAACATGTTGAATTATTGACAGTTGTCTTTTATAGTTAAAGCGGTGAATGCTGGTTTACTGGTATCATTAAAAAGGCGGTTTCTATCAGTTGTCACATTTTCAAGGCTAAAAGCATTTAGATGTCTTATCAAGTGCTGATAGGTTATCAGTTATCCCACAGAAACACCGTGTGAAACAGCAACAGCAGATTTTGTGACTACATGTTTTGTTACATCACTTTTTGTGTCGTAAAAGTTGGAACGGAGAACGGGATTGTGGGTTCAAAGGGGCAAAAATGGCATTTTTTGCAAAATCAAAGGGAATCCAGAGTAGTGAAGGACTTTGTAAAAACTTCTGGAGTTTCAGTTGAGTTGAAATGTGTCAGGAACTAAAAAGAAAACAATTTGCACCGTTACATAAAAAAATGGCACAAAGGCAAAAAAACTGACCAAAGATTTAACAAAATTTAAAGGGACTTTACAGTTTTGAATTTTTATGCTCGCAATTGCCCCCGCAGGCCAAAAGCGTAACAGCAGCTTCAATAGTAGGCTCGTGCACAAGGCGCATGCTGTACGTGCACACTCCTTAACAAAAATTATAGCTGAGACAGTCGTGTGTGTGTGTGTGTGTGTGTGTGTGTGTGTGTGTGTGTGTGTGTGTGTGTGTGTGTGTGTGTGTGTGTGTGTGTGTGTGTGTGTGTGGCCCGGAGGACAGAGTACAGGAGAACGTGCAGCTAATTAATTAAATAATGTGGTTCTGTAGCTTTCTCTTCAGCACAGCCGACAAAGGTTTATGATGGGTCAGTCCTCCTGCATGCTCAGATCATTCCCTTCCCTTGCTTGAAAAATTGTTCCAAAATGAAAGTTGAACCCACATCTTTTTTATCTGTGAATTCAATGCCGTTCGGCGAGTCTCAAATAAAAATTTGGGCATCTTACTGTAAAAAAAATATACCATTAGTGTAAAAAAGAAACTCTAAATAAACTATGTTCACACCCAGAATCAAACCCGGGTCTCCTGCACGAGAATCCGATGCCTAACTAGATGAGCTAAAGCACCAGTGACATCTTTTGTATCTGTATTATTCATATTCCTGATGACAGCTGAAACAACGTCAAACCAAAGAACGGTTCGGAGTGAAAATGGTTATTTTGTTGCTAATTAGCAGGAAATATCTAGAAGAAAGTTCTACAGAAAGTAGCTAAGGGTCCTCAGAAATGTAGCTAGCTTTGTCACTAGGCGTTAGGAACAGCGACAAAGTGGCACTGCCTCTCTCTCTGCTGCTAAAGCTACGGATAGCAAATGCTACGGGCGATGCCTGAGCGTGAACGCGCATGAAGCAGCCTGCTCGACCCGAGCATATCTCTTTTTCTGTGATTTTACAGAAAAACAGGCAATCACAGTAAAAATGCCAGGGCTCATTCTACAGGACCAGGGCATTGCAGGAGAATGTAAGAAGAAGACATTTATTATTTCTATACATGTTTTGGCTGTCACACTTCCATAATGTCCCTTTAAGTTGTGATTTTAGGAAAACGGTAAAAATGAACAAAAAGCCAAATCAATTCAAAATAGCAAAGTTTTCCTAACTGTTTAAAGTAGGAGTGTTTATTATTGGCTTTTTCACAAAAATCTAACGGATATAAATCAATATCCCTCAATGGAAAAAGAAAAACGAAAGCATTTCAGATAACCAACATCACATATCTCCTATTGTTCATATTTATTAAACATCATCTGTGCAAAATGAGACCGCTGCTTCAGTTAATTGGGCCAATAAAACAAAAACATCTAAAAACGATGCCTCAGATCTGTCATGTTGTTGTTCTTCGGAGTGAAGCTGAAGAGTTTGATGTATAACGTGGTTGGAAAGTTGCGTTGCATTAAAAGCTTTTAAATGTTTTCCATTCAGTGTTTCCATATAAAGTCACAAAAACAAAAGTCACAGCGGTCATGTGAACAAGTCCAACGTTCTCATGCTCGCACGGGTAAATTCAGAACAATTCTAAAACTTACACAATTAAATGAATGTTTATAAAACTGCAGCAAAAAAACAAGAAGATCCACATCTGAGGATTTAGACACGTGAAGGTGTTGATAGAATATTTCATTTTCTGGTGTTTTCAGGGGAAGCTGGTTTACGCCAATCAGGGGAAACCCAGTGACTACCACCATCTGAACCAGACCATGGACCTCAGAGGAACAATCGCCATCACCAGATATGGAGGAGCAGGGAGAGGAGCAAAAGTAAAACCCAAAGCAAATCCAATCAAGTATTAAGGAATCCAGCTGTTGAGCAGATTTAACCCTCATGCTTTCTGCAGGCCATCAACGCCGCACCCTATGGCATCATCGGTGTGCTGGTGTACACGGATCCTCTGGACATCAACGATGGCCTCATGTCTGATGTTAACGAGACGTATCCTCACTCCTGGTACCTTCCTCCCTCCGGTGTGGAGAGAGGCTCTTTTGGGAGTCAGTTTGGAGATAAGCTCACTCCATATCTGGCCGCAAAGGGTAATAAGTGTCTTATAACAACTGTTGCTCTACTAAAAGCTCCAAACATTCTGTCACAGTATGTAAATAATAATAAATTGTTGCATAATTTATTTTTAAATGTTGCAGGAGACACCTACAGAATCCCAGAGGAGAGTATTCCAGGGCTCCCTCCCATCCCGATTCAACCAATTGGATTTAAGGATGCGTACACGTTGATTTGGTTCGTGAAAATCCAGGCGTGGAGCGGTAATTACTCAAAATGAGTCAAAATCAACACATCTCACTATTTTTGGTGTGATTTCAGTGAGTTGGGTGGAGATGCAGCTCCTCAGGACTGGCAGGGAGGATTCAACTGTACCTACAACTTCGGCGCTCCGGGATTCAAACCAACATCGGTTTTTAACGACAGGTTATCCAACATATTTTTATTATTATTGTGTTATGAGCACAATCTGAGAAATCTTACTATTGTTTTGTGAAGATGAGAGTCGAATTAGCAAACTTGGTAACACTTTACAATAAGGGTCCCTTTATTAACATTACTTAGTGCATTATTAAGCATTAATAAGCTTTTAATGTATTATCTGCTTAACTGTATTTAATGCAGTAATAAGCAGACACCCCCTGGCCCTTTGTCCTAACCTTAAGGACATTTAATAGTAAACATTAACAGTGACTTTAATGAAGGGACCCTTTGTTTATTAATGCTTAATAATGCACCAAGTAATGGTAATAAATGGACCATTTGTTTATTAATGCTTAATAATGCACCAAGTAACGGTAATAAATGGACCCTTGGTTTATTAATGCTTAATAATGCACCAAGTAACGTAATAAATGGACCCTTGGTTTATTAATGCTTAATAATGCACTAAGTAACGGTAATAAAGGGACCCTTATTGTAAAGTGTTACTGCAACCTTAACCCCCTGAAACCCTGGATGGGCAGATTGTTTTATTGCACTGTAATATTTTATCGTTCCAATTTTTTATGATTTAATTTAAAAAGTTTAAAAACTGTATTATTCTGGTGATTTTGAGGTACTTTGGATCCCAAACATCAGCTTACTACATGTATTCAAACCCACTTATGATTTCAATCCTAGTGATGTAAAGCTGGACATCTTCAACCACGGAAAGATCGTAAACTCCTCCAACGTGATGGGGGTCATCAGAGGAAGTGTTGAACCAGGTGAGAGGGAAAACAAAATGGTGATTGCTTACAGCTTTTAAAGGTGTAGTGGACTGAAATAAAAACGTTTTATAATCGGTCACTTTGAGTTTTTCATGCAGGCTAAACATGAACATAGTCTCCTTCACCTATCTCCTGCATTAGCTTCTAATAGAAAACGGTGAAACTCTAGGATCATAGATCTACATCACGTAGAGAGTGATCTTGACTCATAACGGGGAAGGCTGCTGTTTTAACGTCCGGGAAACAGCAGTGGACGTCTAACTGTTAGCATTAGCTACTTCACCACACGGCAGAAGCTCCCCCAGGCCTGTGTTATTTGTGGAGATAAAACATCAGCATTGCGTGTCAGTTGCTGTTATCCAATCTGGGGCGAGTTATCCAAATATCAGGAAATAAGGCTCTGAAACCTGCCGTCTGAAGCTCAGCATCCAAGAAATGGTGCGTCAGTATATTATTTCACCCGATAACGACTTACAAGGTTTTCATTCCTACTGCAACTGTATCGATTAACAGTCAACCACTCCTTTAATATTACTGTTATGGTCCATGCGTCTGGGCCTTCAGACAGGTACGTGATCTACGGGAACCACAGGGACAGCTGGGTGCACGGAGCCATCGACCCAAGCAGCGGAACGTCGGTCATGCTGGAAATCACCAGAGTGCTGGGAGGAATGGTCAAACGGGGTGAGGAGGACAGTCGATGAACACGGGATGGCTAAAAGCTTTGTTTGAAAATGGCTAATCTGGGGTTTCTCTCTGTGGCAGGAAAATGGAGGCCTCGCAGGTCCATCATCTTTGGAAGCTGGGGAGCTGAAGAGTTTGGCCTGATTGGGTCTACAGAGTATGCAGAGGTGATCATTAACATGCTAATTCCAGTCTAAACAGTTCAGAAGAAAAAAATGTTTTGTGTTTGGCCAAAAAACAAAAAGTTCCACTGGTTTAGAGACGTGCCTCCCAGTGTTAACCCCCTGGAGGCAGGCGTTGCAGATTTGCAACAGTTAAAACCTACCTACCTGGTTACTCCACACAGGTACGTCAGGAGCATTTTTTAACTCCGAAATTACCCTGAAGGACTTAGTTGTTCATCCTTTTATCAAAACTTATTTTGAGCCTGAGAGCGTTAAACTGGGTTATCAAATGCTACTCAGTAGGTGAGTAGATTGTAAAGTTTATCATCATGGATAATCTGGCATGAGATTACAGAAATAATAAAACAAACCCTAGATCATTTCCTTCCTCCAGGAATACCTCACCAAGCTGAGTGAACGCACCGCTGCTTACATAAATGTGGACATAGCCGTCTTCGGTAAGAAGGTCACGACTCCACTTCAAACGCCACTCACGTCCTTATCCAGAGTTCTCATAGGGGACAAAACACGCACATTTAGAAAATGACATCATTTTCTCTTTACACGAGCTGAAACATGTTAGCTTAAGTCAGTCCTTTTCCTTTTGCAGCTAACGCCACGCTCAGAGCCTCTGGGATGCCCTCAGTGCAAAACGTCATCTTCAAAGCCTCAAAACAGGTTTGCTAGTGTCAGCTTTTCCAAACCGGAATGAAACAAACATGAGGAATATTTCAAATGTGTGTTCAATCGTTTGATCCTAAGGTCAGTGCACCTGGTCTGGACTCCACAAGCGTGTATGAGAACTGGATTCGGTATTTTAACAGAACCAGCCCGACCCACGGACTCATTCCAAGGTAGAAAGACCTGATTAAATGAAACGGTGATCATGTACGGCATGGCATATTTAGCATGTTTCCATTAAAAAATGCATCAGTGTTAATTTTTCTGATGTTTTCCTTCCACAGCGTTGGATATTTGACAGGAGCAGGGAGCGATTACGCCGCCTTTGTCCATTATCTGGGAATCGCTTCCATGGATATCTCATACACATATGACAGGGTATGAAACATGTCTCTTCATTTACTGAGTAGTACGGAAGCGTAGACGCGCCGCACGGGAAAAAGAGCAACGTCACATATTTTATTGTTCCAGCAGTATTATTTTATTTTATATTATTTTCTAATTATATTGTAGGAATGAAAATTGTTTACTGAAAACAAAAAAAAGTATTTTGTAAGAACGTGATTTATCACATGATGGCATGATAATTTATTGTTTGAAAATGTTTGATTTGTTTATAATGTAAAACATTTTCTAGTATGTTGTAAGAAAGTTAAAATGAGATCGTTATAACAATGAAATTACCCCGTTATAACATGTTATCGCTCCAATTTTAATTTGCATGGGTAGCAGCTCGGTGCTTCCGTAGATATTCATGTTGATTTTAGAGCTGAATAACTGATATGGAATGCAGAAAGTGGTAAAACGTGATGTTCCTTGGAAGGTTTCAGCTCAGTTTTTGACTCATGCAACAGAAAATCGCTGACTTAGCTGAAAATACCTGAAATATTTTATTATATTTAAGATGTTTCCTTTCATCTCGGTGACTCATTATGTGTGAGATCAGAACGATTAACTGTAGATGTTCTTACAGAGTAAAACAAATGCTCGGATTTATCCTGCTTACCACACAGCGTACGACACCTTTCACTACGCTTCAAAATTCATTGACCCTGGTATGTGGCTCTTCTTTTGTGTGTTTCAAGTAGATGTGGTGCAGATGGCTCTATTGGCAACTTCTCAATCATCTTCTTCCTCTCAGGGTTTGTCGGTCACCAAGCCGTGGCCAGGACAGCAGGAAATGTCCTTATCCGACTGGCTGACAGTCTGGTGTTGCCGTTGAACTGCAGTGACTACGCCGAGAGTCTGGAGGAGTATCTGAACACAGCAGTGAGTTTATACCAGGAACAACTACAAGCTAAGAACATCTCCATGGGTAAGGACAAAACTAAACTGATAGAAGCTGTTGTACAGCGTTAAAAAATTATTTCAGAAGGGTCTTGTTCCTGGAAGAAAGCAACTCAAAAAATGTCTTAGACAAAAGAAAAATCTGTGTTAACACGAGGTTTTCAGGATAACTGATCTTAATGCACAGACTGCATTGGTGCCAAATTTAGATGGGAGCAGGGGCGGTTCTATGAGGGGCCCAGTGCCGCCCCAACTGCAAGCTTGGGCCCCCCCTGTGCCCCCTCCTTCAATTTTTTGTAATAGCTTGACCTGATGCTAGATGTGGAACGACAGCTTGTGAATGCTTTTATCTGAAGTTGAAAAGAGATGCAGAGACAAATCATGCTGTCACTGACATGATCGCTATATTAATGTATTTTTGCAAAACATTTATATTCTGAAATTCATTAAAACTGTGTTGTATTTAAAGCAACTGTAACCGATTATGTCATTGCAAACTAAAATTTGAAATACTTCTAGAACCTCACTTGGACGGGAGCCAACCAGCAACTTAGGGAGCACAAAAAAGTTAATTTTTTTTTTTGTAAATCCTAACCCGATTTCTGTTTCACTTCAGAGCCGCTTAAACGTGCCGTGTCAAGCTTTGGTAAAGCAGCTGAACATTTAGACCAGGTGATCCACAGCTCAGACCTGGCTAATGAAACGTAGGTGCACTCATATGTGGACTTAATCATCTGAAAGTTGCATTTATTCTCTTTTCCTTATCCTTTATTCTTTTCAGACCTCTGAAGGTTAGAAAAATCAATGACCAGCTTATGTTGGTGGACAGAGCTTTCTTGAACCCTCTGGCATTCCCAGATAAATATGGATACAGGTAAGATTGTCATTTTAATGGTGGGGTGTTTATTTTGCACATGCCCACTTATTGGTTCATGCCGTTTTGTCACACAGACACGTTATCTGGGCTGCGAGCAGTGCCGGCAAGCCAACCTTCCCAGGTCTGGCAGATGCTTTTGCCAAAGCTGAATCATCAGGACTTTCAGGCGACTGGGACAAAGTGCATTACCATCTGTCAGTGTTGAGCCAAGCTATCGACGCGGCTGCAAGCATACTGGCTGATGTAATCTAAAGAGACCAGCGCTAGAAACCAGAAACTTGGGAATACCGTTACATGACCGTGACCCAAGAACCAACACCTGATATAAATCCTTGTACACACGTAGCCCAGTATTCCTCAGAATGAAGATATTTTTCTACGATTTGGTCTGTCATCCACATTAAAATAATAAATGATACTAAAACAGATTCTATCAGAAAACCTCCGACACAAGTTTAGATTTGCGAATTCTCCAAGCGTTAGCTTGTGGACGTCAATAGCCGGGGTTTTAGGTTTTGCACCATCACCGCCTGCAACAAAAATGCTCCGACATCTCATGTGTGACTTGTGTTTACACTCACTATGTAGAAGACCACAGGCAAAGGACAACGTGACATTGTTTATTGCACATCTAGGTGGGGAGGGGGGGGGGGGGGTTCCTCAGGGCTCTGTTTTGGGCCCCCTGCTGTTCTCCCTCTATCTGCTACCACTGGGACTGTTGTTTAGAAAGCACAACATTAATTTCCATCTCTATGCTGACGATTGTCAGCTGTATATGCCTGTTAAACAGGGGGCCAGAGGTAGCATACAGCAGCTGGTGAATTGCCTGCATGATGTTGCCCAATGGATGGGGTCCAACTTCCTTTCTTTAAATGAGGGAAAAACTGAAATAATAGTTTTTACTCCAAATGACCACCAGCCCCATGGATTGGACCTTTCATCGTTGCTCCCCTACGAGAAGTCCGTGATTATGGACTTGGGTGTCAAGATAGACTCTGGTCTACGATGCGATAGTCAGGTGAACTCTGTTGTTTGTTAGTGTTTTTATCAGTTAAGGCTCTAATCTAATATTAAATCGATCTTAACTAAACAGGAGTTGGAAACTGTAGCGAATGCTTTTATCATCTCTAGGCTAGAGCCCTGCAACTCCCTCTACGCTGGCTTGAGCCAGTCCTTAATGACTCGGCTCCAGCTGGTCCAAAACGCTGTTGCCAGATTTCTGTCTGGAGCACGTAAGTGGGAGCATGTCACTCCCCTCCTGACAGCTTTGGACTGGCTGCCAGTGAAGAGTTGCATCTTGTTAAAAATCCTGGTCCTTGTTTATCAATCTCTGTCTGGATCAGCGGCACCATATTTAACCTCCCTGCTGACCCGTTACGTCCCTGCAAGATCGCTACGTTCGGGTCAGAGTGACCTTTTGGTGGAACCACGATCAAAGCGTAAGTCTAGGGATGATGGTGCCTTTGCAGTTCTGGGCCCTCGGCTTTGGAACCAACTCCCACAAGAAATTAAACAGTCCACACCGCTGCCCACTTTTAAAGCAAGGCTTAAGCTGTATTTTAGGTCTGTTTCTTAGTTGTTTTTATTCACATTTTAATGTTTTTGATCATAATTTTGGTTGTTTTTAGCTCGTTTTTTTTTAATGTTTTTATCTCTGTATTTTCTTTTAGAGCTGTTTTATTGTGCTGCTTTTTGCACTTTGTTCAGCACATTGGGACCCCTTGATTGGGGGTGGGAAGGGGCTTTATAAATGAAATGACTGATTGATTGATTGAATGATTGAATGGTTGATTGATTGATTGATTTAAGGAATGTTTATCGACAAAGTTGCTGATGATTTGGGGAATTACTGTCACCTACAGGCTTGGCATTCCCATGAACATGCTTCATAATGTGCTGAATTTTTTAGTGAAAAACAAGGTGCTGCGTACCCAAGTATTTTCCTAGACAGGCAAGGAAGAATGTTTGGTTCTACAAAACCCCAGCTACGTGTGTACATGGTCCACATGTGTATGTTTAAAAAACACGTTGAAGGGGAAATGGACACTTCAGAACCAGAGACAAAAATATCCATTTCTCACTGAGACAAAGCTGTAGTACTGGTTCTGACCACCAGGGGTCAGTAAACACCACATGAAGCAAAACATTTGTTGCACAAACATCAAATCAAGCAACTTGGAATTTCATTTTAAGTAGAAACTGGAAACCAAATAATTATGTTTTATAGAAATCATGAAAGGGTGCTTTAATAAGAACCAAAGTTAAGCAAGTTTTTCCAAAATTAAAGACTTTTTTCTGATATTCTGAATTGTGTCGTTGCATAAATAAGGTTGTGAGTCATGAATACATATATTCCACAGTGTTGTGGATAGGCGTTGCCTTGGGTCACATGGTGTCGGTAATAATAATAGTGATTGCTATCACCTGTGCAGGTGATGGAATGGGAGAATGAGTGGGTGATGGGGGAAGTCAACTTTTTGCTGACCGCTCAAGCTTAGAATGTTTTTTATTTATCACTGTTTTCAACGGATTTTAAGGCTTTAATAACAAATAAAGGAATTTTTAACCTGGAACTTTGACTTCGGAGTGGAACAGCGGGCGCGTCAACATTATTCCCCTATTCAGCTGCTCGGCGACTCAAAGGCTTGACAGTCGCCAATATTTGTCAGCAAAAAAAAAGACTGCGTGGGACGGCAATGGAGCTGCCCGCAATCTGCGCTGAATAAACGCCGACGCAAGCCCACACACCGCCGCCACTTCACCCATTAAAGCGGCTCGTCTGACAGATAAGGAGGAGACGACGGTGGTATGTAAACCGTGTTTTGTGCTGCGTATTGCTTGTTGGAACGCAGTGTGGATTCTGATCATTTGAGGATGTTTTTGTGACACGCCCACCGCTGCGTTTGCTCTTGGACATGATGTATGTGTGTGCTGTGGCTCTGCAGGCGTTCAACTGAGTTTGAAGGATTTCCTGTTGCCTTTGTTTTGGATTTGGAATGCTGCTGATGTTGAATGCTTAAAATGAGTGGATCACAGGCATCTGTTGCTGGAAAAATTGAAAAGGATAAAAGATTAATTTCTCTCACTGAGAAAGCCCTTGCAAACAAAGTTGAAACCATCCAAACAGATCGGAAAAGGCATGTAAATAAAATGAAAAGTCTCATTACATCTCTTAAAGAGCTAATGAAAGATGATACAAATCATTCACAAGTCAAAAAACAGTTTGATGAGTTAACACACCTATTTGAGCATGCCAGTGCTTTGCATGAATCTTTACTTTCTCTAATCTCATTTGATGAGAAAAACAAAATACATGGTTCTCAAGCATCGCTAAATACAATAAAGGGTTTATGGAGGATGTTAAGATATGGCTTTCTGAAACTGATAAACGTTCGGGGAGGCCATCATTTGACAAAGCACAATCACAGGAAACTTCCCTGGGAGGAGAAATGGAGATGTTAGAGCACCCTGGAAAAGAACCTCAGTCATCTCTTAATCCCCAGAATGATGTTAATGATGATGTGTTACCATCCGACAGTGTGTCAAATCAAGGCAGTAGGTCAAGCTCAAGAGTATCATCTACTTCATCTGCACGTCTCAGGGCGGAAGCTGAAATGGCTGCCTTGCTCGCACGTCAACATATGCTGAAGGAAAAACACTCTCTGGAAGAGCAAGAGGAACAATTGAGGAGAAAGAACAACTTCAGCTTGAAGCAGATATAGCTGCAACTGTTGCAAAGGTTAACGTGCTGAGAACTGGATCCACTATGCGGAGCGTCGCTTCACGGAAATCTAATGGAATGGAATCATATTTGAAAACAAAGAGAAACAGCCATGGAATTCTTGATGCGGATGCAGAGACTTTTGTTCCACAGATGCTTACAAAGGGAAACACAATCACTGGTAATGCAGAGCTTCAAGTAAAAACAGTGCAACAGACTATGAAAAGGGAAAAGCCTGCACCCGCTCTTATGGGGCCTTCTGATGCTTTTCGATCAATTCCACCTTTTCCTAAGCCACAAGCTGCTCATCCAGTAGCCAGTGAAAATCTGTTGTCCATTATGGAAAAACAAAATGAATTGACTTGTATGTTGGTCCATCAGCAGAGTCTTTCTTCACTGCCCAAAAGGGAGATTCAAACCTTTGATGGTGACCCTTTACATTTTCAGGCCTTCATGCGCTCGTTTGAACAGGTCATAGAAACAAAGACTGGTGATGCTGGCGACTGCCTGCATTATCTTGCACAGTACACCAAAGGGCAGCCCAATGAACTTGTTAAAAGCTGTCAAAATATGTCTGCGAGTGCTGGATATGTAAAGGCAAAGACTCTGCTGTATGAGCACTTCGGGAATGGACATGTGATTGCATCCGCTTATTTGAACAAAGTTCACTCATGGCCACTGATTAGATCAGAAGATGGAAAAGCTCTTCAGGCATATTGTTTGTTCTTACGTGGATGCTGCAATGCAATGGAAGAGATTAGCGATCTCTCTGAATTAAATACACCCGCCAATATGCTTGCTGTGATTAGAAGACTGCCATATAAGTTAAAAGACAAATGGCGAACAGTAGCATGTGACATTCAGGAGAGGCAACATCGCAGAGCCGCATTCACTGACATTGTTTCCTTCCTTGAGCGTCAAGTAAAAATTGCAATAGATCCTGTCTTTGGAAATTTATGCGACGTTCCAGCGACACATCTTTCAGCCAAGGGCAGCAATGGAGGGAAACGTTCTCCACACCTAAGAGCTAAAGGAAGTAGCTTCGCTACAACAGTCTCTGATGTCGAGAGACAGAATCAGACATGGATTAAAGATCGGCACAGCACTGTGAAGGTTTGTTTTTTCTGCAAAGGCGGACACACACTGGAGTCATGTGCTCTGCTTGATAAGAAACCTCATAATGAGATTTCTTTTCTTAAAAAGAACAGCATCTGTTTTGGCTGTTTGTGTACTGGGCACATAAGCAAAGAATGCAGAAAACGCCTTTCATGTAAAATCTGTGGTCTTAGACATGCAAGTATACTCCATATAAACCATAAAGAGAAGAGTGAAGTTAAACCTGGTAATGAGGCAGATAACATTCCAGTTACGATCCAGACTAGTGGCCTTACTGGGGCCGGTGAACAAGACTGTAAGCTTGCCATTGTGCCAGTTAAAGTAAAATCCAAGAGAGGTCAAAGAATAGTGGAAACGTATGCCTTTCTGGACCAAGGGAGTTCAGCGTCCTTTTGCACAGTGGGTCTTATGGGTAAGCTGAATATTGATGGGAGGAGGACAAAGATTCTCCTGCGCACCATGGGACAGGAGAAAGTGGTGGACAGTTTCATTGTACCTGAACTTGAAGTTGCTGGATTGGACAGTGACATGTACTGTGATATGCCTAACCTCTTCACTCAGCATAAAATGCCTGTAGATCTTGGTAACATCCCAAATCAACAGGACCTGGATGACTGGCCACATTTGAAGCATGTTCATTTGCCAGAAATTAAGGCCAATGTGGAGCTTTTGATTGGCATGAATATGCCCAGAGCTCTAGAACCTTTGGAGGTCATCCGGAGTGTAGGTGAAGGACCTTTTGCCATTAGGACTGTGCTGGGCTGGACAGTTAATGGGCTACTTAATCAAGAATGCTGTGGAAGGCCAGGATGTCTGGCAACAGTTACTGCCAACAGACTTTCTGCTGTCACACTGGACAAGCTATGGAAACAGCAGTTTAAGATAGACTTTCCTGAGAGCAGCAATGATGAACAGATGGGGCTGTCAAAGGAAGACATGAAGTTCATGGAATTGGCCAGCAAGACGGTGACCTTGAGGGATGGGCACTACAGCATTGCCCTGCCACTGAAAGACCGAGACATAAGAATGCCTGACAACCGTGCAATTGCTGAGCAACGAGCCTTAGGTTTGAAGAAAAGGCTCATCCGAGATAAAGACTTTCACAAAGACTACACTGCTTTCATGACAGATCTCATATCTAGAGGATATGCAAAGAGAGTGCCAGTCGCAGAATTGGAGCGCAGCGATGGGAAGCTTTGGTATATCCCTCACCATGGGGTTTACCATCCTACCAAGGGGAAGATGCGGGTCGTCTTTGATTGTGCAGCATCATTCCAGGGTGTCTCCCTTAATGCGCAGCTCCTGAGTGGTCCTGACTTAACAAACGGCTTGGTTGGCGTACTGACGAGGTTCAGAAAAGAGCCAATTGTTTTGATGTCTGACATCGAGGCTATGTTTCACCAGGTGCATGTGCCAGAAGAAGATGCTGACCTTTTGAGGTTTCTTTGGTGGCCTGGTGGTGACCTCAATCAGAGCATGCAAGAGTACAGAATGGGTGTTCATTTGTTTGGGGCAACGTCTTCTCCAAGCTGTGCTAACTACGCCCTGCGGAAATGTGCAGAGGACAACAAAGCATACTTCAGCCAGCAGGTGACTGACACCATTCTGTATAGTTTTTATGTGGATGACTGCCTTGCTTCAATATGCTCTGAAGAAGAAGCCATCAATCTTTACTCAGGCCTTAGAGACATTTGCGCCAAGGGTGGTTTCCACTTAACAAAGTGGATCAGCAATAGCCGCAGTGTTCTGGCAGTCATACCTGAGGAGGAAAGAGCAAATGAAGTTAAGGACCTAGACCTCGATCGTGACCTTTTACCTGTTGAGCGAGCATTGGGAGTGAAGTGGTGCCTGCAGTCAGATGCATTTAAGTTCTGCATATCCATCCCAAACAGACCATTGACTCGGAGAGGGATCCTATCCACAGTAAGCTCCTTCTATGACCCTCTGGGGTTCCTTGCTCCTGTTATCTTCACAGCCAAGAGGATCCTTCAAGATCTGTGCCAGAGGGGGATAGGATGGGACGATGCTATACCATCAGCAGTTGCTGAAGAGTGGAAAAGCTGGTTAGAAGAATTGCATCTGTTGAACAATATCTGCATCGGACGATGTTTAAAACCTCCTGATTTTGGAGAGACAACCACTGCTCAGTTGCACCACTTTGCAGATGCGAGTGAGAAGGGCTATGGGGCTGTTACCTACTTGTTGCTGCACAACAGTTGCTCACAGACGCACAGTTCCTTCATAATGGGAAAATCCAGGGTGGCACCTTTAAAACCAGTCACCATCCCTCGCATGGAATTGACGGCAGCAGTGGTAGCAGTTCGCATGGATAGAACGTGGAAGAGGGAGTTGAGACTACCTCTCCTAAACTCTGTCTTTTGGACGGACAGCACTGCAGTGTTGAAATATATAAATAATGAGTCTTCCAGGTTCCGTGTTTTTGTGGCAAACAGAGTGTCAGAAATCCTCAAGGCTTCTAGTGCCTCCCAATGGAGGTATGTGAACACCACGCATAACCCTGCGGACCTTGCCTCCAGAGGTGTGAAGGCTGAGACCTTTTTGCGTGACACTGAATGGATATGTGGCCCTGCATTTCTTACACAGCCAGAGAACAATTGGCCTGTTAACCCAGAAAATTTGCAAGAACTTCCACGTGAAGATCCTGAAGTTAAGGTGTCTGCTGCCATCAACGTCTCACAAGTGCACGATGATGATCATCCTCTGACCCCTTTAATCCATCGTGCCTCATCCTGGACTCGTCTCATCAGGGTGATGGGTTGGATTTTAAGGTTCAAGATGTTGTTATTGCATCGCAGGAAGATACATTTTCAGCCTGCATCTGATCCAATTCAGTCTGAAGATGCTCAACATAAGGTTGATTTCCGGCATGGCTTTCTTTCATTGGGAGAGATTGAGGTTGCTGAGATGCAAATAATTAAGTTCTGTCAGAGGAAGAGTTACGCTGAAGAAATTTCTTGTCTCCAAAGGGGAGAATCTGTGAAACGAAGCAGTCACATATATAAGTTGAATCCTGTTTTGGAGGATGGTGTGCTGCGGGTTGGCGAACGTCTCAGTAAGGCTGTCATGTCAGAAGACTCCAAGCATCCTGTCATAATCGCTAAAGAGCTTCACATTTCCAATCTCATTCTACAGCATGTTCATAAGGAGGTGGGTCATGGTGGAAGGAACCACATGCTCTCAAAGCTGCATCAGAAATATTGGATTCCTGGTGCTGGTACTCTGATTCGAAGCATCATGTCGAGGTGTGTGACCTGCAGAAGGTTTCATGGAGCTGCAGGACAGCAGCGGATGGCTGAGTTGCCCGGAAGCAGAGTGACCCCTGAGAAACCCCCATTTAACTTTGTTGGAGTGGACTATTTTGGTCCATTTGAAGTGAAGCGTGGGAGAAGTCTTGTGAAGCGGTATGGTGTTATTTTTACTTGTTTGGCGATTAGAGCAGTACACATTGAGGTTGCCTCATCTCTTGACACTGACTCTTTCATTAACGCCTTACGACGTATCATTGCAAGACGAGGTCAGGTACAAGAATTGCGCTCGGACAATGGGACTAACTTTGTGGGCGCAGAGCGCGAGCTGAGACGAGCTATGGAAGAGTGGAATCAGCAAAAGATCTCTGATGCTCTGTCCTTGAAGGGAGTGAAATGGATCTTCAATCCCCCAACTGGATCGCATCACGGCGGAGCATGGGAGCGGCTGATTCGTTCTGTCAGAAAGGTCCTTAATTCCACTCTCCAAACGCAGCATTTGGACGAGGAAGGGCTCCAAACTGCTCTTTGTGAAGTGGAGTCAATCCTCAACAGTAGACCCATTACACTGGAATCCACTGATCCAAATGATTTGGAAGCCTTAACACCAAATTATCTCCTTCTTCTCAAGTCCAACCCGTCTTTACCACCTGGTCTGTTCCGGAGGGACGATCTCTACGTACGCAAACGATGGAGGCAAGTTCAATATATATCTGACCTGTTTTGGAAAAGATGGACTAAGGAATACTTGCCACAACTTCAGCGGCGCCAGAAATGGGGAAGGATTAAACGTAACTTTATTCCTGGAGATGTGGTCCTCATAGTGGATGATTCTGCACCTCGTGGTTCCTGGATCATTGGGAGGGTCACCGGTGCTGTACCAGATGAAAAGGGGCTTGTGCGTCAGGTCTGGATTAAGACCCCAACCAGCCATGTGCGCAGACCCGTTACAAAGATATGCCTTCTTCAGGAGACCTCTGACCCATGACGGTGACTTTTGACACGATGTGACATGGCTAACTTTGAACTGATTTCGTTATGAGATGTACGTCGCAGACTGACTATATTTAGGCTAAGTGCTGGTAACCTCTGGCCTATGACTGACTGACCGTGTGCAGACAGAAGAAAGGAAGAGAGGAAATGAGAAAACAACTTTGCTGGACTTTTGAGTATGATATGTGGTCTCACTGGGTGTCTGTGTTGTGATGTAGCATATGAGTTATGGTGTCAGATGTGTAATTATTACTGTGAGAATGTAATAATTAGGGGCCGGAATGTTGTGGATAGGCGTTGCCTTGGGTCACATGGTGTCGGTAATAATAATAGTGATTGCTATCACCAGGGCTGGACTGGGACAAAAATTCAGCCCGGCATTTTGATTGGAGACCGGCCCATCACCTGGTTTTTTTGGAAAAGACATTAAGCCTTACGCTGTTTCTGACACACACCAACGTACACTTTCTTATTGGTAATATTTATGTATCAATCTAATAAACGTAAACCTACTCCATCCTTCCTATCCTGGTATTCTAAAAAAGTAGGGTTGGGGGTAAATGATTATTTTTAAAATGATTATTCTGACGATTATTTTATCGAATAGTCAACTATTCTAATGACTATTTAGATGATTAATCTAGCGATTATTTTTCTATTGCACAATTAATAAAAACCAAAAAATCTTAAATTCCTCCAAAAAATTGATAAGTTGTTACTGTAAGAGAATAAACACTACAGGCCTTCCATTTTGTATAACACTGCTTTTATTGTGTTGCGGTTGTTTATGTTCTGGTGACGTGTAGAACTTGGGAGTGCAGGCTGCTGCCTGAGAGGTGGTTGGAGACGGAGTGTCTCCATGCTGCTTTGTTTTGGTCACTTATGTGCGTGAGGCAAGTGGTGTTACGACCCTTCCTGTGGAGTCAAGTGTAAAGGGTTAAATTTACCTAAATATTGCCTTATTTATTATCTCTTGATGTTATTAGTCCCTATTTCTGTGGTTAATTGACAATAGTTTCCTGAAATGTTTCTCCTATTTTAACTGTAAATCCTTCTAGCTGTTATATTTATAACAAGAAACAGATATTCGGACGGAATATTTTCATGTTTATTCGAATATGATTGTGGAACACACCCAGCATCATAATAAATGAAGTAATATTTATGCCAATTTAAGCCTTTATGGGTGATCAGGACACTGATCAATTTTTGGCAAGGGAAATGATCATTTGTTGCCATTTTTGAGGTGTTTATGAATGTGGAAGACACCCAGCATCCTGTGATGGCACTAATAACATCAAGAGATAATAAAGTAATATTTAGGTACATTTAACCCTTTACAGGTGACCAGGACACTGTAATGAATTTTTGGCAAGGGAAATGATCATTTGTTGCCATTTTTGAGGTGTTTATGAAGAGACCCAGCAACCTGTGATGGCACTATCAAGAGATAATAAATAAGGTAATATTTAGGTAAATGTAACCCTTTACAGGTGACCAGGACACTGTAATCAATTTTTGGCAAGGGAAATTATCTTTTTTTTTTTTTTTTGCCATTTTTGGGGTGTTTATGATGATACAGTAGGCAGTATGAGTACAGTAACATCAACAGATAATACATAAAACCCTTATTTGGTCAGCCTCCATGAAAATCTGAGCGATTCAATCACTTTTTGGCAAGTAAAATGCCATTTTAGTTGTCTACAATTAAATCATCAATAAAGAATTTAAAGATATTTTGAGGCGTTTCTTATAGGTAAACGGGAGGGTGTAGTCTATTTGGCAAGTGACCAATCTTAATTGTATGTGCTGAAGAGCTTTTATCTTGTTACTTTTAAATAGAGCAACGTAATGTTTAGCAACTTACACAGTGTCATTAAAGTCAATGCTTGATCAGTTTAAATACTATTTTTCCAAGTAAAAATGTGCCCCAAACTAGTTAGCTGTGGCTCCATGTCAAGTGGACTAAAGAAAGGAAGGGGAAAAAATTAAATCGCTGGAGAATTGTTTATTTACATTTATACAACGTTTACATTCAATACAGGGTGCCATTTTACATTATTTATTTTTTTAGTATCAAGGCTGTAACATAAAGAAAGCCAGTTCTTACCACAAACCATCTTTCAATCGCAAATATTGCAAAAAGGATTAATATATCCTCATTGTGAACGTTTAAGACAAATAGCAACACTTAAAACAACTTCCGAACTGGAAAAACTAATGTGGCAAGGTGGATAAACGACGGCCCGGATTGTATTCGATCCCTAGACTTTCGGGGTGAGAGTCATACGCTCTAACCAGTCAGCCAAAGGAACATCCCCTTGACCAACTATACAGGGTGCAAGATCAATCAAGACATTGTGACAGGATGCTCACTGCCACATCTTCCTCCCTCTTTCCACAAGCACGTCCTCGTGTTCCCGCGCAGGGTGCCACAAACACTGCCACACTAATATCCGCGATAAACATCTGTTTAAGTACCGGAAGAGGTTATCTTTGCTTTCTGAATGTCCATCTTGCTAGATATGCTGAGTTTTAGGGCGAAATCCTGGGGAATTTTGTCTAGAAATGCAATTACCTAACCGTGCGCGATCCCGCGGTGGCTAATCATTTTTTGGCAGCGAGTCAATTTATGGCACAACACCGGCTCGGGTTTCTCCTCCTCCTCCCTCTTTTCTTCTCCAACCTGTCGCTGGGCTGAGGCTCCATCACTTCCTAAATTGACTTTACTTGAACCTTCACTACCAAACAACTGTGAGATTTTAACACATGTGCCAGCATCAGCCAGCCTGAAGGGCCAGTTTCTTTTTTAGTCGAATTTTCTCCGCTCCTCCTTTCCGTTTTTTGTTCTCCATTTTGTAAAGCTCGTCTGTCTGTTTACTGAGATTCACAAACAACTGGCGGGTGCATCAGACCTCTGGCTATTGGTCCAGCCCAGAGTGTATTATTACCAATTGGCCAATCCACCAACTTTTACGAGGCGTCGCGTGGGGCGGCGCGGACAAGTTGTCTGCAACAACTAGAGGCCAGGAAAAAAAAAAAACAGACACCGGCCCATAAAAGATGAAAGGGTCGGCCCAGCGGGCAGTTGCCCGCTATGCCCTATGGTCAGTCCAGCAGTGGCTATCACCTGTGCAGGTGATGGAATGGGAGAATGAGTGGGTGATGGGGGAAGTCAACTTTTTGCTGACCGCTCAAGCTTAGAATGTTTTTTATTTATCACTGTTTTCAACGGATTTTAAGGCTTTAATAACAAATAAAGGAATTTTTAACCTGGAACTTTGACTTCGGAGTGGAACAGCGGGCGCGTCAACATTATTCCCCTATTCAGCTGCTCGGCGACTCAAAGGCTTGACAGTCGCCAATACACAGTATTTTTAGCAAGAGGAAATAAAATAATGTTCTTTTTTCCAGTAAACATTCACAATGTTGGGTGTTAATATTTGCAGAGCTGCCCAGAGGTGGGCTTTAGCCACCGGGGGGTTCATTCAGGGTAGCGGAGGTAAAGTTTTCCCTCATCCGCGGTTTAGAAGCAGATTTTACATTTTGTTGATGGCACACATTCTTTAGACAGCTTTTATTTAACAACTCAGATCTTTTTCATCTTATATTCAAGATAAAATTAAAATACTGCAATAAAACATCAAAGTTTCATTTTAAAAGGATGTTGCACATGATTTCACATCTTTATCATATTAGCATCACGTTGCGCCTGACGCCAATGCCTTAAGTCTGCATATTATTATCTGTGGCTCTAGAAGGTTTTTTTTAACTTATGAACATGTCCTCAGATTAATCTAATATTTTCCAAATGAAAAGAAGCAGGATTTTACGAGAGGTGCATCTCAAACCAGCTTCACTTTAAATAAATAAATGACCTGATTTTACATGTTTTTAAAAGGAATTTCTACATAGTTGCTCTCTTGCAAAAAAGACAAACATGGATCGTCCTCACCAGTCGCAGAGTTTATTCTTTTAAATATACATAATCTCCCCCAAATATTAAATAACCCTCCCCCCACACTCAATTCTTTGCTTTCTCCTCCTCCAAAAGAAAGCTTGTCCAAGCTCAAAACACTCTACATTGTGCAGCATATTGCTTCTTAAGACATTTCTGAAAACATATTACAAAAAACTACAGTTTGTCTTTTTTTTTGCCAGTATTTGCTTTAACATCAGGCTGCTATGAACACAATCTAATAAAAGGAAAACGGCACAATGTCCTTCGGTCTGGCTGCATGAGAAGAGCTGGATCTAAGGAGGTTTTTTTAAATGACGTGTCCACAGTGGTTCATACCGCAGCAGGTAAAATGATCAAATATCCTTTATCCCTCCACAGGAGTCCTGATTCTGGTCAAATTAGGTCATTTAAAAGTCCTTTTAGACCATTATGTAATAGGGACGTTTGTATCACTAGTGTTTTATCACCTCCCACAGTCAGGAATTGCCTTTTTACAATTTCACTTTTTAAAATCTAATTTAAAGAATTTTTGGTCCGATGAGGCAGTCGATGCTGCAGGCAGAGAGAAGGACAGTGTGGAGCGGCACTGGAGGACAAGGCATGCATGTTAACACTTAACTCAGAGTCGTCATTGAAAGTGTTTTCGCTCTGATATTTTATATGCGTGTGTGTGTGTGTGTGTGTTTCTTTCCTTGTACAGCTGAAGGTTTTGAAAAAGTCCTGCTCAGGAAAAACCTGCAACTTTTACGTCTCCAAATGAACTCCACGCATTAAAGAAGGACCTTTTCAATGGCCGACACTGTATGTGTCATGTGTGCTTGTGTTGCGTCTCATCAGCTCTTATCAACTCTTGTGTCCGTTATTCCTGCAGTCTGTTTATTCGTTTCTCCTTCCTCTACCTCTCGAAGCAACGAAGGAGCTGCATTTTTACTGGGCAGCTTGAAAAGATCAGGCAAAGGGGTCACATACGAGGGGAGTATTTGGGGTTTCTTGGCACCTCGGTGAAAGATTTCAGCTCATACGGAATCCCTGTATCCACTTCAATGGATTTACGGGAAAATAGCAGCCGGATATCGTTGTGCAAGTAAATCTTCCCAGATTTGGAGCTCTGGAATCTGCAAAGACATGAAACAGATTTTTAAAAGCCTTATTTATAGTACAACATTAATGCAAACAAGTGTGGAGACATAATTATTTCATTTATCAGAAATTCTGCAAATGTTTGTTTTAAAAAATGTACCTTACATGTCCTCATCAACAAAACAGAGGTGACACAGCCCTAAGCCTTTAACAGGCACAAAGAGAAAAGAAGGAAACCATCATTATACCTGAGATGTATCAAGTAGCAGAGAACCTTCTTCCTGTAGAGCGGTGTCCCCCCGGGAGACGCCTCGCCTTTCCCCTCAGCGGCCTCCTCCACCGGCACCAGGAAGATCCGGTGGCGCAGGAAGGTCATGTGATTGACAGGCATATCTCCAAAATTGTACGTCGCCAGAAACATCTTCACCACAGTTTTGTTGGGATTAAATAAGGTCTGAGGAAGCATATCACAAGCTAAATTTACACTTCAGAAAGTAAAGAAAAGGTCTACACACAGAAAATAAAGCTAAAACTGATTCTTAAAAGCAACATTTAAAGGTGCATTGTTTAAAGATGAAGTAAGACTGACATCCTGTGGTCAGTTTTGGTTACTGCAGCCCATTTTACAGACACACAGGTTCTGTTTCACGAGTTTTGCGGCTGTTGCCAGTTACAGATCAGTATCAAAAGATTCAGATGATGAATGAAGACGAGTCACTCTCAGTATGTTGACTATAAGTACATTTCACTGTAATATAGGGAGCCTAAGTCTCCTCCCTTATTGGTTGGCTCATGGGTCCCAGAAATGATGGTGTTTCGACCACGCCTGTCACGTACTTTAGTCGGCTTGTAAAAGTTCGTAATTAGCATGACTACACACCAGAAATCGCACGTCACATATGTGACGTCACCACATAATCTCCTCTTCCCTAACGTAGATGCTACTTTCCAAATGGCCAGATTTATGGTGGTTCTTTCCTCCTGTGGGAAGTTTGCTCAACTTACAGCCCTTTTCCCTCAGTTTTCTCCGTGTCTGGTTCGATTATGTATCTTTTGTGAAGTGCGTTTGTAGTCCAGGACTTATTTTCACACAAAACCTAAAATAGTGTTTCCCCCGTTCAAATATAAGCGAGTTCTTGGTCAAAATGTGTCTTTAAAATTCACGGACATCATGTGTGAAATCCATGGCACATAACAAGCAGAATTAGAAAATAGCTTTTAGCCCCGTTGACTTGCATTCATTTATTCGTTCTTCCGGGGACCCGTGGTCCGGAAGTAGATGACTTACTCTCCCCTATAGAGTTGTTGGTAATTGAAAAAGTAGCTTCAGATATTTTTAAAGACAACAATTGTTTCGAATCCACCGTTAGCATTGTTAGCTCAACGTTAGCCTCTAGCCTTCTTCACCTGATATCAAAGAAAAGCAAAAAGATGCCATGGCTTCTTAGGGTTACAAGAAACAACTTCTGGGTCGCCTCTGTTGGTGACTTTACCAGCTGGTGTTGAATTACAAATGTGAGCGCTGCAGCACCAACTCGGCAATCACACGGGCTCACAGGTTGTATGCAAAGACTACGTCCCTCTTTGGCTTTTTTTGAAAGGAGAAAAATTAGAAACCGCCCCAACCGGTTGAGAAGGAAATCTGTTTAAATGTAACTTTCCTTCCAACAAGACTGAGACAAACTATTTTGTGATTATTTTACTGTCAAATTCGTACATGTTGCGTCTTTAATCTTGAATATTGAAAATCGTCTTTCTCTTCCATAAATAAATAAATAACTAAATAACTAACTAAATAAATAAATTGCATTTCTTGCTGAAATGCTGTTTGAATGCTGGATAGCTTAATAGCTGAACTGAAGCTGAAAGTACGCAAAACTGTCAAAATGAGCTGAAAAATGAGAAGCAAAAAGCACCAAAATGTAAATAAAGCACAAAAAGTGAAGAACGGAGAAAAAAAATCATAAACAGCAGAAAACAGAAATCTGAACATTATTTAAAAATCTGGACAGCAGAAATGTCTAAACACTTGTTGTTTGAGTAGGACTAGTTTAAGTTTAATTTTTACATTTAGCTGAACTGAGAAATTAGCAGCTTATGCTGAATTCAGAAACGGATTGCTGAAGCTGCTGAATAGCTGAAGCGAAGCTGAAACTAAGCTAAACTGTCAAAATGAGCTGAATGTATTTAAAGATTTAGAAGCAAAAATCACCAAAAAGTGTAATAAAGCTCAGAATAAAGGTGAAGAATGGACAAAAAATGCTAAACAGCAAACTGAAATCTTTGAACATTGTTTAAAAACTAGACAGTTTAGATGTGTACACGCCTGGCATTTCTGTAAGAACAGTTTAATAGTAAAATTTTCACAATTAGCTGAATTGTGAACTTTAGAAACATGCTTTACAGCATTCAAACAATAAATAAATAAAGGGGGGAACACACTCACCACTTGTATGGTCCCTGCTTTAGGTATGCTGTATCCTTTCTTTCCTAGAGGCTCAAGAGAGACGACACCCTGCGAGGGAGAGGAAGAACAGAATATTTCCTGATATGTTTCAACTTCTACATGATCAGTGGTTATTTACAGGAAGTAACATTCAATCCTTTAAAGTGAAGGATGTTCAAATGTATTCTGCACCACCCGAACAGCACTTTTTAAAATGTCGTTGTACACGTGACGACGAGAAAGACATGGCTTTCTGCTTCTGAACACACCTACCCTTACATCCCGAATCACTTCAAGTTCAGGTTGGACATTTTGATCTTTGGATTCCCCTTTAACTGTAATTATCCATTAGGATGCTAACTAACCACAGAAAACCTTCAGACATGGCAGACTAACCAGGAAGGGTGAAGGGGCGCTGTGTTCGGAGATGTCGTAGTACGTAACCTGCACCGGTAGGGTGACGTGCTGCGGGCAGTACGAGCCGCTGGCGCCGATCTCTGCTGTGAAGCCTTCGATCTGCCCTGATGGGGAGAATCGGCCCTTAAGTATGGATTCCTGTGGCACAAAAAAAACAACTGAGTTACACCTAAAACAAAAGAAAAATAAACATATATTTTCACTTTGAACGGTTTTAGATTTGCTGTGATGAATTTCAAAACCGTGAACCTCAAAATTGCCGAGTAGAGATCTGCTGATGGAGGAGGAAGGCCAGCTTGAGCGTGTCGCACGGCCGGTGTCGGTCTGCCTGCCGCTGCGCAGCTGCCGACTGAGTATGGCCACGAACACACACAAAACAGAACGACGGTTAGCGGTCATGATTACAATAATTTCGTCTCAACCAATATGTCACACGCCTGTGAGCAAATTTAGGCCCAGACACAAAACCCTTTCATTTGGAATAACAGCAAACATCCCTTTTACTCCCACCTCGACTCCTCGTGTTCCTTTTGCTGAAGTCAGACCGACTGACATGGAAATGATTTTAAATCAAACTCTTAAATCCAGTTTAGAAGCTGCAGTTTTTTAAACTTAATGACATTTATAATTAGAAACAGAAGTGATGACTCACCTTTTTAATCTCAACCCATTCTTCAGTCGTCTTCCTGGTCGTGTGCAATCTACGGCAGTCTGAAGGAAGAACACACAAACAAGTCCATGATCACTCAGCTGGTTTTCACTGGAATCAGAATAAGAGTTTAAAACAGCCATGTGGGAAATAACGGATCTATTTTATGAAATGAACATAAAAACTTGTGTTTTTATTGTTATATGAGAAGATTTGCTGGATTTTGGGAATCACTTTACTTACTGAGAACTGACTAGATGTTGTGGCAATATTTTTTCCGACTTCCAGATTCCCGTTCAGCGTAAAGGTCGCCCATCGGTCTGATGACTCCTCGCTAGCTGAACCTACACACCCTCTGCTCGGCGCAGACCTCTCACCCATGGTTAGAACAGGGTTACTTTCAGCCCGCTGTCAGCTTGTGGTCTCATCTTTATGTGCCATTAAATCCACAAACAGCAGCATTTCTTTCACCGACTGTTTGACTGTTTTGCTATTCTGACCTCATCTCTAATCGAAACATTTTCTAATAAAAATATTTCTTCTTATTTTGTGTTTAAAAACAACTTTCTTTCTTTTTTCACTGAACTAGAGACCAAACACTTCTGATCTCCGTGGACCCTGTTGGGTCAGTTCACTTCCAGAGATGTTTTAAGCAGGACACATGGGTGTGTGTCAGTGTGTGTGAATGCATGTACATAAGAGGCACTCACACTCGCGTTAGGGAACAATGGACCTTCCCTCAATGGGTTTTATTCTGGAGCTGCTCTGCCTGTTCCAGCGCGGTGTGATAAAGAGCCGGCTGTCACTTCATTCTTTTCCTTTTACTTGTTCATGCAGTTTGTGCCTTTTTTCTTCTTCTCCCATCTTCTTTTACTGAATTGCCCATGCTAACAAATGTTCTGCTAACCCTGACTGAAGTACCCGGTATCTTCATTTATTTACGTTTTTTCTAGGAAATCCAAGTTTTCTGTTCGTGAAAGTTAAAACACCGTGGCTTGAAATTTTTGGCGCAACTTAAAAATGCCTAAACTGGACTTTCTGACTCTGTTTTTATGGTGTAAAGCAGATAATCTCTCAGAAGTTATATTTCATTCCAAGTCCGTCCCTGACCTCTACAATCATTTAGCGAGCCAAGAGCACTGACCAATAGACCAATGGTATCCACAAGAGGGAACTGCCAATCACTGAGAATCCGCCCCAGTTAGCTTAGCACACCAACGGAAAAGAAGCAGGAAGTTTACCGTTTATCAATTACTCGGCAGTCTTTTACTTCTGACAGAAAAGGTAAACAATTTAAAATCCTTCGGTAAAACTCGCCAAGAGACGTTCACGACTGTCGAGTAGAACTTACGTTGGAGACGCTTTTAAAAGATGGAGGATGCTTCATGGTCTACGAGGGCTCTAAACTGATGAAGAGTTGGTGAAGTTTCTTTTAGCCAGTTAAATACTACGTTTTTATAGTATTTTAGAGAATTGTAACCAAAGTTGCATTTAAATAAAAGAAATAACAGTGTGGTATGCTAGGTTTACCATAGGCTAATATTTAGCTAGCTTGAATGCTACCTTGACCTGCATTGAATTAATGTCAGTTTGTAAACTTCAAGCTAACCGTGGAAGAGGAGGGAGGGGAACGAGTATGGATTTATCATTTGTGTTTTGAAGCTAAGTGATTAGCATTAGCTTTCAACCTTGTGCTACATCAGAGTATTGTTTTAGCCCCATCCAACTCTGCTTTCCCTGCATGTGCGTGGTGTTAGTCGTGGCTTTCAGCTCCGTCCAGAAGGTGGAGCAGGGGCAGGAGCTACAGCCATTCAGATGTCTTAATCTCCATCTCTCCCTGATGACCTCATTCTATGAACCACAGCTTTAATACATTACATTAAAAATGTAAATGTGCCAGCTGTGTGTGTGTGTGTGTGTGTGTGTGTGTGTGTGTGTGTGTGTGTGTGTGTGGTTGTGCACGTGCGCGTGCTAACCTTAGGCCCGTCCCGTGCTGTGGGCAGCAGGTGGGTCCAGTATGGTGCGGCTTTAGCATCAGTGCTTCGACATGAAGCTGGGCCTAACCCTGAAGTTAGCAAAGACAACCTGCTTCTTTTGGACGTGGAGGGACCCTCGTCTTCTGAGCATGACTCCGATGCATCGCTCGGCGACAACAACCTCTTTTTGGCCGGCCAGTGACCTCCAGAGTGCAGACGATGGCCATTACTACTGGGGGTTTTCTCCCAGGAAGCCAGACCGCCAGAAGAGGAGGCAGCTTGGGTAGCACTTCGCTCAGGTGGAGAGGATTCGAGTCCAATGTCCCATTCGGTTGCTTCCCCAGGCTCCTGCATTTCTGTGTGATGTGGAGGAGAGAAGGGTCCGGGGGGACTGGTGGGGCTGGCTGGATTTGGAGTTTCATATGAGGACATTTCATATAAGTGGGGACTGAGCTGTCCTCCAGAGGAGCCATTACTACAGCTGTCATGTCCAGGGCTTCCCAGTGAGTGGGTAGGATTGCGAACCCCGTTAGCTGTATCTGTCCTTGCCGAGCCTCCGTTGGAGTAGCCCAGGTCACAGATGGGGGGTGATTTAGGTGAGAGAGGAGCAAACGCATCAGGGATGGGCCTGTCATGATTGTGCTGAGCTGGGCGACGGGAGGGGTTGTGATTTGGGGACAGAGGTGGAGACCTGGGTGACAGACCGCCATCAGAGTCTCTGTGCTCCACCGGAGTGTAAGGGTATGGAGAACCAGACCACACGGGCCCAGTCACGGACCCAACCCCGACACCTTGAGCTGGGGCCGACCCACACAGCACCCCTCCCTCCAACACGTCGCTGTCTGATTTGTCATCCAGGTGGGAACGCTTATGAGTCAACTGGGGCTCTTCTAACCCCCTTTTCACACCCAACCGGCCTGGTCTTGGTTGGCCTTCAGTGAGGGATCCCGTGGAGGTAGAAAATCCCCCCATCTGTGAGAAAATGGAGAGCTGATAGACCTTTTGAAGCCTTAACTCCTCCTGGTCCAAGCGCCTAGGTGCTCCTGCTCTGACTCCAGGATCTAGTCCATCTGATGGGGATGCAGACGGAGGCAGGTCCCCTTCCTGTGCCGGAAGCTCTACTGAAGCCTTTTTATGGGCTAATTCCACGTGAATGTGCCGCATGATGTCACTGCTGCCAGAAGAGCGTCTCAAATTACTTTTGTTGCAACGCAGTCAAGAAGGTGTTCACAAATACCAGAAGGTAGATCTAGATTTCCCTCCTACGGTTTCCACTGTGATATCATCAAAGTGCGTGAATCAAGAATCTGAGCCACACAACATCTGAAAGGAACAAAACACTCTAGTTAGAAATAAAAAAGCACTCTGGCATGCAGCAGAAGAGCAGAAATATAAAACTGGATCCTCTTAAAACCAGAAATGTGTCATTTGTGTTTATGCACAGCAGAGAAGACACAACGGAAACAGCTTAACCCTTAACTGTCGCGACGGATTTCAAACATCTGCTAAATTGCTTCTTGAATCAATTATTCAAGTTTGAAACCCCAGAGTGACATCCTCTCCATACACACATTGAAAATTATTCTACTTCTTTACTTTATTTAACATTTTTTTTACTTTTTGATGTATTTATTCCAATCTGTCTTCTAATTCAAAAGGGGTTGGGCTCTAAAGGGTTAAATCTGAAGCTGTTTTACAAACTCAGACAGGGAATAATTCAGCCTGGCCAGTGCATCGTGCTTCAGCTGATCATCTACTGTAGGACGAGTTTCCATTTGATGGCTTTTTGGCAACCACCTTCTTATTTTTTATCGGTCAAGCTATGTTTTCTTTGCTGTTTGTCAAAAATTCAGCAACATAAACTGGATGTTTTAAAGACCAAATTCATTTTTGCAGTGGTCTCCATTATAAAGGAATCCCTTTTGAGTCTACCTCTGTGGGAACAAAGCTCTGGCGCGCCTGTTTCAGGAAGTAGAAGTGAGCCAGAGCCGAGGTGCGCAGCAGACGACAGCTGTTGGAGTCTTATTTCCTTTATATTTTGACATCTCGCCTCTGATTGGCCAACAGCAACACGACTCTACCACTGACTCGGTTTGCTCCAAAACGTTGATGTTTTATCACCACAATCAACACAAGTCGGAGTTGCTAATGCTAACGGTTAGCTTGCTGCCAGCTGAGACGTGCTCTGCTCTCTCCTGGACTCTAAATGAACAACAGCCTTCCCTGCCGTGATCCAAGATGGAAGATGCCATGAATGCTCATTTTCTATTTGACGTGCATCACAGGCTTTTCAATTCAATTCAATTCAATTGTATTTACATAGCGCCAAATCACGACAAGAGTCGTCTCAAGGCACTTCACACAGTAAACATTCCAATTCACAGTTCATTAAGCCAATCAGAAATAATGTTTCCTATATAAGGAACCCAGCAAATTGCATCAAGCAATACAGCAATCCTCATACTAAGCAAGCATGCAGCGACAGTGGAGAGGAAAACTCCCTTTTAACAGGAAGAAACCTCCAGAGGATCCTGGTTCAGTATAAGCAGCCATCCTCCACGACTCACGGACCCACTACTTCTCTGTTCGGTGCATTTCCCCACCTGTTTTCTATCAGCAGTGCGGGTAGAAGACTATTTTCATGTTTAGCCTGCATGTGAGGCTCAGAGTGACAGATCATATTTAATTCAATTCAATTCAATTCAAGTTTATTTATATAGCGCCAAATCATGCCTCGTTTAAATAATAACAAGTAAAAAAAGTGGTTTCTCAGTGAACTTGGCCTTTAGGAAGGATGCGATCGGCCTCTCACCTTTGTGCCACCCGTTCCTTGCATTATTCCTCCTGCGTGGACAACCTGACTCCGGCACAACATCTGAAAGTTGCGTCAAAAATGATTCACTGATTGAATTTGTCCTCTTCCATGAAGTTAGCTGACCTTAAAGGACAAAAGAGTTAAAGCACAAAATTCAAATTTATTTCTGTGATTGTAGATGTCACTATGACTGAAATGATTTGCAACTTTCTGTACAAAATATAGATTTTTCATGAGTTAAAGGGTGAAATTTTTTAAAGCCTATAAGCCACGCCCACTTTTTAATCATTTTCAAAATATAGCTTAAGGGTCCGATGATTAACATATCTGCCAAGTTCTGTGAAAATCCATCCAGCCGTTTCGCTCAAACAAACTTTTTGACTCTTTAGCGCCCCCTATTGGTGAATCCAAACAAAATTTAGTAGATAAAGCTTACTGTTCATACTTTGTAAGGGTCTAGAGTCTCATTGTTTTATCTTGAAAAATGGTGAAGATATAATCAATTAGGACATGTGCTAGCTAGCGCACTGAATTTGACGTGGTGTCATTAGCCCAATTTTTGATAATTTTGCATTTTTCTTCATCACAAAAACTTAGCTTATGCTATAGATCATATCTTCAAAGTTTGAAGTGATAAAACCTCTAAGGTGCTGATGGTTGAATCTTACCAGCAGGGGAGGAGCGTCAACAGCGCAGGAGGCTCTTAAGACAAAATGTCTCTGAGTCCAGGTTACTACCAATTCTGTTGCAGCTCCCTCTCAGATTGGCTGACAGCCAGGTACTCCCTCCTTGGTCACCTGGGTATGAGGCGGGGCACGGCTGTGACATCATGACTGGGTCATTCCTCCCTAAAGAAGCAGGAAGAATCTAAATCAACAGCATATCAAAGTAAATGGTCTGCATTCATGTGGAAACTGTTCAGAAATTTGAAAAAAAATAATAATAAAAAAAGGGACAGAAACGTGTCCATTTATGTCCTTCTGTTTGATGAAGAGACAAAGACATCAGACCAAACCGGGACGAGACCCAGCGAGAACCGCCTCATGCATTCACCGACCCAAACCCCAACGACTTGATCATCACACACGAGGGAACCACTTGGGAAGCCAACTTGGCACCGTATGGCGTCGGACCAAAAGACGTAAGCCGTTTCCCAACCTACTTGGACCTGGATTTGGGAATGCTGGGTGCTGGGAGGGGTTGCAATGAGCTGTCCCCATGGCAACCAGCAGCCCAAGGATAACGACTCCTTTGTACTTGGCCACAAAGAGGGAGAAAGAGAAGCACAGCTTCAGAGAGTTCAAGAGGGTCCACGGTGGTGGGGGTGTGTGTGTGTGAAGAAGTTTCAAAAGAAAATAAATAAATAACTAAATAAATAAATATTATACACACTAAATGGCTGATTTTCTTTTGAGACAGAGAGACAAAAACACAAATATTGACGTGGTTCGTTAAAAATAAGCTACTGATTCGTTTTAATTAAAGTGTTTAAATATTTTCCTCTCGGTGGAAATTAGAAGGCAGCTAATGCGACGAACACCCTGCTGGCTCCGAGTTGGTTCCCATTCAGATATTTAATACCTAAGCTAATCACATCCCCCGTTCTCTGACTTTTAAAGCATCACAGAAACAACGTGTTGATGCATTAAACCATCTCGAACATACGGACGATGCTGAGGAAGTGGCACAATCATTAAATGTGAGCACGATCCCAGCATTTACGGGAAAATCTGCGTAACAAGACATCTTCATCTAGAAGCGTTTCTGTTCCGATATAATCAGCTGGAGCTGGTATTTCGATGACTTGGCTGGCAAATTGTGTTTAGATGACATTTGTGTTTCACGTCTTTCTGTGAGTCACGAAAATCTGCATCTTCACATTCAAGGAGAAAACTGAAGTTCAGAAAGGACATGACACAAAATAAATACACGTTCAACCTGCAGGCTGTTTATGCAGCCACTGACCTGAGGGAACACCGTTTGTTCCTCGCTGCACAAAGAACAGTCAGGGGTGAAATCTTAGTCAACTGTAATTCATCACCGAGCATATGGCCTCTTTGCATTCACATTTTACTTTCAGGAAGCCTCAAGTTAGACAGATTATGCACAAAAACACAACAAATCGAGCTGTGGAGCACACGTTTTCTTTAGACCATATCAAGTCATTCTCTGCATCACTTCTGATGCAGCTTTTCAAACTGTCGGCACCCTATAGGAACAGCCACTGCTGTATTTAACCACATCTGGCAAATCACTCGTCTGTGTTGTCCAAGTGGAACGAGGCAAACGTGCAGAAGAGGAGTAAAGACAGAATCTTTAAGGTTGCATAAAAAATGTTCTCAAATCCAGGATATTCATTCATAATAGATAAATCACCGAGACATGTGTTGTTTCCACCAGTGAGGGGTATTTATAGTCTCTGCCTGTGTGCCTATGAGCACCCAAAGGTTAAGTTCGAGGTTCCACCTGATTTCTGACCTTGGTTTGAACAGGCAGCGAGGAGCAGACAGCTGGCACAGACCGTCAGTCCTTCCCCGTCTCAACCCAGCAGCCAGCAGCGGAGAGGCAACACTCTGGCTTCACCCCGAGGCATGCTTGAGGGTTCAGGGTGTGTGCAGTGATTCAGACTCAGGAACTCAGGAAATTCATTACAGCATTGCTGAACATTGTAATGGGGCCAGAATACATCATTACCTCTAATCTACTCGTACAAGATCATCTGCATCGCACTTGTAGAAATTGTGATACAGAAAAAATAACAAAACAATCCCTCTCACTTGAATAAACATAGACTAAAATGATTAGAACAGCATGTGTGTGTTCGTAGATAATGTAGCGCAGGGGTGTCAAACATGCGGCCCGCGGGCCGGATCCGGCCCGCAAGCGGGTTAAATCTGGCCCGCGAGATGGTTGTGTAAACTTTATTTTCATACTTTACAATGTAGAGTTAAAATAAACATATCTTTGTGAGCAAGTTTTCTCTGTAATGAGTATAAATAAAAGAAAGCTGCGCTCAAGGCTCACACAAGAACTTGAATCCCATCCTGAAGTTGGCCGCCACTCAGGATGTGACTTCTGATGTTGATGTGCTGGTGAAAGCTAAAAGATGTTAAGTAAAATGAGTCAAATATACTTTAAGTGCTGCATGAAACTGATCTTACCATGTGATCTGTAAGCTCTGAATCACTAAGGAATGTTTTTATTTGTTGATTTTTTTTATTATTTTTTTATTTTCAAGTACACTTCAGGTGTTGTACTTGTACTACACTGTCCTCAGGCTCCAGCCTTGTTTTATATTGATTGTATTAAAACAAAGAAAACAATCTGAAGTATTTTTTTAATTTACCGGTCCGGCCCACTTGGGACTAGATTTCCCTCAATGTGGCCCCTGAGCTGAAATGAGTTTGACACCCCTGGTGTAGCGTCTCTGGGAATGACGTGTTTTGTAGGCGTGGTCCCATTTTCTTGCTAATCTACAGACTCAGCTGCCGTCAGCTCGTTCAATGGATAAAAGGACGTTTCTACAGACTTTCACACAGCCGGACCCATTAATGATTAAGAAACCTGCCATTTTCAGATGACACAACAGGCTTGTTGTAGCGACAACGCGGGTCACGGCTACGAAACTGATCTCTGATCAGTTCTCTTCTTTGAACCCAATCTTCATCCGATGACGAAACGTCCTCACAGAAACTCAAACGAAAAGCATAGAAACTCCACAAGAAGTCACTAAAGTCGACATTTTATTCGGGTGCAAACACAGATGAAACCGCGCGCGCCTTTAAAGGAGCACAACGTAGACGTTCCCGTCTAGATTTTACACTTTTAAAGAGAAAACATGCAGCAGAGTCAGATAACAGGTTTGGCTGCACTTTATCAATAAAAGCCAAATATTACAAAGTTACACCAAAACCAACATTAATCAAAAGCACCTTGTAAAATTTTAATGTAATTTAAAAAATAACGCAAATTTTGTTTTTAATTCCAAAAAGTTGCTAAACTACAAAACGGTGGGATGAAAGAGAAGATGGATGATTCAGCCTGGTTAATGACCTTGGAAAGGATATAAATAGATAAAAGCAAGAAGAGGACCCCCCCCCCCCCCCACACACACACACACACTAAAGTGTCATGGCCAACCCAAAGCTAAAGTGTTCAGACACCAGCCAGTCAACAGTCTACAAGTTAAACCAGATCCTTTCAACCATCAGCTCTGCTCGGATGGAAACTAATGGTTCATCAAAGCGGTTACAAACATTAATGATTTCATTTATACGTAAAGAAAAGAAACACATGGATCCCATGAGGATTGCTGTGAAGACTCTGACACGAGTCAGTGACTCGACGCAACCTGCTGGGTTCCTTATATAGGAAACTTTTTACTGATTGGCTGAATGAGCTGACCTCTATTGAAGTGTTTACTCTGTGAAGCGCCGTGAGACGACTCTTGTCGTGATTTGGCGCTTTATAAATAAACTTGAATTGAATTGTATTGATAATTAAAAGGCTCTAAGTGATTTAAGTTAACACTGACTTGCGTGGTGGAAGCTGGTGCTGAAACCAGTGGAGGTCGACATTTTGCGGGGCGGTAAATAGGCCAGCCCCTAAACAAAACAATAATAAATAGCCGGTGAGATCTGGACTAAAACAACAATCGTTCCCAGTTTTCTGTGAAAAATCACATTAAAGATCCAACCAGGAGCAATAAAAGGTCAAACGTAGACGAAGGCTGCACACAAGATCCATTGTCCACTAAGGTTGAAGGAAACTGTGGTCATAAGGTCAAAGGTCAGCTGTCCTGGGTCAGATGACTGAGCACATCAGGAGGCCTGGAGGTGTTACATTTCATCATCATGAGGAAAATGTGTTGGAGACGGTGATGCGTGAGAAGGAACGAATCGGAGTGAATCAGCCTGATCTAATCAAGAGAGACAAAGATTCCCAACAAGTATTTGATGGACAATTATGGTGTGTGTGTGTGTGTGTGTGTGTGTGTGCTCCCTGTAAACTTTGTAAACACACTTATCCTGATCTACTGGGCCTAGCCAGCTCACTAAACCCTTTGAAGATGGCAGAGCTTCAAACTTTGCGCCTAACCTTAAAAAAAACTAGCCTGACCTTTGACCTTTGTGTATATTAATCACAACACAGAAATGCAGCATGCATGTGTGCACAGACCCTGGTGCTCGGACACCACCACTTATCGTCTCTCAGCAGGAGAATTCGTGTTATTTGCTCCTCCTCTGGCAGGAACACAGCTGCTGTGTTTGCAAGAAAATAAAAAGTTTAAGCCAAAAACTTGTTTCAGGAGTTGGACGGCAGCTTGATTTAACCGTACCAATTTAGCCTCTTGAAAAAGGAAAAGGGAGTTTGACAGGGTGAAGTTTTCACCCTGTCTTGTTTCCAAAACGATGTATTTTTAGTCTGCGACCTCGGCTGTCACGCTGACTGAAGCTTTGTTGAAGTCTCATCTCAGGCAGCTCATTTGCACTCTGCCCTGCTTGTGTATACGAACGCACCCTTCACATGCAGCCCATAACAGAGGCATGATAGCATCAGCATGAAGTTAGCGGCCGCTCAGATTGTCTCATGACGTTTGTGCAGCACCCCGCCTCGACTGCTCCCAGGCCTGGCCTGTGCCTGGACGCTGATAAACAACACAGACGCGTTCATTCTCAGACACAAACCGTCTCTGGCTGCCTCAGCCAGGAATCAGCTGTTGATCGTTAGATTACAGTACCTCTCTACAAAAGGTGGGTGGGAGAACAGCGACTTTGTGGAGCGTTAAACACCGGTGTGTGACAGGAAGTGACAAGAGAGGAGTACGCCTTTAAAGCAAACACTTCAGTAGTGGAGTCATGACAGTTTTAACCCAGCTGGCTAGGGACGTCTCTGCTGAAAATACAGTTTGACTCAGGCTCCTTTTCTGTCCTGCCCTTCCTCCCTGTCTGTCTGCCTTTCATGTGGCCATTTTAGGAGATGTTGAGTCATCTGAGCCCAGCTGAGAATACGGCAGCAACCAACAGGAGCGACGCTACAACACTTGACTCAAGAAGGAGAAGTTGTGACACTCACCCAGTCAGAAAGATGAGGCTGATCTTACTGTGTCTCTCCTTCCTTCCTCGGTGTCGTTGCCTGGGTAGATGACACTCGTGTCCTCCTCTGGGTCAGGCTAACCTCTCTCTCTCTGGCTGCTTCCTTCACCCTGAACAGGTTGTGGTGGAAGTACAAAAGGACAAAAACAAGTCAAGTTGCTCTGCTTGTCTGTCCCTTGTTATGTCAGGATGTCCAGCAGCCTGCAAAGTTTGTTCTCTCTCTCTCTCTCTCTCTCTGTTTTCTTCCTGTCTACCTCACTCCACCCTCATTCACACACATGAACAAATCAAAAACCCATCGTGGACTCCCAGCCCCCATTTCTCTCGCCTGTGCCCTCCTTCTACTTTTCTGCTCTAAGCCACCCCCCCATCCTCCTCTCTCCTGGGCTCTTCCAAAGTATCAGGAACACAAAAGCCCCTCCATGTGCTGCCATAACACCTCTCCTCCTTCATTCTCCCTCAGCGTGTCCCTTTCTCCCAACACTTCACTTTGCCACACTGCCTCTCTTACTGTGTTTTCTTGCTGTTGCTTTCCTCTCAGCTGATAGAGCGGGGCATGCTTTGCTCACTCAGCAGTGAAGGCATACAGAGGAAAGAAAGGGAGAGGGGGGTTGGACGTTGCTATGTGATTGGCTAGAGCAAACGGGGGAATCAGCTGGTGAAGGTTCTGATTGGCTGGCTGGAAACAGTGAAAGGGGAGAGGAAGTGTGCAGAGTCAAACGCCCGCCCACCTGCTCCTGCCTGTCCTGTTCTGCAGAAGCGTGCAGCGTACTTTTTGCAGCGTGTATAGTAAATGTTAGTTAGCTTGTTGTGTGTACAGTAACTGCTTGTCATAACTGTGCAGCTGCACGCTTGTGTGCATCTACTGAAAAGCTGCTAAAAGAGGAGGCGACACCTCTGACATTGCATATGCACACACACATTCCACCCTCCCCCTTTCGTTGCCGTCTTATTCTCTTCCTGACATGCAACTGCAGTCTGTGTGCAGCGTGATATGTACACTTGCACGCTTTAGCCCACAGAAAACAGCAGCTGGAGCACAGATAGAGGCTGGCGTGTGCATGAAAAAAGTTTATCAGTCCAGCTCCAGAAGCAGCAATCAGCTGTGCGCTTGTGTGAGTAATCTTGGCGTCTGTGAGCTAATAAGGAACAGCATGTGGATTAGGCAAGGAATATTTCAGAGTGGTGTGGTTAAAGCTCTTACACACACACACACACACACACACACACACACACACACACACACACACACACACACACACACACACACACACACACACACACACACACACAAGTACATATTTAGGACTCTGCTTTGTTCTGTCCTCATGCTGCTGACAGAATACACACAAATCTGCAGCTCGCGGTGTTATTTTACCCCGGCGGGTCATGGTTTACTCGTTAACTGATGCATACTGGTTGGAACTGGTAACAGAAACCCAAAGACAGCGTTCTCTCTTCATGTTTCATTCACTGCCCGTCTCCGTCTCGTGATGAATCCTGATTTACGCCTGCCTTCGGTTCCTTTTCCAACTGTGAAACATCACATCTGTTTCTAACAAGATGGAAAATTGGTCCCCGACTGTTTATTTCCCATTTTCTCTTTAACAAACAGGACAGAAGGCACATATTACAGCTCCTTCCTTCTTTATTTTTAAAAACCAGTTATAAACAGTTTATAAAGCCGATTCTAAAACTCTAAATGCATTGAGATTGTACATGTCAAGTGAAAAGCAGCAGGATTCAACTCCCCTCACCACCTCTAAACCGGCTCCGCCTGTACTGTCATTTAAACAGATTCATCGCTTGATGCATGGCCAGAGTATCGCTGAACCGAAGGGTGAATGCTCTTCTTCACTTGAAAGACACTTTGGAAAAAAGTTCTTGCTAAAAAAGAACACAATGCAAATGTAGTTATGTTAACGTTATCCGCAGCCACCTGCAGCAGGGGCGGCGACACACCAGCACCCCTAAAATATAGAATTAATACGTGTAGGGAAAATATAGATCACATTTTAACACAGGTCAGTAAACCTCCAGAGATGCATGAAGGAGTAGGGTGTGTGTGTGTGTGTGTGTGTGTGTGTGTGTGTGTGTAAGGTGAGAAGTGGTTTGAAAAACAAGACAAGTCTTCGACTTCCAAATGAAGATGTGAGGATAAGAGAGAAAGGGAAGGGGGGAGGGAAAGACGGGGTCAGATAAACTGATCAGTGAAGAATAAAATGAGACGAGGATCCTTTAACAGCTCAACTACATCTTCTACAAGCCGAACTCACGGAAAACCTCACTGATTCCCGTTCCACACACACACGCACGCACACACGCACACACACACACACACACACACACACACACACACACACACACACACATGCTTGAAAGCCTGAAGTTCATTTAAGAGCTGATGTTTCAGCACAAGTTTCCCCAAAGCTTCAACCAACCTGAGACATCCTTAAAGGGGTGGTTGACTTGCTTCGTCAATGCGGTGGTCTTTAGGAGAAATGAATGCGCGGTAAGTCGTTCTCGGTGGGGACACAATATTCCAGCGCACCGTTTCCCAGACCTAAAGGTTGCCCACATCACAGCTGAGCTTCAGACCTGTTGGAGTCTTATTTGTTGATATTCAGACATCTCGCCTCAGATTCGATAACAATAATGCGACTCTCCCACTGACTTGCAACACAGATGTTTTATCTCTACAAACAACACAAGCCTGGAGGACCTTCTGCTGTGTGGTGAAGTTGCTAATGCTAATGTTAGCTTCTGCTGCTGATCCCCAAACATTAAAACAACAGTCTTCCTCGTCGTGAGCCAAGATGTGTGAGCCCATGAATTTTAAGTGACAGGGTGACATGGATCTGTCAGGATTTTCAAATCCTAGAGTTTCACCGTCTGTTTGCTAGCAGAAGCTACTGCAGGAGATGGGTGTAGGAGACTATTTTCATGTTCAGCCTGCATAAAACACTCAGCGTGACCAATTATAATCAGAGAAAAACATTAAAACATGGTTTATCAGTCACTCACACCTGTAAGGAGTCATGTTTTGGATTGAAATGATTTGACTTGAACCAAATAATCATTTTGGGGGGAGAAAACACAGGTGTGTGTGGGCGGGGATCTGTGGACTATTCATGTGTTCATATCTGGTGAAGACATTTTCAACACTTCTTTCATATTTCACGTAAAAATACAAAAATGTGTATTTTTATTTGTATCATCATAAATGAGTGGATATTGATGTGTTTTGTTTCACCAAAACAACAAGGTAAACAAAATGTTCCTTATTATATCTCATTAGCGCCGCTCGCCTGTTCTATGCTAACATGCAGGGACCGGTTTCTTTTTCCTGATTAAAAACCATAGTTTCCCAACTCAAATGGAAGGTAAATCTCACAGTTTTCCCCTCTGGCAACAAGAATTTACAACAGAGCTCTGGTTGAGGTAAAAGCGTGAAATCCCGTAATAAAACCGTATTATTGTCAGCAAGTTCATGCAGGTTCTTAACCAATCAGTTTCTTTACGTTTACCTTTTGTGGAGTGCTATAACGACCTGTGGAGGTGTGCTTACAGGTCTCATTCATTTGTTTTTCTTTCAATCAATCAGTCTGCTGTGGTCTCTAGAATGAATGAATGAACACCTTTTGGGGGGGGGGGCTCCTGTAGAAGTATTTGGTATGACCCTCCCAGGACTCGAACCCCAATCTCCCAGTCCCAGGCGGACACTCAACCACCAGGCTACTGGGCTGGTTTAAAGATGACAGGCAAAGGAAAATCCATTGTTCAAGTTAAAGAAAAAGAAAGATCCAAATAACCACTGGCCAGATGGTTCCATGAAGGCCAACCAATTTTTATTTGGATATAAAAATCCCGAAACAAACAAGGGGAGAAGGCCGTATGCTGGTTTGGTGTTTTCAAACACACGGATCGCTGTAGAGGTTGTTTTAGGGTGATTAAGTTGCAGCAAGTAAGTACAGCTGAAAATGTGTACTTGTTGAGTCAATTTTACAGTAAAGGAACATTTAATTATAGCACAGCTTCCACAAACACTTTCCGCCACAGTTAATGAATTCATCATGCAGCGGACCTACGACTGGATTTAATTTTGTAAGCGTGGAACTTTTATGTTGCGCAAACAGCAACGTGCTGCTACGATTAAACTTCCCCACAGACACAATTAAAGCTTGGTTTGATCCAATCTCCTTGGTATTAATACGATATTAACACCAAGAGGACTCCTAGATATTATCAGTATTTATACTTAAATCCATCTCTAATCACATCTAGTCTGAAGCAGCTGCTTTGTTTAGAGCTGACGCCTCACAAAGTTTGGTCGAAATGGCTGAACATAAACAGGAGCAAACAGAAAGTACCAACATAAATCAAGGAGACGTTGATGTGCCACACAGACGAGACAGAGAGTGCAGTAGGAGGAAACGTGGAGATGAGAAGTGTGGCAGCGTGAGTCTTGGTGACAGGCTAGGCTAGATTAGAGGAATGTTCCAGAGAAATATGCTGCCTATTCACGGAGGACAGGAAATAAAGCCTTCCCTTATTCCACTTCTCTTTTCCCTCTTCAATCCCTCCCTTTAAATGTACCCGTCTGTCTTTTCACCTATCTCCCATGCTTTCTGCCTCAATTTCACGCTTGAGAACTTTGCATGACACTGACGGCGCAGCACCGCTTTGATATCTGCAAAACGTACTCTTGTCTGAGACGTAGCTAGTTAGAGGAAAAAGGGGCACCAAGTAGTGCTAGATGCTCCTGTTAACCAGCCAATCTCACTAATGATTGGTTCCTAACAACAGCGGATGGTGGAGAGGATTACCAGCTCAAGTGGACGGTGGAGGAGATTACAATAACAGTCTCGGAGCTCAATCACACCCACATTTATCTCAGGTGAAAGGAGAGGAAAAGGGAACCAAATTATAATGTGACCTTCAGAATAATTGTTCATTTAGACATAGGGCTGTGGATATAGCAAAATAAAATTACAATCACCGCAACATCAGAGCAATAAAACCTTGTAAAGGGTCATTTAATAGGTAATAAATGGTGGGCATTTACAATTTGCATGGTTATACTACAATCAGCCAATCAGATGGACACTTGCTTTTGAATTTTAATGACAGTGATGCTAAAGAACAAGTGTTGAATGGGACGGATGAGTTTATTCCTTATTATGGTGTAACTCTACATAAGGAGCATAAATGCATGCCAACAGGCAACATAAACACAGCTGTTCTTCTATTTTGATCCGAGTGTCTGAAGATAAAAAGGTCAGAGATTAATCCCGAGTCCAGTTCAACTTGCACAAAAAAAAGCTCGTCCATGTATCCTTGTTGGGTCATTGAACTGATTTGCCGGCATTTAACTGTATCCAATTCAAACTTATACCTGATCTAAACTTACGGACTAGCACGGCGCTGTTACTGGTCTCCTATCCAGCATGTTTCTGTGGCATTACTGGTCCTTAAGGGTCTTTATCCAGCATGTTTTAGTTTTTTCCCTGCTCCAAAACAGGAGATTCACCTGTTCAGCAGTTTGTCAAGAATTCTGCTAATCACTTTCTGATTAAAATCAGGTATGCTGGGAGCAGAGAAACAACCAAAACATGCTGGATAGAGGCCCTTAATGGTCTAAATGACCAGGGTTGGACAACGCCAGACTAGCATGATCAGAAATTACAGTTTGGATCTGTAAGACCAAAGTTGGTCCTGAAAGGTCTCACAATAAGGCCCATTTAGGAGCTCAAAATGACAAAATCCAGGAAATACACAGTCATTAATTAAGAAGGTTTTGATTCATGTTATTCATATATTATACTATAAGTGTATTAAAAAATTCTAACACAAACTCATCAGGAAAATTCCACCCAGATAAGAAAACTAACCCTCTGTCCTTCTGGACCAACCAAAGTGAGCAGTCTACAGGCAAAAACTCCTGCTAATGACAGCTATTCAACCACATATTCACATGGTCTTAGGTGAAGGGTGAGACAAAAAACGGTTCAGAGGATCTTTCATGGATGTAAAATCGAAGAGTCGGAGTACCCGGCCCGGAGGGTTACCGGGGTCCCACCCTGGAGCCAGGCCTCGGGTTGGGGCCCGTGAGCGAGCACCTGGTGGCCGGGCTTTCGCCCATGGGGCCCGGCCGGGCACAGCCCGAACCGGATACATGGGCTCATCCAACTGTGGACCCACCACCCGCAGGAGGAACATGAAGGGTCCAGTGCAGTGTGGATCGGGTGGCAGACCGAGGCGGGAGCCTTGGCGGTCTGATCCCCTGACAAGGAAACAGGTTATTGGGACATGGAACGTCACCTCGCTGGCGGGGAAGGAGCAGGAGCTTGTGGCAGAGGTTGAGCGGTACCGGCTAGATGTAGTCGGACTCACCTTGACACATAGCGTTGGCTCTGGAACCCAAGTCCTTGAGAGGGGGTGGACACTCTCCTTTGCTGGAGTTGCTCCGGGTGAGAGGCGGAGGGCTGGGGTTGGCTTTTTGTTAGCCCCAAGACTCTGCCTGTGTGTTGGGGTTTACCCCGGGGGACGAGAGGGTAGCTTCCTTGCGCCTTCGGGTCGGGGAATGGGTCCTGACTGTTGTTTGTGCTTATGGGCCAAATATCAGTTCAGAGTACCCACCCTTTTTGGAGTCCCTGGGACGAGTGCTAGATAGTGCTCCATCAGGGGACTCCATTGTCCTGCTGGGGGACTTCAATGCTCACGTGGGCAATGACAGCTTGACCTGGAGGGGTGTGATTGGGAGGAACGGCCCGCCTGATCTGAACTCGAGTGGTTTTGTTATTGGACTTCTGTGCAAGCCGCAGTTTGGCCATAACGAACACCATGTTCGAACATAAGGATGCCCATCGGTACACTTGGTACCAGGGCAGCCTAGGTCACAGGTCGATGATAGACTTTGTAGTCGTATCATCTGACCTGCGGCCGTATGTTTTGGACACCCGAGTGAAGAGAGGAGCGGAGCTGTCAACTGATCACCACCTGGTGGTGAGTTGGATCAGATGGCAGGGGAACATGCTGCGTAGACCTGGCAGACCCAAACGCATAGTGAGGGTCTGCTGGGAACGCTTGGCAGAAGAACCTGTCAAAACGGTCTTCAACTCCCACCTCCGGCAGAGCTTTGACTACATCCCGAGAGCAGTGGGGGACATCGACTCCGAGTGGGCCTTGTTCCGCAATTGTTGAGGCGGCTGTTGCTAGCTGTGGTCGCAAGGTGGCCGGTGCCAGTCGTGGTGGCAACCCCCGTACCCGCTGGTGGACACCAGAGGTTCGGGGAGCCGTCAGGCTGAAGAAGGAGGCCTACAGGGCGTGGCTGGTCTGTGGGTCTCCGGAGGCAGCAGACAGGTACCGGATAGCCAAGCGGGGTGCAGCAGTGGCAGTTGCCGAGGCAAAATCTCGGGCGTGGGAGGAGTTTGGTGAGGCCGTGGAGAAAGACCATCGATCGGCTCCAAAGAGGTTCTGGCAAACTGTCCGGCACCTCAGGAGAGGGAGGCAGCAACTCGCTCACACTGTTTAGAGTGGGAATGGGGAGCAGCTGACGTCAACTGGGGCTATAGTCGGACGGTGGAAGGAATACTTTGAGGAGCTCCTCAATCCCACCAATGCGCATTCCGAGGAGGAACCAGAGCCGGGAGACCTGGGGATGGACTGTCCAATCTCTGGGGAGCAGAAGTTGCTGAGGTAATCAAACAACTACACAGCGGCAGAGCCCCGGGGGCGGATGAGATTCGTCCTGGGTATCTCAAGGCTATGGATGTGGTAGGGCTGTCGTGGTTGACACATCTCTGCAACATTGCGTGGTCATCGGGGGCAGTTCCTGTGGAGTGGCAGACCGGGGTGGTGGTTCTCATCTTTAAGAAGGGTGACCTGAGGGTGTGTTCCAACTATAGGCGGATCACACTCCTCAGCCTCCCTGGAAAGGTCTACTCCAAGGTACTGGAGAGGAGTGTCCGATCGATAGTTGAATCTCAGATAGAGGAGGAGCAATGTGGTTTTCCTCCTGGCCGTGGAACTGTGGACCAGCTCTATACCCTTGCAAGGGTGATGGAGGGGGCATGGGAGTTTGCCCAACCAATCCACATGTGCTTTGTGGATTTGGAGAAGGCTTATGGCCGTGTCCCCAGGGGCATCCTGTGGGGGACGCTCCAGGAGTATGGGGTGGGTGGCTTTCTGTTAAGGGCCATTCAGTCCTTTTACCAGAGGAGCGTGAGTTTGGTCCGCATAGCCAGTAGTAAGTCAGACCTGTTCCCGGTGAGGGTTGGACTCCGCCAGGGCTGCCCTTTGTCACCGGTTCTGTTCATTACCTTTATGGACAGAATTTCTAGGACACGTTGGAGAGGTTACATCTCCAATCTGGTCCGGGAACGCCTTGGGGTCCTGTCGGAGGAGCTGGCGGAGGTGGCCGGGGAGAGGACGGTCTGGAGCTCCTTAGTTGGGATGCTGCCCTTGCGACCCGGACCCGGATAAGCGGAGGAAGACGACGACGATGACGATGAGGTGTACACAAACGATGCTCCAAGACACCAAGACCTACCTAACAGACACGAATGCACAATAATCTTTAAAAAAAATATCAACAGATATAAATAAAAAGTAAGAACAAGCAGAAAAGATGTACCATTGTTTTTGTTAAAACAAACTTGACAGAACAATGAGATGTCAGACACAAATAAACCAGAACATCTTCTGGTTGCATTGCAAATTTTCTTACACAAGCCCAGATGAGCCTAATCTGTCAATTCTAACAACAACCATTTATTCTACTTAAAGAAACCCGTAAATCAGAGAGAGCTAAACAGCAATGCAAAGGAGGGGCTTCATAAGCTCTGTTCTGACCTATTTAGTACAGAGAAGGGCCTTCCAATGAGAAATTCTGGCACATAAGGAAGCAATAAAAAAGCATTGTAGATATGCAAATGTTGTTTGAAACAATCTAAATAACCTTTAAAATGTAGTTTGTTTAAATGTAACATACTCTAAGATGTTCGATATTGACGTTTTTTACTGATTCAGCCTAATTTCGGATCCAGATATTAACTGATACCAATACGCAGGAGTCCCTCCTCATAGAAAATGAAAAACAATCATTTCAGGTTACTAACATCTCATATCTCACTCCATGCATCCTTAAACTTTAAACATAATCTGTGCAAATATGAAAATGACTCAGTTTTATTAAGGCTGGCTGTAGCAAACAAACACAAATATTTTAAAAACTAAACTTTGGATCGGTCATGTTTTGAAATTTTGGGTGCGAGGAGAAGCAGCTGAAGGGATATGTGCTTGGGATGCAAAAGTTGTGTAATCAACAGAATCAAAACCAATACCATTCATTTCTGACATTACATCTTAACACCAATATCAGCGAATAACACAGGACATAGTTTATGTAGGACTGAAATGTGGGTTACAGCTTGTGATTTTCAAATGAAGACAGAGACCTTGGGCGGTGTGCCTGAATCATCTGAGGTCGTTCAGTCCCTAACTAAAGAAAACCTGTAATCACACGTGTGTATTTCTAACAGCCAACCCAAATCATACATCCATGTCTTACTGGCTTCATAACATCTATTTAAATTCTGTTTGTGAAGCTTTAAATGCAAACATTAAGCATGAATTTACGTTACTATCACATTTATCATACAACCACTAAATACAATCTCGTTCACAATCCAATAAATACAAGACACGTGCTGCTATTTGCTCTTTTTTAAAGCAAAAACTAACATATTTGCATTTCTGCCTTTAACAGTAATTTTGTAGGACAAATGTTAAACCTGCTAAAGCAGCAGAACTGAGGACGACAGCAGATTACAAAGCAGAGTTTTGCTTCTCAAAGTGTAATGTCAAACCATGTTGATTCATTCAGCAGGCGGTGCAGTCACTGCTCTATCCTCTTCCTCCATCATCTTCTGTAGTCAGCTGAATTTAAACATGTCATTCAAGTTAAGAGTGAAAAGACCTTTACCACAGCCACTGAACACTCAATTAAAATGGACAGCCAGACAAAGCAAGAATGTGATGTTAGTTTCCTCTTAGGTGAGCTTTTCAATCAAATTCCGGTTATCATTTGAAATAAACCCTGAAAACACGATGCAAACAACTCACTTTCTGTCGTTGCTTCTGTTAACCCCAGAATCTCACAAGCAAGTTTTGGAGGAATGACGAAGCAGACTGATGAAGTCTAAAGTGTGCTGGTGACGATTCTCATTCATCCAGGTCACGGCAATCCAAAGGGTTCAAATGAAGGCAACTGGACTTCTTTGGTTTCTTGAAGACATTTCGCTTCTCATCCGAGGAGCTTTGTCAACTCGAACTGGAATGTGGGAGTCAAGCTTATAAGCTGTAGCTGTCTGCTGTTATTTAACGAGACGAAACATAGGGATGTCCCATTCCGATATCGATATTGGAAGAAATTCGATATCAGCCCAAAAACAGTGTATCGGATAATAATTGACTGCATCAAAAATCTCCGATATAAGCAGTCCGTCAAGGTTCACATGTTTGCAACCAGTGGTTCAATTTTTTTTCTTTTTTTTCTCCATGCTGTTATTGGCTCTTGCTCTCTGATTGAGTAATATCATTTGATCAAGCCTTTCATACATTCCACACTACGAAATAGGTCAAAGTATGTATGACTTGTGCCGATATTCTATCGGATTGATATCGGTATCGGTCAGTATTGAAGGCTGCAATATCTGTATTGTATCGGAAGTGAAAGCTGAAAGCTGCATTTGGAGATCCCTACCGAAACTACTCTGGGTACCTCGCCTCTCCATTCCCTGATGAGTCGTTGTGTTGATTAGATGCAGGAAGGTGTGACCTAGACTGAAACTGCTTAGGAATGAGATTCACAGCTGCATTATAGATACGAGAAAGGTTAAATATAAGCCCCCCACCCCTATTTAAAGTGGTATTTCACGTTTGACATAGATAGCTTCTTTTACTCCTTTCTCACACCATCTATCTTCTCTGTCCAGAATGTGTCCCTCGTTCTTCAGGTGTAGGTGGACTGCAGAGTCGTGACCTGAAGAGGTGGCTCTCCTGTGTTGTGCCATGCTCTTGTGTAATTGTTGTTTAGTTTTCTCAGCGTGAAGATCTGGGCAGTCCTCCCTGCACTGGACTGCATAAACGACCCCACTGAGCTTCTGTTTGGGTGTTTTGTCTTCTGGATGGACCAGGTTCTGTCTGAGGGTGTTGTTGGGTTTAAAGTTTACCGGGATGTTGCGTTTGGAGAAGACTCTTCTAAGTTTCTCGGAGACTCCTGCCACGTATGTGATGACGGTGCCTTTGCGCCTGTTAGCCTTTCCTTTTCTGGTTGCTGCTTTGGATGCTTTTCCAGACTGCATCTGCAGTTTTGGAGAGCTTTCTTGATGCGCTTTTCTTCCTTTTGTTTTCCTTCAGTCTTTGTGGGAATGTTCTCGGCCCGATGGTGTAAAGTCCTGATGACTGACATCATGTCTGTGAATGCTGCAAAATCAGTTTGAACTACTTAAAAGCACTTATAATGAAAACGCTCAACATGTTAATTAACCCCCACGAAATTACCGACGATTCTAATCATGTATGGGAATAAAAGTAGCGTGGGTCAACATGGGTCTCGTTTTCAGTTCAAACTGATTAGATTCTTAAAGGTGTGGAACACTCATTTAATCAATGCATTTGCAGTGGTCTAAAGTAGGAATGAATGAGTTGTAAGCAGAGGCTGACCCACATATTCAATTTTTTCTATATCGGCCATCAGCTAAAATGATCTATAAAAGCCGATAAAAATATATATTGTTTAAAAATCAGGCACCCGTGTGGCCAACTGCCCCCACTACTAGACTGAAAAAAGGACCCAAAGGACCCCAACACACTATTTTTTTAATGTTTTGAGTTTGTTTTATATTTGAAGTTCAATAAATAAGCCACAGGCTATGTTTTTGTTATTCAAGTATAACACGTTAAAAAAACTACTGCAAATGTAGTTATGAGCCTAGAAGCTTAGAGAAATTTGCTTTAAGTGAGAAAATGGGAATTTTAACATTTCTATAAGGTCTTCACCATCTCATCTGGAAAAACGGTTGCAGAAAAGGTCCATCAAAATATTCGTGGCATCTCGAGGTGTGAGGATATTTGATTTCTAGGTGAAAAAGGTTCTTCTCCTTACCTGTGCTTTTCACCAAAGTGATCTTTCATCTCAGCCTTTGCTGTCTGAGATGAGTGAACCACTGAGCACCGCCCTCACAAACGCACAATTTTCTACTTTCAAACGTAACCCCTGTAGAGGCATTTCTCCCTGTTTTTAGTTTCAGGGAATTAAGTTCTAGTGTGTGTGTGTGTGTGTGTGTGTATACACACACACACACACACACACACACACACACACACACACACACACACACACACACACACACACACACACACACACACACACACACACAATCAATACAACCCCAGAGCTGTGATGAGGACTGGATCTAACCTACATAATCATCTGTAATCTCTGACATCAAATCCTGCAGGGGCACATTGGATGACTCACAAAAAGCTCCCAACAGCTCACGGTGTTTAATAATCACACACACACACACACACACACACACGCAGGCATGCACAGGCATACACACATATACAGCAGGTAAAAACCAGCATCATGGACTGCATCCATAACATCAGACAACCAGAAGAAATATAGGATGTTCACTTGATTTGGACAAAGACAGGCTGGACACACAGAGGACAGCGGGATGAACAGTGTCCTTTAGGTAGCGTGGTTTATCAGATGACCTGCCCATGTATAAAACTGAGTGTAGGTGCAGAATCAGTGGTATTATTATAAACCTCTTTACATGCATTATCTGAACTAGACACTGGTGATTACTTATGATAAAATGAAAGCATGCACATTTAACCCTTTTCTTGCACAACTCTGTGTTCTTCCTTGATAATTATCTACAGATGTATTAAAACTCAGGTCTACGACGCAGAACTCTACATGTTGAAGTAGGAAATCCAGGAAGTCATGGCTGGGGTTTCCTGAAGTTCCTTTGCTTTCATACTTTTACCTTTGCAGTGTTTGATCTTCTCTTTTGAAATGAACAGATCTACTGAGTTCCTCTGTCTCACCTGGCCATACTGCATTCATTAGAGAGAGCTTCCTTCTTTCCCAGGGAGGTGGGGAACCTAAGACCAAGTGTGTTTGAACATATGACATGCCCAGACCTAGGTCTCTTGAACAACATGTACACTGCCGTCAGGGCTGGTTACAGCAAATATCTGCATGACGTCACACTCAGCTGAGGACAAAGCCCACTGCTTTCTCCCAGACAGAGAGAGGTGGGGGTGGGCATAAGGAGCAATGCATGTACTGTGCTGCTGCAATGTAGATATGGACACTGTGTGTGTGTGTGTGTGTGTGTGTGTGTGTGTGTGTGTGTGTGTGTGTGTGTGTGTGTGTGTGTGTGTGTGTGTGTGTGTGTGAAGCAAGCAGCTGCAGGATTTCCATGTGCACCAGTGCTTTATGAGTGAGGCAGTGTGAGACTGCAAACATGTGTGCATAATGTGCACGTGCAAGCACCAAGCCACTGTGTTCCATTTTTACAACACAGTTTAAGGCCAACAGAAATGTCACCTTTGCAGTGAGAACTGTTAAACATCAGTGCATGATCACTGCTGAAGCAATGCAACTCCCAAGAGCAATCCAAGGGAACAATACACCCACTGCAATGCTATGCTCCCCCCTATGAGCTTTGCAGGGATCATTAGCCCAAGATTTATGCTCAGTCATAACCTCACATATAATACATCACTCATTCTAGCTGATCTCTTTCTCTGAACATAGATGGACAACCAGAGGAGGAGCAAGAAAATACAGCATTTTCTTATCAGATGCACATGAAACCATAACAGGACACTGGGCTTATTCTTTAACTTTGTGTCTCTAAGCGTTGCAGATTGCATGCAAACACATAAAAAGTGAGACAAAGCAGGGGAACGCCCCCTGTAACCCTACTGTCAGTCCATCAGCTGTCTCAGTATGAATTCCTGCATTGTTTGATCTCATTCACATTTTTAAATGATGACTGATCCCATGCACGCTTACGGGGCAAGTATTTCACCTGAAGCCTTTTAAATTACTAGGTAAATATCATTTTGTCTCGTTTCCTTACTGACACACTTACGCACACAACGTATGAATGCGGTTTAAAAGACAACTAGTTTGGCTAAATGCTGGTTCTAGCGTCACTAACCTCACGGAAGGACCCGCTCCTCGGCAGGAAAAACACGTCCAGGCGTTCAGAACCGAGCGTCCGTGTCGTCTCGGAGTTTGGCCTTTTTGTTATCTCTGTCGTGAGGAGTGCTACGTTGTCGCTTTTCCAGGTGGCTAACGGCAGAAGACCGAAGCATTAGCTCTAAATGTGACGTGGGAATGGTTCCGTTCGTTTCTGTCTCGTCCTCTCACCCAGCCCTGAAACACAGACGAACATAACGTCCTTTCCTCAACGTGCCTGTCTTCTTTTTTTGTGTGTTCACAGCTGTTTTCGTGGTTTAGAGCAAAAATATGCCTCCTGTCTCTTTAAGAATCGTTTCCGGGGTTTACTGACAACTCCGCGGTAGGCGGGACTTAACGGCCAGCTGGGTTCTTATCGTTAATGCGATTGGCAGTTCGCATCCTGGTTAACCAATCAGCACACAGAGACCATAATCCACTTTAAGATATGCAGATTTATTCAAAAACACCTCAACGCCATTGGCTGTTGGATAACTTTAAACTCCACCCAGTACACGTGCTTTCTACCCTCCCGGACTTTAGTGCCAGCCAGGGAAGGCTTTTGTGCTCGGCCTAACGTAATCAGCCGTTTCTTCCTCTAAACTCTCAACACTAATGTTCAAAGAAAAAATCATTAGCAAATAATATCATCGATACTCGCAGAAATGACAGAAGAACTATGCTAATCCCCCTCTTTCCTCACATATGAACTGAATTAGTGAGAGCCATGTTGTCAGAGCTAAGAATAGACCAGCTATATGCTGTATCCTCATGCTGCCCTGGATCCACGCCTGTCTACCCACAGCACACCACTTTGCCCTTAGAGGAGGCCTGACGCGACAAATGAAGGCCCAGAGCACACAGGACACTGCTCTAGGCAACTTAGTTCCTCTAATAAACTCTTCTTGGCTGCCTTCTGGTTTTCAATTCAATTCAAAAATACTTTATTAATCCCAGAGGGAAACTGATTGCTGTAGTAGCTCAGAATAATAATAATAATCAAGTCATCAAAGAGGTGTTGTATATTACAATGGCTGTTGGCAAGAAGGATCTCCAGTAGCGGTCAGTGTTGCAGCCAAACTGAAGAAGCCTCTGACTGAAGACACTCTTCCGTTGTCGGACAGTCTTGTGAAGAGAATGCTCAGGGTTGTCCATCATGTTCTTGATTCTCTGGAGAGTCCTTCTTTGCATGATCTCCTCCAGCGGTTCCACAGTCGTCCCCAGAACAGAAGCAGCCTTTGTTATTAGGCTGTTGAGCCTTTTCAGGTCCCTGCTTCTGATGCTGACCAGCACCTGATTTATCATTGCCCATTATGATAGATGGAAGAGATGGTTTGAATTTCCTCTTTCTCTGTCTCCGTTGTGCTCCCGCTCTGCACCCACGCTTCTTGCGTTTTAGCTCATGTGGGATTTGTGGCTTCAGTTGAGGTATTATTTCAACCTTTCCAATGTTAATCAGCTGCTCCCGATTGTAAACCAGCCTGTTGCCATGGTTACGCATCATAACAAATGCTCAAAAAGTGAAAAAATTGCAGTAAAAATCCTCCAAGCTTCACAGCACCAGAAACAGAAAAGTAAAGTGTCAAAAAATACAGTTTTTCTTGAGAAACTAGAAGAAAAAATGTCCAAAAAAGGCAAAACTTACATATAGTCAACAGAGCTACTCCAACATGCAGCCGCCCAGAGCAGCCAAGTAAAAATCAGGACTTAAGTTAGGGTTAGGATTGTAATAATTAAAGGCAAAATGGTACAAATTAATTAAGCATGCTTGATGATCACCAACCGTTTACAAAGACTTCTGCCAGACTGGATCAAATATTTAAAGAGCAAGTCACCCCCAAATCTACCTTTTTTCTTCTGATAAACTATATTAATGCGTGTCTAATCGTGATGCAGACATGTAGTTAATAGTTTAGCACTTTAGTTAAACTTTTTATTTTCTGCCTAAAACTGTCAGTGTTGTGCCGTTGTCAGGTAAAAACTCTGCACTGCATTTGAATTTAAATCTGCCATCGCTATTGGCTAAGAGGTACCCTATATGATGTCACAATGCAGGTGTGAGCCTGTGTATATTTGTTAGCGGCTCCACCCTCTCGGTCTGCTAGGCAACAGCATTTGTTGCATTTTTCAAACAGGAAGTGGGAGTGGAGTAATACTCTGGTAGGGAGTGACTTGCTCTTTAATTATTTTTACCCCATTAGCCTTTTAATGTCAAATGAAAACACACAAGAGTGCATTTTTACACAACTGACACGCTTGTGTCTTAGAAACCAACTTCCTTTGCACTTGTTTTGTAAATAATAAAATTCTTGAAAACTTGAAGATGTGTGAGTTGGCAGCTTTACCTGTAACTTTCTGCAGCGTAATCTAAAAAAGAAAACGTGAGTCTATTATTTGTGTGTGCAGTCTAAAGCAAAGTAAAACAGACACACATACAGCTGATTTTGTTTACGTTGCATTTTCCCAGCAAACTGATCAAGTTGAACAAGCTTGTTGATCTCAGCAGAGTCTTGAGCTGGCTGGAGTGTTTGCGCCCTCTGCTGGTCATTTTCTAAAATGACTCAAAGAGGTCAAACCAACTGGGTTGTTTGCAGAAACTACAAACGGACAAATTAGTGACCAATAAACAGACTGCACACACTTTGTTACAGTGAAGTTTGTTTAAATAAAATTTTAATGTTCCTCGTGTACATTAAAATGTTCAGTAGTGAGTGTTTATTACAAATCCTACTCAACATATGCATCATAAACACATTCCTTCATATGAATAGCAGAAGGGTGTCTTGCTTGCCTGGACTGAGTAATCCCAATGAGTAATAAAGTATAAGACCTAAATCAGCGTATGCATAATTTCACTCCTGAGTTAAAGAACGTCACATTTTATACACCAGAACTCGACAGCTGTTCAGTCATTTTTGCCTTCTTTGAGCTCTCTGTGCCATGCTGCTTCTTCTGTTTCCGCTTTTGCCGCTCTTCTTGTCTGAACTGATGCCTGTTGAGAGACAGACGAACACGTGACCGGTCCTTTCTGCCAGCCGTGTGCACGCAGCATCTTTTTAAAACAACGCTGCAGCCATTAGTGCACTAAAACAAGATGCTGCAGACACACAGGAGCTAAACTGTAACAGCTAACACAAATATAGCCCGACAGCAACCTTGTATTGTGGTTTTATTTTCCACACAAAAACTAAAATGCATTTATTCTGTGAACTCACCTGGACTGCCAGCGCCTCCCACTGTTCCACACCCTTCCAAAGGAGGGAAGCCAGTTGGCGTCGGTGTGTGAGCTGTGATCGAAGTTGGCTCCTACTCGGTTTGGAGGAAGTTTCTTCAGCTTCTCTTGCTCCTCTGGAAAATGACACGACACCCTTAATGAAACTGGAAAAGCTGCTGTGTGACAGAGTAACTCAGGGTAAAATCAGATGACTCTTAGATAGCATCCTTTTGAATGTGTGCGCATTTGTAAGACAAATTCCCCCTTTATGACAAAAATACAACACGACCAGTAAAGCTTTCAGATTCTTACTCTGCTTGAGGAAGTCCTGGAGTGACGGACCAATCTCCTTCTGTGGAGCAGCTCCTGAAGTCCCTTCTAGAGGATCGTCTTGGAGCCAAGGAGGAACGGCGCCTAAAACAGAGAGGGGGTGGACAAGACTTCCCCTTAACGTACAGAAACTTGAACTAATTCTGAAATATTATCCATGTTTGTAATAATGTGGAAATGCTGATGTCACAATAAAGCAGTAAGACTTTAAAAGCATCCGACTTTACTTCAACCAGGGACGGAAGCAGCTATTGTCAGAACAGAACCAGTGATAGACGATGAATCGGGCCGATATTCCTATTTAGTAGAGCCGATTAAAAGCCTGGTGCTGCTGCAGAATTTCATTTATATTCATGTGTCTGAAAAGCACATGCTTAATAAATGCTCTAAACGTTTATAGTCAGCTAACGTTTCTGTTTATTTACCTGACCTGCACATTTAAGACTTGGTCAGTTTCTTCCTTTTTTTGATTCACTTCTGTTAAATGTTTGATTTTAATACTGAGGACTGCAGGAAATAACAATCCAACAGCTGGTGACAGTGAGTCGCAGCGGACGGCTGCTCATACTGAAGAGGTTTCCGCCTGTTAGCGGGAAGTTTTCCTCTCCACTGTCGCTACATGATTGCTTAGTTTGGAGATTGCTATAAAGACACAGTCAGCTGGGTTTCCTTACATAAGAAACGTTTAACTAACTGAACTGAACTCAGTTGGAACGTCTTATTTTTCTTATTTTGTGAAGCGCCCTGAGATGACTCACCGTGATTTGGCGCTATGTAAATAAACTGAAGTGGTTAAATTCAGGGTTCAAAATCTGATTCAGGTTCATAAAAGTTGTTTTATTGACATTTTAGGATGCAAATAGATATCAGCCATCAGCTGACCGTGACCTTTACATACTCACATCAGTCTGCAACAGAAAAACCCACATCGGTCCATCTCAGCTAAACTCGTACCTTAGAAAACTTTATTAAGAACACAGTCTGAAGCACCCCCTAGCGTCTGTTGAAACTCTCCTCCTCGCCGTGCGTTAATCTTTTAAACACCTTCAACTAACTACATCTCCTCGGCCTTCAGGAGCAGTTAATCACTAAATCAAACAAATGGGCTGCGTTCAAGATTTAAAACAAACAGGAGTCGTGTGCTGGAAGCAGACTCCAGCGCTGGCGTGTCAGCTCTACTTATTAAAACTAACAGGCACTGGTCCGGATACTCTGAAGTTGCAAGTGCAGTATTCTGGCCACAGAGGGCGGTGGGGGTCCTGTGAAGGGTTATTTTAGCACATAATGACTCAAGAAAATGATTGAAAAATATGTACAAGATGCCTTTAAAGAGCAAGTCACCCCCAAATCAACTTTTTTTTCCTGATAAACTACATAAACGCGTGTCTAATCGTGCTGCAGACTCGTGTAGTCAATAGTTTAGCACTTTCCGGAACTGCGCTGCTCTGGGTGGCTGCATGTTGGAAAACTGTATTTTTTGACACTTTACTTTTCTGTTTCTGGTGCTGTGAAGCTTGGAGGATTTTTACTGCTATTTTTTCACTTTTTGAGCATTTGTTATGATGCGTAACCATGGTAACAAGCTGGTTTACAATCGGTAGCAGCTGATTAACATTGGAAAGGTTGAAATAATACCTCAACTGAAGCCACAAATCCCACATGAGCTAAAACGCAAGAAGCGTGGGTGCAGAGCGGGAGCACAACGGAGACAGAGAAAGAAGAAATTCAAACCATCTCTCCCATCGATCATAATGGGCAATGATAAATCAGGTGCTGGTCAGCATCAGAAGCAGGGACCTGAAAAGGCTCAACAGCCTAATAAAAAAGGCTGCTTCTGTTCTGGGGACGACTGTGGAACCGCTGGAGGAGATCATGCAAAGAAGGATTCTCCAGAGAATCAGGAACATGATGGACAACCCTGAGCATTCTCTTCACAAGACTGTCCGACAACGGAAGAGTGTCTTCAGTCAGAGGCTTCTTCAGTTTGGCTGCAACACTGACCGCTACTGGAGATCCTTCCTGCCAACAGCCATTGTAATATACAACACCTCTTTGATGACTTGATTATTATTATTATCCTGAGTTACTACAGCAATCAGTTTCCCTCTGGGATTAATGAAGTATTTTTGAATTGAATTTATTGCATTTTAGTTCAAATTTAGATTTTCTGCCTAAAACTGTCAGTGTTGAGCCGTTGTCAGGTAAAAACTCTGCACTGCGTTTGAATTTAAATCTGCCATCGCTATTGGCTAAGAGGTACCCTAGAATGTTAGCTGGTACCATATGATGTCACAATGTTGTTGTGAGCCTGTGTGTGTGTGTATTTGTTAGCGGCTCCGCCCTCTCGGTCTGCTAGGCAACAGCATTTGTTGCATTTTTCAAACAGGAAGTGGGAGTGGAGTAATACTCTGGTAGGGGGTGACTTGCTCTTTAAGGTTTTCTTACTGTCCCAGCATCTCATTAGCTCCAAAACTCACACACCTGTATGAACATTCCCACTGGTTGATGAATCCTGCAACAGCAAAAACTACAGATTATATTCATGTATAAATAAAATTAATTAACAGACCATGAAGCTCTCTTAGCAAACCTGATAACCTATAAACGTCAGGCCTTGTCCTGCCGCGGTCTGGGTCACCTCAGACATGGAATCAGCAAAGGCGTTCCCCATCTGCTGGCCCCACCCTCGACTCTGTAACTGAGAGCTGGTTCGCACGCAAAATGATCAACACATAAAATTATGAACTCAAAATGAGTCAAATGTTGCGGAGTGCCACAGCGTTACCTGACAGGAACCTCTGCAGACAGCCTGCTGCTGTTAGGTCCATTAGACAACTCCGGCTCTTCTTTACGCTGATATGGATTCAGGAAAAGCCAACAGGGGTTCACAGAGGAAATCTAACATCTAATTTACTTCAGATTTCTTCACAACTCTTTAGAGTTAATGTCAACATTTACCTTCAGCTCTTTAAATTAAACTACGGCTTGGTTTTGAATGAGAAAATGTTGAATTTGACCTTTTTGACAGTAAGAGTTGAATTCACGAAGCTGTTGTGCGATTCCAGAAAAAAATGTGTTATAAAAATGTGACTTTAAAACAAAACTTTTGAAGAACATTGTTCACACTCGTGTGTGGCCGGTGATGTCTGCTTCTAGCTTCAATTCCATCAAAATTTTGCAAAAATATAAATTATTGAAGATTAAAGGTGTCAATGATAATTTAGGAGAATTATGAGATTTTTCATCGTACAATACAAACAGTCAAGGTCACAGTGTTGGATACTGCCACTGAATCCCTGGAAAACAAACCTCTAAAAGAGTCTGCATGACCTCCTGACGATGTTTCTCCTGGGCCCTGATAAATTTAGCTTCCTGCAGCCACAAAGACATACGAAATAAAGAAATTATTAAATATAATTTTTTTGGAAGTCCTTATTTAATCTTCACATCTATTCAGTCTTGACTCGTGTAACTATGTTAAACGGTACATCCGGTAATGCACAAAGGTGTTGAAATTATGCCTAAATTGAACCAAAACTTTAACTCAGCTTATGATAAAACCTAAGATAATTTATCACATAGCAACAAATACATATGATTTAGAACAAGGATGCTGATTAAGAACATATAATTAATACATTATTAGTAAAATTTTCCAATACCTGTTTAATATATTCATCCTCCTTCTCCACAAATGTCTCCAAAACCTCTGATACTTCAGCTTTAAATCTAGAAACAAATCAACAAGGACAACGTTTTGTTAAAAAAAAAAAACATAATAAAATAAACATTTGTGTCACTAGCTGTACCTTTCAGCTTCCTCCGCTGTGAAAAGGACTTTGTCTTTCAACTTTGGGTCTGCTTTATTGTCCCACCAGAACTTGTGAGTTTTATTCTTATGCTCTGGTCTGAAGTTAAAACACATAAACGTTTTATATTCCTCCATAACGGTAATCTATGCCTGTTTGAAAGGGTGTTAATAATAAACATAATTGCTTTCACATGAGTAAAACATTTTTTGTGAATAAAATAATACAAAACATACGTGGCCATGTGCTCTATTACGCCTCCATACAGTACAGTCATGTTGTCATCTGTAACGTTTCTCTCTATTTCCACCTCACAGCAGTAGCACCAGATCTTCTGCTTGTGCTGGGTGCAATCAAACTTTTCTACTTGAGGCTTTTTGAGTGTTCGACGAGCTTCTTTCACCTGAGAAACAGAACAACCACAAATCTACTAAAAGCTTAATTCCTGGGAAATGCTACTTTTTCAGTTAGTTACAACAAGCTGGAAAGGTCTGACGGACCTACACACTGATCAGTGAAACACAAGAAATCAGAAGACAAAATATAATCGGAAACGTAAAATAAAACACAAATGTACATAAACAATAACAAATGTTTGCTAATTTTTGAGTAAAAAATACAAAATCTACTCCTGCTAGCTAGCATTAGCATAGCGACGTTCAGCAATTTCTATTTTTATTTGCAAGAATAAAATATAGGAAATTATAACAATGCTGGGTTTCTAGTCTTCTCACCTTTTCAGTAAATTTGAGGAGAACGACTCTAAGTCTGCTTTGGTGACTTTTTCCGAAAACATGTTTTTTCCCGGAGAATGTCGTTTGTTTACAAATGGCGCAGTAATGTGCACCCATTTAGACACCAGGAAATATTCTAACGATAAGAAAAAACCTCATAACAAAAAATAACACAGATTATTTAAAATGTAGTTGTTTTCCTGATAAATCAAAAATGTATTTCTTTTTCTTTTTCTTGTTCTTTGGGGGTTTCTTCTTCTCTCATTTATTTCAGGTTTTAGCTGTGTTTGCGACACCTACTGGATACGTGGAGTATGGTCGCGTGTCGTTTAAATCTTTTACATTTACACTTTTAAACTTTTCACCAAATAGGTAACAACTGTGGTTGAAACCTCAGATAGTAAAAAATAAAAATAAACCATCCACATCTTCTTACGCAGGTGTTGTATAATAAAACAGTTAAAATCATAATCCTTGTTAGGTGAAATAATGTGAAATCCAAGACGTTTTTACCATCACATTTAGTATATTTAATTTTATTAGCTTTTCTCCAGCTAAATTATTTACAGGTATTGTAAATAATTACAGGTAAAAGGAAATTTAAAAAAAATCCTTCTTAGCGGAACTATAAACGTGACTTATTCTGTCGGATTTTTTCAGTGTGACGCACAGCGGAAGTAAACAATAAAAAAGCGGATAGACATCTCTCTATTAAACCCATTAAACCACAGAAGAACATATCATTAGGGACAGAATAACAATGTCTTCGGTTCAGTGTGTGAGACAGTTTGTCAACGAGCGACTGGCCGCAGCGGCAGAAGAGATAGTTCATGTTTTTGAACAAACTATCGCCGATTATGAGAAAGAAATCACCCGTCAGCGCAGGCTGCTCGCCATCGTCTGGAAACCTCAAGTAAAGTTACAAAGGGCAGGTTTGTAAGGCCTAATTTGCCTTTAAATACGGAAGCGTGTGGTTATACCTCATATTTACCACCAATCGTTTAACATGTAACATATTTACAGATGTATTTTACTAGCATCTGGATAGTGCTAAAATAGAAAGTCCCCAAAATCCCAGTTGCAATGAGCCGAATCAGAAAGGATACGATAATAGTTCTATGGTCTAAACAAAACATGTTCATGATGTTCTTTGTACAAAAGTCACTCATAAAGCAATCTCAGCAGTTTTTTTACATTTTCAGTACCTTCCAGAATGAGCTGATTTAGGGCTCTGCCTCTTTAAGAACTGGCCACGCCCACCAACACCTCACCCAGGCTGCTATAAACGGATAAGTTCCAATAACCAGGAGGGGCTCAGAGTAGAGTTGCAGAGCACACGAGATGTTGTATTCCCCATTTGTGACATCACAGATGGGGACTTTTTGAAGCAGCTTGATTTTAGGTGCACAATTCCTAAAACTAAACACTGACACTTGATTTTTTTTTCATGTTAGCAGTCTTTTTAGAGGGGGTAGAGACTCATAGCAGCTCAAAATGTTGCAAAATGTGAGTTTTGCATAAAATGCCCCTTTAAATTTTGGGTTTGCAGCACAACATTTGAAAATCAAGGCTTGGAATGAGTTAACAGCTTTAATATTTTCATCTTTGTTACATTTGTTTGTTATATTTGCTTAATTTGTATTACTTTTCCCTTCAGAGATCCCGCAACATTTCATTGAGTTAAAAGATATTCAGACAGAGCTGAGGCTCAATAAACTGGACTCAGAGCTGGAAGAAATTCACTCGAAACCTGTGCAACTCTGCAGCCGTCCGGAGAATGATCAGTTTGCACTTAAAGAAGAAACCAAAACTCTTCTGCTGGCAGGTGGTGATAAAGGGGACAACATTGTGGATAAAATTGACTCCTTGAATCCTGATGGATTTCATAAGGCAGTAGATGAGGAGCGTGGGGCATCTGCTAAAAGTAGAAGTAAACCAGAACAAAACTCCAGTAATCAGCTGAATTCTAAGTGCTCTTATTTAGCTGAGAGCCAAGATGCCAAAGAAGGAAAGCAAGAAGGCTCATTATCAGCTAGACAAGCAGAAGCAAAGCTGCAGAAGAGACACTGCAAAGTGAACGAAGAACATAAAACTTTTGTGTTAAGGTCTCCCATTTATACTCGCTCTGGGAAAAAGTGTGAGTTTGTATGTGACACCTGTGGAAAAGCGTTCCCGTATAAGTGCAAACTGATCCGACACCAGTGGATCCACACGGGAATCAAGCCTTACATTTGTCACATCTGTGGCAAACGATTCAACCAAACATCAATCCTGAAAGTTCATCAGAGAATCCACACAGGCGAAAGGCCGTATTCCTGCGATGAATGCGGGAAAAGATTCAACCAGAAATCCATTCTGAATGTTCACAAGAAGATCCACTCAATGGAGAGGCCCTATTGCTGCAACACCTGTGGGAGAAGATTCAATCTGAAATCTAAACTGGACTCCCACGTCATCTGGCATTCAGGTGAGAGGGCATTGCTATTAGCCAACATATGCAAGTGAGAAGAGATTTAGGGAAAACAGATTCAAACGAATATTGCACATATGTAGAGTTAATGTCAATCTCCAAACTTGTATTTGATTTATTAACAGTAATAGAAAGAGGAATACCATTGATTCAGTTTAGTTCATTTATTTTATATTGCACAAATAACAGTGATCTTCAATTCATTTAAAGAAGAAATTTACAGTGAAATAATCACAAAAAGTCTCAAATCATGTTGGAAGGAAGGTTATACTGGAGCAGATGTCTTTCTCAGCCGGCTGGAGGGATGTCGTTTTCCCATTGCTTGGTTCTTTTCTAAACACGGTGTAGTCAAGATTTGGTTTTACCTTTTAAGCTGACAAGTTTTGGCTAACGCTGTAGCCTTCCTCAGAGCACCGCCCATGTTGATGGCATCACTTCCTTTTCCGTTTATCTGCGGGCAGCAGAGGACGATGTCGCCCTCTACTGCTCGCACCCTCCTCGCAGATGATAATGTCCCATGCGCGATCCGATGTGTAAACACCATCATCTGTGTTCACGGTCCTGGGCCCAAATCTCCTTATTTCCGCTGCCCACAGATAGACGGAGAAGGAACATCGGCGGTGCTCTGAGGAAGGCTACAGCGTTAGCCGAAACTTGTCAGCTTAAAAGGTAAAAACAAATCGTTACTACGCCGTGTTTGGACAAGAACCAAGCAGTGGAATTTTACAGATCACAGAACAAACGTCCAAAAAGAGCTCGTCAGTTTTTCCTTATAAAAAAGCCAAAGAGGGATGTGATTACTGTTTACAATCAGTGAGTTTGGGAGGTTGCTGTGTCTGCGTGGAGCTAATGCTGCGGTCCGTGCATTTCTAATCCTAACAACTCAATATTACAGTGAAATCTATGTGTGAAGTGCGTCATAGCATTTTACTTCCTTTAGTGAGTCGTTCAGAACTATAACGGCAAGCTAACAGCAAGATGGCAACCAATCATCCTGTAGAATTATTACCGTAATAAGTGTAATGAGTACTCCCTAGCACCCTAGAGTGCTAACACCAGATATGACAATGTGTTTATCTACTTATCGTTTTCTGCGTGTCACTCATCTTCATTTGTCATATAGAATCTTCTGGTGCTGATCCGTAACTGACAACAATCGTGAACCTCACAGAATGGCAGTGAGAAAGTGTTTTTATTGTTTACAAAAATGGACTGCAGTCACCTAATTTGACCACAGGCTGTCATTCTTACATATTGCACCTTTAAATTTGGTCATATTCAGTTTTATTCTATACTATCAGATTAAAAAACTTGATTCTTTCTGGAGCAAGTCCCTAGGAGATGCAATTTTTATCACTTCCGCATGAAAGTTTAAAGTTAAAGTCCCATTAGTTGTCACACACACGTCAATGTGTGTGACATTTGTTCTCCACATTTGACCCATCACCTGGGGGAGCAGTGAGCTGCAACTGTGGCTGTGCTCGGCAACTGTTTGGTGGTTTAACCCCAAATCCAACCCCTTAATGATGAGTGTCAAGCAGGGAGGCATTACGTCCCATTTTTTTCAAAGTCTTTGGTATGACCCGACCAGGATTTAAACTCCGATCTCCCAGTCTCAGGGCGGACACTCATACCTCTAGGCCAATGAGCTGGTATTGGCTTCAATTTTGGCATCTCCTTGGGTTAACTCGTGTTGATTGGTTGGTAGGAAAGGACTTCAGCAGATGTTGCAAAAACAACCGGCATTTGTAAAGTTGGAAGAGTTGCTGGTGAAGCAAATACAAAGAAATGAAGCAGTGTTCACCTACTGATTACTGATCCCTAAGCTCCCAACACAGAGGAATGCAGTAGAAATCCCCCACTAGGGCAGCACAACATTAGGAAAACCTGCGATATGTGATAACAGCGATTAATATTGCGATGACGATATTACTTGCGATAAATAAAAACTTCACTCAGGAACAAAAATAATCAAAAATTTAAAAAATGACTAAGAAATCATAAAAATGAGAAAAGCTAAAGATGTGTGGAAAGGGAAAAAGAAAATGAACGAGAAAAGGCGATCAGTGGATCCCGGGAAAAGTAGAATCAGCAGAAAGAGCAGAACAAAGCTAACTCAGGTGTTTGCTAACCATCAAAATTAAGTACCGTCTGCCTCGGGGGCGGGCCTCTGACCTATGAGAACACACCCGATTGGCCAAATGGGTGAAGATCTCTATTTGAGTTGTTAAAGAAACACCATGCTTCCGTTTGACAGAACGCGTCATGTGCAGCAAACATCTGAGCCGACCGTTCATTGCCATATTTATCTGTTCTTTGCGATATGCATATTGTGCATGCTGATATCGTGATAACGATTTATTTGCGATGTATTATGCAACCCCCCACAATGACGTAATTCACAGGGCTTTGGTGTCTCACTGGGCTGTCACAAGCAGCGTTTCGCGTGGTCATTGAACGCCACATTTTACATCACACAGCTGGTCTCCCGGTCCTCCGAATGGATTAAATTACACCGATCAATGACATCAATCACCGCCAAAGCACTCGCGATATGCTGACGTCTTATCAAAGTCCAGCAAGGGCTGGATTTGTACGACAGGACCAAGCTATCGTCTTTCCTAGTTTCTGTTCGACTGATCAGTTATTTTCTGATCTGCTCAATAATTGCCTAAAATATTTTTTAAACCCGTTTAAATGTATTTCCTCATTTCAGCAACCTTTTTCTTTTCCCTACAGACATCTCACTGCCACATTTAGTTAAAGAGGAGGATTTCCTCATCGAACGGCAGGTCTTTAACTACGAGGAAAACTCCAGTTTACACCAAAATGACTTCATAGAAGTTAAAGAAGAACAGGACGAGTTTTGCACCAGCCAGGACAAAGAGCTGCTTGTACTGAAGCAGGAGACGGAAGCTTTTATGGTGACAAGTCCGTTCGACAGAGGCCATTCCAGCACAGCTCAGAGCAGAAATCCAGCTGAATCTCAGAGCGCAGCACAGGAAGAGTCCTTAAACATGGTGGCACAATACCAAGGTGGCAAACAACCAGAGAAGAGACACCACCGAAGCACCAATGTTTATAATCCTGCCATGTTTAAGAACCACTTCACTGCTTATATGCATAAAAAATGTGAGTATAAATGTGACACTTGTGGGAAAGTGTTCCAGTTCAAGTCCAGATTGATGAGGCACTTCAGGATCCACACAGGAGTCAGGCCGTTTTGTTGCCACATCTGCGGGAAGAGGTTCAATCAGAAATCCATCCTGCAGGTTCACCAGCGCATCCACACGGGCGAGAGGCCGTTTTCTTGCGACATCTGCAGCAAAAGTTTCAATCAGAAATCCATCCTGAACGTCCACAAAAGGATCCACACGGGAGAGAGGCCATTTTCCTGCCAAGTCTGTGGTAAACGTTTCAATCAGAAGTCCATACTGGACGTCCACATCAGGACGCACACAGGAGAGAGACCGTATCCCTGCAAGGTCTGTGGAAAGTGTCTCCGGAGTCAGTCTAGCCTGTTTGTCCACATGAAGACGCACTCGGAGGAGAAGGACGATTCTGGAGAAATGTGGGAAAGTTATCCAACCTAAATCTGCACTGGATAACATCTTGCCAGCCTGTCCGGATGTAAGGATCCTAACAGAACAGACGCTTCAGAACCCGTCGGAAAAACTAAAGAACGCTGTTTGCGGCGCAGCTGTGATGTCGTCCGGACATTTCCTGGAAAAGATGAGAACGAAAGACTCAGATGATTACTCCAAGAAGCATCTTATTTAATGATTACTCCAAGAAGCATCTTATTTATGTCAAAGCGGTGACGCTAGCATCAGAATATCGGTGTGCATGTGAACCGTGTCTTGATCGTGTTTGATTGTGTTTGTGAGGAGAGAAGTGAACCAAGGGTGCGTGCTGATGCTGCTTTCTGTTTTCAGACTAGTTAGTTGATTTTTTTGTTTAGATCGAAGCCTCGATGTATCTCAAAGGAAGTTTTTTCTGTAGGTAGTTGTCTGCCTTTTTCACTGCACTGTGCTGAATGTATGTGTGTAGGGCACAAACGTGATGTATTGTGTGTGATCCAGAAGCTTATGAACGTATGAAAATGTATCTAGTTCTTGTCTTCTATTAACAGAACCAGTGTGATGTAGATACTGGTAGACCTGGATGTGCATGTGATGTTAAAGTGCACTTATATAATCTTTGTGTAATGTAGGTTGTATTTACATAGATATGCATTTATTTCTGTTCATAATCAATGCTGTATTTGTTTTTCCACTCAGCGTGCTAAAAGTTCCTTAAAAGGCAACCAGACCGACTAAAGTTAAATATTGTGCACAAAAAGAGCCGGATTGTGTTAACTCAGCTGTAGAAAAAAAGCTGAATTTTCTTTTCAGTTTGGTCTTTGAACTTGCTCACAGCTCAGACATACTGGGGAAAAGGAAAACAAGATGATCACATTAAGGGATTGTGCAACTCTCCGTCCGAGACGTAACATTAGATCATAACTAACGGTAAAAATGCAAAACGTCCACAGAAGAATGGCTGAACAAGAGTGAACAAGTGTGTTTTCTGTTGAGAGTTGGGACTGACCACACATCTTAGGAAAATGGGTGCAAGGATGTAAAGGAGAGTAGACTAAAAAGACCTTAACGGACTGAAAAGGTCGCAGATGTTGGAACTGAATGAAGCTTCACAAGTTGTTTTTTTGCATCCTGCTTATGTCCTTGTTTTGTTTTTCTTTCTAATTAAATCCATTGCTCTAAAACTGGGTCTAATGGGGATTATTTTAGAAATATTAGTATTATAGTAGTGTAGTATTTGTAGTATTTTAGTAATTTCTTACATACGCACGCAAACACCTCCTTAAAATCCATTTGAACTGCAAACCCCTTCATCAAAATGGTGATTGTGCAATGTGTGTTTTTGTGTATTTTTATATTGTTTATTTTATTTTTTTGTTTCATTTTCCATAGTTTTTATACATTTTTATAATATTTTGAAATATATTTATTTTTGTATTTTATTTATTTAATTTTTGTTTATTTTTATTTTTTAAAGACATACAATTAAAGTACATGTTCTTTTTTCCTTTTAACACACACACACACACACACACACACACACACACACACTAGTTATACAAAGGAGTTATTTAAAATTAAGAGGGAAAATGTCAAATTAGAGTACGACCTCATAAAGTTTTTTTTTAAATAAAATAATATGTTGGAGAATTATTTTTGGGGTTAATATTTAACCAAGAGGTCAAAATTAAAGTAAAACGTTGTTGAATGGGTTTTAATTGTTAAACCATTTTCCAAAGTAAAGAATTAGTTCTTAAAAATAAATACCGCTGCCATTACTGACACAGCATTAAGTGTTTTATAGCAATTTAAAATCGAGCAAAAATGAATCTTGAACGCAGAGAATCAGCTGTCGTGCCCGGTCTGGCCGGTAGGTGGCAGTCCAAGCCAAGTTAGCCAACAGACTACAAACATGGCGGTCTCGTGCGGAAGCAAAGACGAGAAGTGCGAAACTGGTCAAAGGTTTGTTTCTCGTTTCATGTCGGGTTAAAACCAACATGTATCCGGTTCAAGGTATGCGCAAATTCGTTTGTGATCGACTGACTGCGGCTGCTCGAGAAATTCTGGGAGCGTTTGAAACGAGAGTCGAAGATTACGAGGCAGAGATCGCTCGTCAGCGCAGACTGTTGGACCAGGTGTTCAACCCTGAGATAAAGTTACAACGCACAGGTGAGTCCTCCTAACTAACGGGGTTGAGGTCACGTTAACCGGTTGACTTGCACGTTCCAGCTCCGCGCGGGTGGCGGCTGCACCACTTTGACAGGTGTCACGTGTGTTTGCGTTTGAACGGAGAAGGAGAAGAAATTTAGTTTATCACGTCATGATGGAGATGCACCTGATAAAGGTCTACATCTCCCCTCACAAATGCCTTTTTTTCCCCACCGTTTGTAAAATTTAATGGAGAATCAACGTAGCTCGAAAGCGGAAGTTGTTCCTTTTTTTATTTATTTTTTATTTAGACATTTGAATAACAAACATACATGATGGTATTGTAGAATATAGAAAGAGTATACAAATTCCACAGCTTGTAATAACAAGTTATGTATACAGCTACAAGTACTTAAACAAAAAGGTATACTTTAGGAGAAAACAAACAAATTAACTGGAAATAAATATATATATATATATATATAAATGCTCAAGGTATAAATAAACATGTCAGTCAAGTGAAATTATGCATTCGGCACAGCTCTTGTGTTTTACACACTTTGGAGTTAGTACTGTTTAGTTCTCCGGATAATTGGAAAACGGCTTAAAAGCAAATATGTTCTGACGCTGTTGAGAGAATTTTGTACAATGTATGTGAAATTTTGCAAAAATGATCAGAAGATTAATAATATATTTTTTCCAGGAATTATTTTATCGAGAGGCCAAATAGAATGTGTTGAAATTTCAGTTTACATGAGGGATCAATTTTGGTGCTTACAAAATTATTTAGATCAATCCAAAATACATGTGTATACGTGCATTCCCAAAACAAATGACATATGTTTCCTCTGCATTGCTGCAAAAAGTACAAAGAGTATCAATATTTTTCTTAAGTTTAACCAGATATGTCTTTACCGGATAACATCTATGGATCAACTTAAAAGTAACCTCTCTTATTAGTAATAATAAATGTTCTAGATAGAATCCAAGTGTTTTTCCAGTCTATATCATTGTAAATATTGTTCTAGTAAAATACAGCTGCAGGTTTGGAAACAATATCTCTTTGAATGATTTGTCTAATACATTGATTTGTGGCTTTATCACTCACTAAAGGACAGATGTTACAGATGAATATGCTACCGGGATTTAGTTCTGGATGATACAGTTTCTACCCTTAGGAGCAGACACCAATAACCTTCCCACTCCATCTGGTATTGCATCGAAAACTACATCATATTCTCTTGGAGTGACAGGAAAATTATAAACAAACAAAAATTCCTTATAAGAAAATAATTGACCATCATCATTCAGTAATTGACTCACAAGTAAAATATTTTTATCAACCCATTTCTGAATATATAATGATTAGTTCTTAAATTTAATATCCTGATTGTTCCAAATGAGATATTTACGGGGAGAAAAGTTGTGAGAGTATATCATTAACCAAGATGATGAGAGTTGACTATGAAAGTTGGAGAGTTTAATCGGTAATTTTGAGATATTGTAATTGTCGCGAACGTGTACTTTTATTGGTTCCATTAGAACAGGGGTGGGCAATCCCAGTCCTCGAGGGCCGCTGTCCAGCAGGTTTTACTTGTTTCTCTGCTTAAACACACCTGGTTTGAATCTACTAGTGATTAACAGGCTGCTGCAGAGCCTGATGAGCTGCTGAACAGGTGATTCATCCTGGAATCAGGTGTGTTGGGGCAGGTAAACAACTAATGGGCCATTCCCATCTGTACCGGGTCGGCCCGGGCCGGGTAGCGTAGGTTGTTTACATATCTGGGTGGCCTGGTGTTTTTCCGGGCCAACCAAGGCTCATTCTCAGCCCTCTTCTGGAGGGGGTCTGCTTCAGGCCGACCAGGGCCAACACACCCACTGCTGACAGCAACTTCACACCTTCCATTAGAGCAAGCCTCTGATTGGTGGGTAGAATCAGCCCACATGGGCTTAAGGCAAGGATGTGTGGAATCAACCGGGCCAGGCTGGGGTCGACTGGGGCTACCCGGCCCGGGCCGACCCGATACAGATGGGAATGGCCTATAAAACCTGCTGGATAGCGGCCCTCGAGGACCAGGATTGCCCACCCCTGCGTTAGAACCTTAGAATACGCTGCGTTTTCAGGGAGGTTGAGGCCGCAGGTGAGTTTTATCGTACTGACCCTGGTTTGGACTCCCTAATTTAGAACTCGTTTTCTAGTTTAAGGTGAAATGAAAATTGACGTACTTGTTCTTCTGTGATAACACACTTCCCTTTTAACTCTCCCGTTATTTAGTGGTTTTAAATACTAGGGCGGAAGTTTAATACTGGAGGCCATCCAGGCATCTATTATTTGGGTCCTATCAGGATTAATTTGCGCCTCTGTCAGCAATGTGGGCGGTGGTAGCTAGAAAATGATTCCTGTTAGTTGATCAGGCTAACATGGATTTATCAATTAATCTAATCAATCCACCCTTCGAAATGGTTCCTTCCCACGCTAAACCGAGACTTTTTCACACTTGCAGAACAGAGCCTGTTTGAACCATCGAACCATTATGATCTATAGTCCTTATGGTGTCCCGCTACCGAGGAGGAGGGGAGACTTGCTCCCATTACCTAAGGTATCTTTTCTTAATCTGTCACAGCCTGAAAACAAGTCCTGAAGCACAGGAACAAGTAGTTCAAGGTGGCTTACCTCTCCTTTAGGTCTGGTCGGGGCTCCCAACTCTAAAGGCTAAAAGAGACCTTTAAGAATCGAGAACGAGGATTCTTTTTCCCAAAAATTTATTTCAAAATTAAAAAATACACAAAAGGGTAAAAATAAGATTAACCAATCCCCTTAGGAGGATGCTGTTACTAAAATCTCCCTGAGAATAACTGGTCGACTTGTGTCAACACTAACTGTTACACACTAACACTCACACACACCAACTCTGTCTAAGTCCAAGTCTAAGCTCTGTGTCTCGTCTTCTATCCCACCTCTACTCTCTACCTCTGCTCTGTCTCTCCACTGTCGACTCTCTCTCGAACTCTTCTAACTGCCCTTTATATATCATTCTAGAAACTGCCAAGCAAAACATTTTCCATAGTGAAGCAATATCTCAACTAATCATGAGACAGCCTAAACAATGTGATCTTTTGCCAGTTACATACATCCTTTTATCACAAGACAGCCAAACCCATATGATGTCCTATTTGTAAGCTGGTCTCCGTCTCCACCCAAAGTCCAGAACTTTCCACAGAGGACTTTTCATTTCCTGAGATGTTTCTTCAGTTGGCCTTCATCGGTACCACCTCTTCTGCTTCCTGTTCAGTTGGACCAGTCCGCCTTATCTTCTGCATCATTCTACTCGCACCAGCTAGCTCGAGCTTATCTCTGCTCACCTTCTGACCTCCTCCATTGTTTTTGACATGCGAGAGCTTGCAACATAATTGCATCTTAGCAGAAAGTGCAATCCTCCAAATGAGTTAAAGATATGGTTGGCAATAACGTTCCAAATTGAACTGGGATTTTTTAAAAAGAGTTTGATCCATTTGATTTTAAAAGACGCATTTAAGGAGGTGAAATCTAAAGAATTTAGACCACCAGAACACGACTTGTTTATCATTACATTTTTTAATATAATGTATTCTCTTTTTCCAAATCAAGTTAAATAATATTTTATCAATTTTTGTGCATAGTTCTTTCGAAACATCAAGTGCCATAGCTGCATAAATAAGTCGGGAGAGGCCTTCAGCTTTGCTACGAAGGATCTTCCAGTAATGGATAAATCTCTTTGAAGCCAAAGATTAAATTTATGTTGTATTGCAGTTATAAGAGGGTCAAAGGAAGTTGTAGATCCGTGATGAAACAAGTTTTCTTGAGCACTAAGCAGCAGTGCGAATCACACCAGGCTCCATTTTGAAATGTAGTTTTTAATGATTTTGCTGCTTCTATTCATTCATGACTGTAGAGCCCTCTCACGTGACACAGCGTTGGGATGAATGTGCTTTATGACAATAAAGATTTTAATTCCTTAGAGATAATCAGGTCTTAATATATCAATGCAGTGCCTTTACTTTATTACTTAGATGACTTAATATGACGTATAAAATCACTATTGAGCGATCTCACCAGCTTTATCCTCGACACTTTCAGAATGAGCCGTTTCAGGGCGCTGTCCCTTTAAGGACCAACTTCACTCTTTTTGACACATTTGCGATGGTCTAAAATGTGTTTTCTCTGTGGGGGGGGGGGGGGGGGGGGAAGATCTGGTGCTCCTGTTTCAGGAGGTAGAAATTAGAGCTGCATACAGAAGGATCTGGAGTCCATTTCCTGATATTCGGACATCTTGCCTCTGATTGGCTAACAGCAACACGACTCTGCCACTGACTCAGTTTGCTTTGCAGCATTGATGTTTTATCTCCACAAATAACACAAGCCAGGAGGAGTTCTGCTGTGTGGTGGAGTTGCTAATGCTAATGATTAGCTTCTACTAGCAGAGCTGCACTCTGCTCTCTCCCAGACGCTAAACCAACAACAGCTTTCCTGTCACAAGCCAAAGAATGAGTCCATGAATGCTAATTTAAAGAGTGACATCATAGATCTGTGTTGCTGTTTCTGACTCAAACGTTTCCCTATCGATTTTCTTTTGGCTCCTAATGCAGGAAGTAGAGGTAGAAGGTTACTTTCATGTTTAGCCTGCATGTGAAACTAAGGCCTTGAGTATATACTTGTTGTTTAACGACGCATATTCAAAATGGCTCCTTTGCATAGCTTTGATCTGAAGCATCATTTGTGCATGCAATGATTCGTTAGTTACATCTTACATTACCATAAAAGGTGAGATTCCATAGAAAATATGAAATATCAATCTGATGGATCTTTGAATATTACTTTAATCAGAAGATTGGAACTTTTTATTGCAGGGATTAGATAACACTTTGTATTAACCCAGAGACAAGAGAGAGAGAGCAAGACTACTTTTAAAGTTTAAGAAGATTTATTTCTAAACAAATTAAACAAGGCTGACTAACTCTAAACACTCTGTGTGATGAATGGATCTAGGTGTGAATGAGGCAAGATGGTGGTGTAATGTGGAATGTTATCAGAACTCTCGTTTCCGGAGAAGCCTTAGTTCTGTGTGGGAGCGAATGGTTTGCTCTAAACTACAGTCGGAGTTTCAAAAACCACATTCAGATGCTATCTTGCCGCTCTACATACCCTTGACGGAGACCTCCGTTGTAGATCCAGAATGTCAGGTCCTCGGACCCCCTTTGGTACCGGAGCCGATGAAACAGCGTCCGGTACGACAGACTAGTCTTGGAATGCCTCCAGGTAAGCAACAGGTGTTTGACAGCGTCGGCGGGACCCTGAAGGGTCCGTGAGTTCAGCTGTACTCTGAACCGCGTTGCATTCAGGTGCAACTCGCAACAGGTTTTATTATCCAGCTTGTCAAGGGTCTTTGTGGTTAAAAAGTTACGAGTGGCCGGCTCGAAACTCTAGAACGTTTGAACTGAGTTAAGGGTGACGTGGGAGTTAGTTTTATAATCCAGATGTTTTGATTTATGGTCGAATCAGAATGTGACAACAAACTAAACACCGCACAGATCACGCCACGCGTCAGAAAGGAAAGCTCTGATTGGAGAGACAAAAGGAATGTGTCATGTGGTTTTAACATGACTTGTGATAGGAGTGTCTAGTGCTTCTGTACCAAGTTAATTCTTATACAAAACTACTGATTACAGTATTATAATTCATGTAATTAACATGGTCATTTCACAGATTGATTGAACATTAGGCTTCACATGATTATTTGGACTAACAAAGTTATTTGATTATTATTTAAAGAAAAAGAGTTCTTGGTCTTCTTTCTTGTGCTGTAGGGGGTGGGGTGGGGCAACTAGCTAGTGAACACAGTTTAGATGCAGAGGCATCAAAGGCCTTGAACAATATCTCAAGGAGATTAGTTCTTCATGAGGAGAGAGGTGAGGTGACCTTTAGGTGGAAAACAGTCCCTTCATGACGCTACATGCACATCCTCAGAAATGAATGCGACGCATTTGAAAGCTGCTAAATACGAGTGGCCAGTAGGTGGAGAAGACAAAACGAGCCAGACACACTCACTACGGTCACTCCGCCTCTTAAAACAAGCAAGCAATTATTATTTACATTCATTAGCTAATGGATAACAGATCAGACACCTTCATATTTTCATCTTTGTTTCTCTCTCTAGAAATCCTTGTCAGTGACCAGATTTGCCAGAACCTGCACAGGAACAGCGAGGCCGGGTCGAGACCTGTGCCAGACATCGCAAAGATTAAAGATGAACTGGAGGAAGTGTGCATCAGCGGGGAACAGCAGCAGGAAACCAGCGCCAAGTTGACTTCAGTTTGTGATCCAAGTGTCTCCAGTCCTCAGCCTCGACCTTTGGACCAAGAACAACAGAGTCCATCCACCAGAGATCTACCATCCAACACTTCAAATAAAGATGGAAAACCAGGATCTAACAAAGAGACCTCCACAACGTCGGTGGCTCACAGTGAGCAACCTGGAAACTCTTGTGAAACTGAAACTCAGCAGCATGTAACTGATGATGAGGAAGATGCAACAGCTACATGTGATGATGGGAACAAGAAGAGCTCGGCAGTGAGTCAGGAGGTACGTGTGTCTGTTCCTAAAGAACCTGATGAAGTAAATACAGAAAACACAGCCTCACACCAGCGTAGGGAGCAGTTTTCAGATGGTGATGGCTCACCAGCCAGCGTTAAAGAGCTAAAGCAGTGGAAGGAAAGTTATTTAGTAACTCGGACTGAGAAGGTATCAGCCACAGCTGATGAGCAAGAGCAAAACACGATGCAGACAAGATATGATGACACCACAGCCAGTGTTAATGGAAATGAGAAGACTCAAAATGAAAGATTGTCTTCATCTGGAAGTGTTCCAGCGTCCCCGGTTCAAGGGGACGTTGGTATGGATGGTAGACCAGCCTCCACAGAAATGGAGCCGACTTCAAACTGGGAAAATGAAGAATGGATCTGTAGGAGTTTAGAGCACACTCTAAATGAGAAAAGGAGCGATTTAGAAGTATTGTCAACCCTGTGGACTGAGCTAACGTGTAAGGAGAGAAGTCAAAGCCAAGATCCGACTTTAACCGAACAGGAAGAGCAAACGCCGCACCACAGAATCACATCAGTTACTTCAGAACAAACACCAAGCAAGGAGAGCAACGAAGCAAAAACCGAGCTTAAATCTAAAAAGACAGATAACTACATGAAGGTGTCGGATAGAAAATCTGAAATGACGAAAAATAAGTCAGAAGATAGAAAAACATCAAGTTCAAGGAAAGAAACGCTCAAAAAACGGGGTCATTATCGCAGACCAGAGGCAAACCAACCAAATAACGAAGGTCCAGATGAGTCGAGTGGAAAACTGGAAGAGGACAAAGATGGTTTGAGTTTAAAATCATCACAAGACGAGCAGAAGGATGGAGCTGCAGCTTCAACTGGAGACCATGAGATGACACCGAAAGATTTCAGAGAGAAAACAGCCAAAAGCAAGGAGACCGGGCCTCTTGGTAGATGTTCTGGTGGGAAAAAGGCATCCAGGAGTTCTAAACCCAAAAATGAATTGATTAATTGTAGCTCCGACTCAAAGAAAAGCAAAGAAACAACTTCAAAAAGGAAACCTAGTGAAAGGAACAAGCAGGCTGCATCACGTAAGAGACTCAACGAGAGTCAAAGCTCAGATTCGGCTCAGAAGAAACATAAAGATGGAAATTCCTCAACTAGAAATGAAGCAAAGGAGCAAAACCACAGAAGCAACGCAGCAGTAAAAGAACACACAGAGCCGTCGCCTGATAGGGCCCATGAGGAGTCATCCGGCGAGGAGAAGAGGGAAAATCCTTTCAAGTGTGACACGTGTGCTAAAGTGATGTCAAATTTTAATAACTATAAATTCCACATGAAATCTCACACGGTTGAGAAGACTTTCAAGTGTGGAACCTGTGGGAAGATGTTCAGGGAGAGCTGGGACCTGAATAAGCATTTGGTGATCCACTCCGTCGAGAAACCGTACAAATGCGACATCTGCGGGAACGGGTTCACCCGGCGCTACAACCTGGACCTGCACGCTCGGATCCACACGGGCGAGAAGCCCTACGTGTGCAGCACCTGTGGGAAAAGCTTCAGCTCGTGTGTGAACATGAAGAAGCACACGAGGGTTCACACCGGGGAGAAGCCCTACACCTGCAAGGACTGCGGCAAAGAGTTTGCAGATTCCTCCACTTTCAAGAACCACCTGCGAGTGCACACGGGGGAAAAGCCCTTCAAGTGCACCTTCTGCAAGAGGCAGTTTGCTACCAGGACGACGTTGAAACGACACACCTGAACACACACGGGCGAGAAGCCGTACAAGTGCACCGTGTGCGACAAAATGTTCGGTTACAGAACAGACTTGAAGGGTCACATGAGGATGCACACCGGGGAAAAGCCGTATAAGTGCGGCACGTGTGGGGATCGGTTCTCCAACTGGTCCAAACTCAACAAACATAAACGCGTTCACGCAAGTGAACCACAGAGCTTCACAGAATAACACCCGTGTTTGTCCTAATCAGATCAAAGATTCTGCATGTAAACATGTCAATCGGAATGTTCTTGTGACCTGGAGGATTGGATACTTAGATCCTAAACCGTAGGTTATAACCCTTAGTGAAACATAGCAGAGGCTTGTTCACAAGTTAACATTTTTATTCACAAGACACATCACCAACACGGATGAGATTTACTGAAAACCAGGTCGGGATGAAAGAGGTGGACTAAAACTCTAAACGCGAGAGGAGGGAGGAGCGACGACCATGCTGGCCCTGGGACTACACACACAACGCCAGCCAACTACTATTTAAAAGCACGAGGCCGCTGTAGGGAACCGACACAAAAGACAATAACATAAAGGAAAACACCCGTGCTCCCTTTAACTAAAGCTCATACACACGCCCCCAGAAGTGAGTAAACCCCCCCCCGACAAACCCCTACAGCGGATACCCTAAAGGAAGCTAACTACCATCCCAGAGACAGCAATGCCATCACTGCTAACCATCAGTCTCACGAGAACGTTTTCCTTCCCTCCCCCTCTACCGAAGATGACTAAAAATGGAACCGGAAATGAATAAAAGTTTGATGACAGAACTGGAAAACAGTAGCAGGCTAAGATCTCATCGGCCTTCCGCTTGCCAACGTAGATTCCTGGTTTTGTTCACCCCTCAGTCCTGCTCACGCACTTAGCTGCACCCACGTCTCCACCCAAAGCGAAGCATTCGGCTTTGTTTCGGCTAGACCCCAGCTGCCCTAATTATAGCGGCCCTCTAATGACACACCTGGCCTCTCCTACATCAGCGGCATGACACACACGACCAGACCCGGTTACATTCTGATCCGATTTGGCCTGATCGGAATGAAATTTCAATCCGTTTGAGAGAGGTGGTTTTGTTACGTCCCCGACAGGTGTCCCCGACAGGTGTCCCCGACAGGTGTCCCCGACAGGTGTCCCCGACAGGTGTTGTTAAAAAGTGAAGGATGGGGGTAACATAAGGATGGGGGTAACATAAGACTGGACAGTGGGTATTAAAAGGGGTTTATTGTAACAAAAAGGTTCTAAAAACAAGCAAACAGAACTCTAAAAGGTTAACATCACAACAAATTATCAACTATAAAAACACCTGGTTAGAACTTTGTTAAAAGCTTAACCGAACAGAAGGTGTTGTAAAACCCCGAAGTTGATAAAAGTTCTAAAACAATTTACTGACTAAAACACCTGGTAAAAACTTACTTTAAAAAGCTTTGCCACAACGAAGGTGTTTAAAACCGAGGTCAGTCAAATTGCCACAAACAAAGTTGACCTTAGAACCAAACTGCAAAAAAAGATCCCATTGGATCATCCAAAAACTTCTCACTAAGAGTTAAAAACCAAACCAAAGTTTAAAACTCATCCACAGGAATCTAAACGAAAGGGGTTGAAACCGAACCAAGAACCAGGAGGACAGCAGAACCCCTGCACTGCTGCCTCCCAGACTGCTGAAGGCACCGCCCTTATGCAGGTGTTTGCTCATCAGGAAGATTCAGCTCAGCTGTGCTCCTCAGCAGCCCGGGAGAGAGGAGGAGGAGGAGGGGCGGTGTCAGGCTGTTTCACCAGAGCTGGGTGATCCTGGCTCCTGCTCCTCCCTGGCCAGACTGGCAACCGGAACACCGATCATCATTCCAAGTGACGTGCACGTACACAGTCATTCGTGCAACAGCTAGCGGGCCTCTCCATCCTCATTTAGACGGCCTGACTTAAATAAATGACGGGCTAATTAACAAGCGCCGGCTTTTAAATTTGATGGAAAGCCATCCCTGTTCCTGTAATCTCTAATCCAGAACTTGCATTTCATGAACCTAACCCGCGGACCAGCTGATCAGGAGGCAGAGACGAGGATAACCCTCCCTTATTTTAATATTGTCAACAATAAAATGCAGCAAAGCACAAATCTGCAGTTATTCACTGAAGAAAACTTAGTTTTTATGAGCAAAATAAAAACATTACAAAGCAGGAAGAATAGTTTTTTTTTTAAATGTTTTTACATTTTTCATTTCGTTTCATGATGTTTGTTTACATTTTGTTTTCCGGGAAGGAAAACTCTGCACATGCCCAACTTATTTAATCTGACTGAATAATTGGTGCCTATAAACTCTTCAGGTAGTGTGCATGTAAACAGAGATTCAGGAGTTCCAATCAACCAAGATTTGAATCGGATTGGGGAAATTTTGCGTGCGTAAACGTTGCTAATGTGTATCTGTGATGATGTCTTTGTAACCTCTAACCGTAAAAGTTGGGTCTAGAGTACACAGGTTCCCAAAAATGTTTATGTAACTCATCCATTTAGCTTGAAATTAGGAATGCTTAGGGGTGTATCCTTATGATTGACAGGTATGTTAGCGCTGGCGCTAGCTTCTTGTTTGGTCCATGGAAGGCCTCAGCCTCGGCTTCATGTTAAAAGTGTTACACCCGAGAAAGCAGAGGGCAGCAGAGTCGCTCAGCCGCGGTTTTCTGGATAAAAGCCCTTCTGGGCTTCCATTCAACACGCAGTTACGCGTTTATTTGGACTCGGTTGTTTTGTTTGCTTTTTTTTTATTTTTTTTTGCACAAAAGGTTTTTAAGAGCTGGTTTTTGAATGTTTTTCACAGATGAGATTTAGGTCTGTGGAGTTTGAATCCACTTTACTTGAAAAAGCAGAAAATACATCAGGAAACCATCGGCGTTGTTCTAAATGTCAATAAAACGATGATTAATACGTTACAATCTTTGCTTTTTTAGTATAATAGTTAAAAGTTTTAGCTTGAAATATTTGACAATCGTGTTAAAAATATTCAAAAATTTATCAAAAAGTATTTCAACAACTGAAGGATGTAATTAAAGTTGAATAAAATATTATTTTTCAGAAAAAAATGTTGAAGTATTTCGAATAATTGGCTTTTTACAGTTGATGGTAAGTTTTACCATCTGGAATGTTTTGATCATTCTCCTTTTGAAAGTGCAGACGTTGGGTTAAGTTAGGAAAAGTCCAGCTGTGTTTTATCTCATCAGGAAAAAAAAACAGTGTTTTACTCGTTGAAGAAGTCGTGTTTCAGTTTTTTTCTTGTTTCAAAATAGAAACTTAACCGAGCCGTGGATGAAGCTTATGAAGGTGTCAAAAGGTGTTAAAGTATTTAAACTCCATTATTTTAAGAGATTATTACAATTCAGTTGAATTTCCTTTATATTGTGTGCATATTTATTATTGGGCCACAAACCCGTATAATCATTTAAAATAGTCATGCTTTTGCATCAGTCTGCTCCATTTAATCATCTGCCTGCTTTAAAGCCTCTAAAAAAGTTTGTGACCACACATTTTGTTTAGTTTGAAAAATGCTTTTTTTCTTATTCCCATTTCCTGTAAGCTTTTTATTTTCCAAAATAAAAAAAAAAACAAATGATAAGATAATGAAGGCATGCTGATACTGTTTTGTAATTTTTCTTCAGACATGTTTGTTGATTTTGTGTTTAGATAAAAAGTTTGAGACGTCTCAAAGGAAGGCCGTACTGTAATTGTTGGCCCTTTTCATTGTGCTGTGCTGAATTACATTCGGACTGTCCTTTTTTAAAAATACCATTAAATAAATCCATTAACACACACACACACACACACACACACACACACACACACACACACACACACACACACACACACACACACACACACACACCTTTAAAGTGTATTTACATGGTAGTCCTACTATTTTAAGACCCCCATTAATTTTAGGTGGTATAATTTATTTTGAAGGAATCTACAGGAAGTGACCGTCTTGTTTTAGCATTATGAGCCCTGCCTGTAGTAATAGTTTTGGTCCAGCAGAGGGCGGAAAAATCCTTAACCTGCAAGGACAAAGGATTGAGTTATCATGTTTCCACCCAAGTGGCCTGGATAATACATGTGAATCCCTCACAGACAGAATAAGTGGTCATCAGTCAAACCAAATGTCAGATTACAAGTAAAGAAATGAAAAGTCAAGTTTATTTTTTATTGTTTATTCTTTGTCTAAATAAACTTTTACAAGACTTTCTTAGTGGAAACACTTCCTCTAAATTCTTCCAGACTGTTTAGTTGCCTTGAAAGGATGGGGGCTTTGCACCCTCTGTGCGCACATCACTTCCTTGTTTCGAGTGAGGATGGTACGCCATTTCCTGGGAGCACCATCACAACTCACCACCAAGTGCTCCTGGCAGGAGGGAGGCTGTTCTGGTGGTGAGCTCTGACCGCGCTCCCAGCCAGCCAATGACACGACAGCAACAAGTCGGTTGACGCTGTGAGGAAGACTGAAATAAATGCAGCTGAAACTGTCGGCAGGTATAACATCTCTGAAACCACGTTTATCTTACTGAATGAAAAAAGAAATGCATTACAAAAACAAAACAAACTTATTTAATGAATTAATCACGCTGTGCCTTAACATCACATCCTATATTTACAGTGCAGGCTATGGATTCTTGTAAGGTTAGAGAAAACATTTTGCAGGTCACTCACTACACAGATGAGAACTATATACATTCACATTGTTATCAGTCTGATTCTGGACTGAGCTCAGCAACTGCTTGCCCAGGTTTTCACCGAGGGACCGTTTTCATCATTCACCTAAAGACAGGCGACAGCAAAGAGCTGGTTAATATTACCTGTGATTGAAAAGGAGATCACGGTGCTGAATAGTTTGTGTTCTTTAACCCTGCGAATCACACGCTCAACATGGACTCTCAGTCTCACAATGGACCGTGTCTTTCTGATCTCTGGCCTAGACAGTTGAGCTCTCTGCGACAGAAACGTGGGTATGTGGACGTTGCATGGAACAGTCTTCAACAAGGAAACCCTTGTCCACCATGATGGCCATTGATGGGTTCAGGAGGGCCACAATGCCTGACTGCTTTAAGATCTTTTTATCACAGGTGGCACCTTGATAAAGAGAAGACACAAATGTCGCTGCACCATGAGGGGCTATCCCAGTCAACCCTACAGTGTGATTTATAGTTTGAAAACACCTCGCTCTGGAGGAGGAGGGAATTTGGGGTTTGGCAACGCAGTTCTGTGCAATCTAAAATGACCTGAGTGTCAGCCTAACCCTGGAACACACCTGAGAGGTGAGCTTTCACAGAGTCTTCATCTAACCAGATATTCACAGCTCCTAACACAGTATAAAGGAAGCTGGCCCAGGTGTTAATACGACTAACAGTTGACCGATGGATTCTAAATCTGTGGGCCAAATCCTTTAGTGCGAGTCCCAGTGACAGGTAGATCATAAACAGGAAGAACTCATCAACTGGTTGAAGAACCTGGAAAAGATGAAAAACATTACCATCCATCCATTTTCAGCCTCAGGTCGCAGGGGCAGCAACCTAAGCAGAGAGGCCCAGACGTTCCCTGGCCAGCCGAGAGAGTCTGTCCAGCGTGTCCTGGGTCTTACCTTCATTCTGACTATCAAAATGTATTTGATTCATGGCTTGATTTGAAAATGATGACAAGCTTTGTAAGGACAACAACAATAAAACATTTACCGTTGCACTGGCAGAGTGAGGGACCCGATCAGTCCTCGCTACACTTGATGCTCTTGCCACCCGTGTCATACTGAGGGTAGTTGGCTCAATTTGGTCCCAGAAGCCCATCAGATGAGCGTGACTTGCAAATCTGTGGAACATATGAATTAGATAGATTACTGATCATTACTCAGATCACATCTAATGACCCAAAAAAGCTTTGCATAACTAGAAATACTGTACTCAACATTTAACTGCAAATATGTAGCCATATGATCTTAATTGTCATATCAATTATACAACTCTGGGCTATTTAAGAGCTATGACCAGTAGGATTCTCATGTCAGTTCTCTTGTTGGCTCTTCCTTCTTCCATTTCAGGAACGTTGCTAAGCTGAGTCCCATTCTGTCCCGCTCTGAACTTGAGACAGTTCTCCACACCTTCATCTCCTCACGCTTAGACTACTGTAACTCTCTTTTCACGTGTCTGAGCAGAACCTCCCTGAACCGTCTACAGGTGGTTCAGAACGCCTGTGCTCGGCTTCTGACCAAGTCCTCCAAACACACCCACATCACCCCGCTTCTCCTCCAGCTTCACTGGCTGCCAGTCAACTTCAGGGTTCATTTCAAGATCCTGGTTCTGGTCTATAGGGCCTTACATGGACAAGCACCATCTTACATTGGTGACCTTCTTAGTCCCTGTACCCCCAGTAGGTCCCTGAGGTCCAGTGACCAAAGCCTACTGGTTGTGCAGTGCTCCAGGCTAAAGGTCAAAGGTGACAGATCATCTGCTGCTGTGGCCCCCAGACTCTGGACCTCTCTCCCCCAGATGTTTACACCCATCCTCACGTTAGAGCAGCGTGCACCATGGCGTGCACATATTAGAAAAGAAGGGAAGATGGATAGTTACTGCCCTCCAGTGTCTTAAAGATGTTTCTACACTTTTATTCTTGTCAGCCGTTTAGAGAAAGAATAGCTGAATAAAGCTTAAAATTTTTTTGGTAAAATTTTAGCTGCTAGTAGCTCCAACTGTAGCTTGTTGATTTAATCTTATTGAAGACAGATAAATACAATAGATTTGACGAGTTTTAGTAAAATAGTTTGTATGTGAGAGTGAAGACGCCCTGGCTTTCCTGTTATTTAAACTATGTTTAACAGACAAACTTAAACCATCTCCATTACATTGGTGGTCATGCAGTATGTGTTTTTGTATATTTTATACAGGTAATTTAAAATTAGTTTTGTGGGTTGTTTCCCACACTTATTTTATGGATTTATTTTTATTTTTAATAAAATGTTAGTGGCAGAGGAGAAGTAAAATTAAAATGTGAGTTCAGAAAGTTGGGCAAATGCAAAAAAAAAGTGTTAAACAGTTAATCTGGGGAGCATGTGAACTGAGTTGAAAACGATTTAAAATATTCAATAAACAGGTGAAATTAAAAGTGAAACACTGCCAAATTACTTTTAACTGTTAACATATTTTCTAAAGCAAACTTCCAATTTAACAATCAAAAATTCAGCTGTAATATAAACACAGCTGCTATTAATACTAACTACTACAAAAAGCAGCAGCTTGTATTTAAGGTCAAAGAACAATTGTTTCTTGGATATTTTTTACAACCTAAATAAACTGTCATGCACATGCCAGACCGATAGGCGGCAGTCTAAGCAAACACAAGCTTTAAAACGTCTTCTGGGTGAACTTCAGCCACTTTTACTGTCAGAGGCGGAGACTGGTTAGCCTAGTGAGCTAGCTAGGCTAGGAAACTGCTCATGTCGGGTTAAAACAATAAACGTACTATAGGTTAAACATGTCTGCTTGAATTCGTTTGGGACCGATTGACTACAGCTGCTGAAGACATTTAGGAAGCTTTTGAAACAAGAGTAGAAGATTATCAGTAGGACATCACTCGTCAGCGCCGATTGTTGAACAAGGTGTTCAATTCTGACTACAAAAGAGGACAGGTGAGTCCACCTCTTCTTAACCAAGGGGGTTACCTGTTGGGCCCTCGTTAAAATACGTTAAAGTATAAGTCAGTCTTCATGTGGAATTTACAACTATTTTACTTTTACAATTCTTGTAAACTTTCTGTATTCGCTTTCATGCGGAAAATCACAGAATAAGATCCAAAGATCAAAAACATGAACAGGTTAAAACATATTTGGTGCGTCACAGACTCGAGCTGATTGGCCAAGGGTTTCCATGGCGGGAAATGGGACAAGCATCATCAGCTCTGATGATGGACGAAGTCACGTAATTCTAAGAGCCCACGGTAAATGATTAAATGTCTCATTTTGCCTCCAGATTTTAGTCAGTATCATCCACCTTTCCAATGTATTTCTTACAAAACTGTAACGAAGCTCATCGAACAGAGCCGTAACAGTGTGAAGTGTTACTTGAACTTCGAATTCTAAATTTAATGCAATGCAGTTCAACATTATTTAAATAACTAGATTGGGAAAATAGGTTGAGAAAAACGAAGCTCCATGATGGCAAATCTGCAAAACAAGGTAGTGTCTCTTAACACTTTAACACAGAATAACTATAATTATGTTGTGGTGATTAAGAAAAATTAATGAAATGGGACAGCAGTAGCTCAGGAGGTAGAGCGACTTGTCCAGTCCTCTTAGACAGGGCTATTCAATTCTGGGCCTCGGGGCCAGTATGCAGCACGTTTTAGTGGTTTCTCTGTTCCAACACACTAGATTCAGTGGTTGAATCACTTGTGCAGCAGCTCTTCAGGCTCTACAGAAGCCTGTTAATCACCTGCTGATTGTTGAAGCAGGGCTGATACCAAAACGGGCTGAATACTGGCCCTCCAGGGCCAGGGTTCCCTACCCCTGGTCTAACTGTTTTCATATCTGAGAACAGTCCAGACAGCTAGCCTATCGTTCTTGGACCACCCAGCTCCTCTGTGCTTTGTGTTTACCACCCTGTGTTGGAGAGGTTGATCACTGAGTCACGCTCCCAGAGCTGCAGTGGGTCCTTTGTCGTCCTGGACTCCTGGCAGCCCACAGGTGGTTTAATGAAGTTTGTGTTTGCTCAGCTAGTTGCAGCCCGCCACTCTTCCCAGTGCAACCAAAGCCCCCAGATCAGTTTTAAGTTGTAATCACCTGGAATGGCTCACATTTCAGCTATGTGGCGGGCACTTAACTCCTCTACCACCATCGCCTCAAATGTATTTTTTGCATTGCTGAACTGGGTGGTATAAACAACACACATGCACACACACTGCTGGATTTCATTAAGAGAAATGCCCTTCATTTCCCTCCTATATCATACTTTCCCATAAGTTTATTTGTCCCAAACGACCAAATTAAAAAGATAAAAATGGTTTCTGCATCTTTAGCCACCATGGCATAAAAGGTTCGAATGGATTTGTGGTGAATCCAAGTCTGTGGAATCCATCATGGTTTTCACAAGCTTTCCCCAGTGATTAGCATCGGCTGGAACGTTGGCATGTTCACCAAATCCAAACCACGCTGGTTCTGACCCGACACACTCGTGTGCTCTCGCAAAGTGTTTTTGTCACTAACCCTGCAATTTAGAGTCGTTTATCTCACCGCGTGGCTGAATCAAAGGCCTAAGAAAGGAGAACAAATTAACAGAAAGGTATTTAGCTTTTCTTAGGGACCTCGTTTAAAAACCACAGTATTCATGAAGCGGCAGACATGTTTTTATAGCTGGATAAACTACAAAGTCACTTTGTAATTTCATGGTTACCAACCTACCAATTTTGGGAGCCCAGTTGTGTTTGGGCTTTGTTTGTTTGCGTTTTTTTTTCCTTCTTCCCTTCTTTGTGCAAGAATCTATTCATATTTTCTGAAACTGAGCTTTGATTTTCACTGGATGTGGGATTATTTTTAGCTGTAGCAGCTGAGTGGCAGGTGCTTCACGTCTGCAAGCCGTAGGGCTGCACGACGTTAGCAAAACCTGCCATAATCGATAATGGTGATTAATATTGCAATGACGATATTACTTGCAATAAATAAAAACTTAACTCAGGAACTAAAATAATCAAAAACAAAGAAATAAAAAAAAAAACTCATAGAAACGAGAAAAGCAAAAGATGTGAGGAAAGGGAAAAATAAAATAAACAAGAAAAGTCGATCAGTGGATCCCGGGAAAAGCAGAATCAGCAAAAACAGCAGAACTAAGCTAACTCAGGTGTTTGCTAACCATCAAAATGGAGTACCGTCTGCCTCGGGGGCGGACCTCTAACCTATTGTAATCCACCCAATTGGCCAAATGGGTGAAGAGCTCTATTTGATTTGTTAAAAAACGCAATGCTTTCGTTTGATTGACAGAGTGCGTCATGTGTAGCAAATGGGGCTGGGCGTAAATGATTATTTTTAAAACGATTATTCTGACGATTATTTTATCGAATAGTCGACTATTCTAATGACTATTTAGACAGTTAATCTAGTGATTATTTTTCTATTGCACAATTAACAAAAACCAAAAAATCTAATTAATTCCTCAAAAAAATTGATAAATTTTTACTGTAAGACAATAAACACTACAGGCCTTCCATTTTGTATAACACTGCTTTTATTGTGTTGGTTGGTTATGTTCTGGTGGCGTGTAGACCTTGGGAGTGCAGGCTGCTGCCTGAGAGGTGGTTGGAGACGGAGTGTCTCCATGCTGCTTTGTTTTGGTCACTTATGTGCGTGAGGCGAGTGGTGTTACGACCCTTCCTGTGGAGTTTGGCTTGTGTGCAAAAAGGAAGGGACAATAATGGGATTTAAAAGTTAAAATGATGATCAGGTTTATTTACAACTACAAAAAATCATAAATCTTTCCATCCACAGGTTGGGAATAATAAAACGAATTCTGCCTGTGGGGAATTAAAACAAAAGTACAAATAAGTAGGGATGTCCCACTAAGATTACAGGGTTCTGGACCAAAACAAGGATCTCCAAAGGTCCAAACTCTAAACTGGGCGGTTAAACCAAACTCAAGGTGATATTTTACATTAAACCGAAAACCCACAACACTCTAAATGTAATAAAAGGGAGATCTACACCACAAAAAGATGAGCTCTAAACCAAAACGGTACAGCTTATCCAAACGCAAGAAGCTGTTAGCGAAGATGCTAACAGTAGCTTTACCAACGTTGAGTTCAAGTTACCAAGTTTAAATAAACCAAAAACACCCAGCAGCAAACAGACCAGCACGGAGGAGAGACTGCTACCACCAAAACAGCTCTCCTCATGTCTGAAAGAAGCTCCTTTATGAAGGGAGAAACGCTCCCGGTGATTTTCTACATCTGCGATAGAGACGGAGCAGCGCATCTGACCCCGGAAGTTGTTGTCCGTTGCCGGGAGACGAAGGCGGGCAAAACAGGAAAGGAATCTAGTAGTGGACGGACGTTGTTCCGGGTCTTCGGTATTTGGTGGAGATGTTAGTGAAGGCGGAGAAGAGGGCGAACTAGAGGAAAAACAGGCAGATTCCTCCTCTATTTACAAACTCCTGGGGATGCAACAAGTGGGCGCGGTGCGTCGACTTCCGGATCTGACGTCGACAAATTTTTAGAATCGAGCCGTCGACGTCATCGAGGCTTCGCTACAGCCCTAGTAGCAAATACTTCAGCTGAACAGTCATTGCGATATTTATCTGTTCTTTGCGATATGTAGGGCTGCTCAATTAATCAAATTTTAATCACGATTACGATCTGAGTTTTGAACGATTATAAAAAACAAAACAAGCCGATTTTTTGCTCCTCCCACTTGCGCTGCCCTGAGTTGCAAATGAAGCGCTCCTCCCACAGTGTTGCCAACTTAGTGACTTTGACGCTATTTCTAGCAGCTTGTCAGACCCCCTTCTTGACTTTTTAACTTAAACGTACCTAGTGAACACCTCAGAAACATCTCTGGTAACCCTTAGCTACTTTCTGGATAACTGTCGTCGACATTTCCTGCAGGTTAGCTAAACACTCCGCCTGCGCTCCGGACCGTTCTTCACAACATTAGGAAAGGGAATGATGCAGTGATGTGTCAGTCGCTAAAGACACAGCTCTCGGAGCCGGCTCCCTGTTGGAGTAACCAGAGTGAGTGACACACACACACACCGTACATGCGGACTCCTGAGCCACTAAAAACAGCTAAATGTGCGCGTGCGGCGCGCTAAACAAACATGCAGCTTGCCCCGATTGCTGTGAGACCGGGTTGGGAGGGTGGGGGGTGCAGCTGTGGTTGGGACAATTATTACATTAACTGATGGACTTGTAAATAAATAGTTTATAAATAAGGTAGAAATAAGTTCCTCACGCTGATAAATAATAACTAATCTCTCTGAGGACACGGTGCTAGTGTACTCTCCTACAGCACCTTGACATGACTCAATAAATGTTATGCAACATTTTGTGAACATCAATTTATTTGCATGTATTTGTTATGAATGCCACTGTATAATTCTTGCTGTCAGTATTTGCAAGATATTGGTATTTGGGTCTGTACTGGTTAGACTTAAATGAGTTAAACCAAGGTCTATAGCCCTTGGGTCATAAACTATTAGCTATAAGTATATTGGTCTTTTTATACTGGGAATCAGGAGTTATCAGGAGGGTTGCTAGCCTAGTGAACTAGACCAAATTCTTGCTTTGCAAAGAATGGTCTAGGCATGCTCCATTGGAACCTCAGCAGCTCCTACCAGGACTCTGGCTAGCCAATCACAGCTCTCTAGAGGGGTTTCAAACACACAAAGAGCTGTGATTGGTCCATAATGGTGGGCCAGTCATAGTGGCACTCTATATGCCTGATGGGTGGGATGATGCAACGGAGTGAAACAAGAGGATGTCACATTCATTGTCCAGTGGAATGCGGAGATCATTTGAAAGACAACGGTAGAACCCGCCCCACAACCAAGAGCCGTCAATGGAGCATGGCCAGACTAAATAATACATTTATTTAGTCTGGCTTGCCAGGCTAGAGGGTTGCAGGTTCATGCCTTTCTCAGTCTGTTGCTGTCTGTCGCCGTGTCCTTTGGCAAGACACTGAACCCGCCTCGTCTGCTGAGGGTGGTCAAGGACCGGTCGTGGCAGAGCTCAGCAGCCTCGCTTCTGTCAGTGCACCCCAGGGCAGCTGTGGCTACAATGTAGCTCGTCACCACCAGCGTGTGAATGTGTGTGTGCATGCATGGGTGAATGACTTGCAAGCTGCACAGTGCCTTGGGGGGTTGTAGAACCTAGAAGGCACAATAAATAAATAAATAAATACATTTTATTTATTAATTTTTTTCCATGCCTTGCGGCTCAGTGAGTCTGCTTGCAGTTCGTAGGGCTGACCAGCAGGTGGCGCCAGACCACAGCTAAATCAGAGGCGGATTTAACAAAGGTAAACAAAAACCTAAACTTAAATATGTCTTTGCGTTTAAACCACATCTTTGTTTAAAAATGAAAACTAAAGCAGGACAACAATGTTGCACATGCATGTGAATCAAGTTGGATCCTTCATTTCTTATAACTGTGGGTTTGGGTTACATTCAACTGAGCTTGTTTCATCGTTTTTGCTCAGCTGTCACCATCAGATAGTTTTAAAGCAGCTGTGTTGGGAAGAAGGGGAATCGGTGAGCTTGTAAACACAACCGTTGGCTCGCTGACCACGTGACTTCAAAGAGAAGCCCTGTCCTGGAGACAAGTTTAGCTTGGTCAGCTGTTTAAGTGTGTGTGTGTGTGTGTGTGTGTGTGTGTGTGTGTGTGTTGGGGTGGGTTTGTTTTTAGATTGGCATCATTGGGCCACCAACCAGGACAATGAGTGACAACGTTTGGTTTGAAGTTCTGTGTGTGTGTGTGTGTGTGTGTGTGTGTGTGTGTGTGTGTGTGTGGGCCAGACCAAACTGTGTTTACGCCACTTTATGTTCACTTTGTTTTTCAAGAAGCTGCAGTTTTGGTTTTGTTGACTTTAAAATCTCCAAATCTACTTATTTGCAACGGTGATCACAACAATTATAGATTTTGTGAGTGAAGAACAACCCAGTTTGTTAATTTAGTGTAGGGCTGCAACAAACGATTATTTGGATAATCGATTAATCGGATGGGGTCTCGACACGATTAATCGATTAATCGGATTACATGGGGAAAATTTTAAAAACTGCTGGGGAAACGTTATTTCTCTCCTTCCTTCACTTTATTTAACACAACATTATTAGAAAACAGTTCAATAGCAGAAAAACAACATGCCATCACCTAAATTGTCTTATAAGGTGTATAGACAGAGACCCTAAGCTACATCTATCTGTGACCTAAAATGCTTGGTCCAAGTTAAACAGCTTAAGGGCAATTCTCATCTGTTTTGTTTGATCTCATCTGTTGACATTTATTTTAAATGTAATTAAACATAGGCTGTGAATTAATCAAAATTGATCACTATTTCCAAAAATGACTGAAAAAATACCAAATAAAACAAAAGTAAATGAATGCCATCCTCCTTGTGATGATGCCCTGGGCAACTGCCATAAAGTCACATCAAGAAATGCTGCTGATCATTCCAATGATCCCAAATAGACTCACATTAGGCCACATGAAAGCAACTGAACCCAAAAATATATTAACCAGTATATAACTGCACTCTCACACAACACGCCTGCAGCAACAGTTAGGACTCCTCCCTCCCTTTTAAAAGCGTTTTTGCTTCTGAGGACATTGTGGTTGTAAAACCACATGCTAGTAGTCTGGCCCCGGTGTGATCAACCAGTTTCTGCGGGAATGTGACGGCGGAACCAGGGCCAGATTAACACTTTGTTGTACCCTGGGCAACAATATTCAAGGGCTCCATCATCACGACCCAAGGATCACCATAATGTGGTCACATACAGAATATTTTACTGTAATATGCAGTAAATATACTCAATACTTGAATGCCTGACAACACGTAACCCGCCCAGAGTAACCTTTGACCCACCTTGTGTGAACTGACCAATGAGGAGAGGGTCTTAACTTGAGGCCCTCTCTTCATTGGTCAGTCTGCATGAGACTGACTCTCAACTGACGTTCAAAGTCATAGGCAGCGAAGCGTCTCTGTGCAGTGCAAAAGTCCGGGTGGACAGTTTGTTTAATGTAGGGTGACCATATTTCCATTTCCAAACAAGAGGACAGGAGATCTGTGCCTATGACGTCACACTATGGCAACGCCACACAAACCATGTTGGGACCCATTTTTTGTAAGAACTAAATTAATATCAGATTCTGCCAATTAAAGGGCTCTAAAACTATTCATATGTAAATATTTTGCATATTTAATGCAAAATCTAATTTTTCTGCTTTAGTGCTGCAACAAGGTTTTATTAATAATAAATTATTATACCTTTTGTTTTACTACAGCATCGGTAAGCTTCCTGTGCACCGATTATTAAGGATGCTTGTTTCAGCTGTGAGATTAGACGATAGGATCAATGATAAAATAAGTTGTCACACACTCCATGGAAACTTTCAGAGAATCCACAAATAGCGGCTTTCAGATGGTTTTGTTACTTTTTGCAAGTTTATAAAAGCAGCAGATGAGACAGCATGTCTGATAATTTAGTTTTTCATCTGATAATATTAGAACATGTCAGTAATGTCTGAGGAGCTTTTATAAACACTGTATAACTAACACTACTGGAGAGGGCATGAATTACACAGAGGCTTCTGGGGAGCCCAGTTATTTTTTGGGGGGGGGGGGGGGGCATTTTGCCTTGGCCCCCAAAATGTCTTGAAACGGCCCTGGGTGTGTGACTGAGTTTTGAAGGTGATCTGAATTGTATCAGATGTATAAATATGACATGTGTATAACTTATTGTTTTTTACTGGTAAAAACGTGTAGTGGAGATAAATCTACCTACATTTTACTTTTCAACACTTTGTTTTGTTTTCTTGTTTTTATTGAACTATTTTCCTGTCCTGTCTGTCTCTCATCTTCCTGCATCTCCTCTTAATTCTCCAGAAAAACTGCTGCCTGGATTCTTACCTTTTCACCTCATCAGTTACTTTTGAGCAGATCAAAGGGATCTCCTGACCGAAAAGCGCAGAGCGCGTTTTCGATGCTGCGTGAGGTGAAATCACCGCAGCACAGGTGATGAGCTCCGCAGTAGCGCGCTTCAGGCACAAATAAGACAGAAAATAGAGAACATGTGCGGACATGAACGATCGTGTGCTAATTATAGTTTTTTGGTTGCGCCACTTTGAGAATGGACCGTGTGCTGGAAGCAGCTGCCTGGATCGCTGTGCAACAATGCGGAACCGGTTCGCAGCAGCGCAAGTCTGCAGGCTCTCCCTCGCGCTGATCTGCCGGTACCGGCTCTCCCTCACGCTGATCTGCCGGTACCGGCTCTCCCTCACGCTGATCTGCCGGTACCGGCTCTCCCTCACGCTGATCTGCCGGTACCGGCTCTCCCTCACGCTGATCTGCCGGTACCGGCTCTCCCTCACGCTGATCTGCCGGCTCTCCCTTGCGCTGATCTGCGGCTCTCCCTCGCGCTGATCTGCCGGTACCGGCTCTCCCTCACGCTGATCTGACTTGCTCTGGTCTGCGCGCAACGGCGGGCGGGAAGGGGGGGCGCTTTTGGAAGAGTTGTGCGACACAACGAATCGATGACGCAATTCGTTGCCAACGCTTTTAGTAATCGATTTTCATCGAATTTATCGATTCGTTGTTGCAGCCCTAATTTAGTGTTTTATTGTGATGAAATCAGTGAACCTCTAAAATACTGGTTTGAAATTGTATTGATGCCACTTTCTTAAACATTTATTTTCAAACCCACCAAAGTTCATTAAAAGCTAACAGAAGGACTTTTAGCACCTCATGAAAGTCTGACCGCTGAATTAAAAAAGGTAATTTGTAGAAGGAATTTTATTTTATTTCTACTTTGTGAAGAAATATGACATTCAGTCTGTTTTAAGGAAGACGTCGGCTTTGGATGAATAAATAGTTTTATTTTAAAAGCTCCTCACAGTTTACGGATCAGTTTCCTAACAAGTTTGAATTAAAATCACTGGAATTAGCTAAAGCTGCATCAGAATGAAAAGGCGAGTTTACTGAATACTTGTTCCTGTTTCCTGGTTTGTAGAAGTGAGAGCAGACTGCCTGTAGGGTGTTGGAACATTCCTGTAACAGCATCACTCCTGCTTTACTCCTCTTTTTTAAGGGGTTTGTCTTTGTAGTAACTTTGATCTTTAGCTTCAGCCCCACACACACACACACTAACCCTTCCCCCCCCCCCCCCCCCCCCCCTGTTTTCCCATCTCACATGTTGGTTGTCTTTCCGTGTCAGAGACTAAGCAAACACAGTCGTGTGTGAGTGGCCTCCTCGTTCCTGAGAGAGCCGGAGCTCTCAGACGAGCGCAGCTGTCTCTCCGTTTGTCGGCCATGTTCGGCATTCTCCAGATATCTCTGGCTTTTTCTGCATTCCGGTTTGACCTCCGTGCACCCTCTCAAAGCCTTTGTGGAAGCTATAAAATGGATCATAGATGCTGACTTATTCCTAATTAAGCTGTGGGACGAAGAGGAAGGAGCAGAAATGCCGAGAGCAGAGAGAAAGTGGGGAACCTGTTCAGGCCAGTCGTGTGGTTAAAACGGAGATCATGACACCAGAATGTGTTTTCTTCAGCTGGGCCAAACGAAGTTTACCCCCCCCCCCCCCTGTTCCCCTCCCCTTTTACAATCCCCTTGACCTCACCACTTCACTCCCTCACCTTGTAGGCATGAATCACCAGACGTGTGCACATCTCTATCCACTCTTTCTCAGTTTCCTGCTTCACCTCAGAGCCTCAAAATCAGTCAGTCGTCTCGTTGTTTTATGATCTGGTTCTTGGTGCATCTGCTGCACACGACCCGTGGAAACCACAGATGGAGGAAGAAGTGTGTGGGCGACTGTGCACATCTGTTTGTGCACATATGAGTGGATGACAAAAAGTAACTGTATGTCATGGTCAGAAAGTCTCTTCTGGGAGTGATCTTCCTTTCAGCCTTTGTTTCTGTATCCACTGTTATCCAACACCCACAAAACCACTGACACTCCAGTTGCTCAACTGTCGAACAATGGCTGCTGAAACCTCTAAAGGCGCTGGTCCTTCAGGACATCGGAAATAACCCGAGCATTAGCTGGTGGTTGAAGATTCAGAGGGGCCACAAATCTGATCTCGTAACAAAACATGTTTCAGGTATTTGTCCGGGGTACGCCTAGGGCTGGGCGATATGGCAAAAATAGAATATCACGATTTTTCCAATATTTTATCACGATTTCGATTTTATCACGATTTTTTTATCCATGAATAGCATAACTTCAATTGCGTATTAAAGAAGAGAAACATTGAATAAATAAACATTTATTCATATTAGGGATAATCAGCACAGTGCTAACACACTTATATTTTAAACTCACACCAGAGATGATAAAAGCCCTGAGAGAAACAATTACAAAAATCAGATTTTCTCGTTTTTCAAGTAACTTAACATGAATTAAAATCGTAAACATATTTAAAGTGCAAACATGTCAATTGCAAACGTATTGTGCAAACATTAACTTGTTCAAAATACTATGTAGCTCCCAGTTGCTCATGTAGTGGATAGTTAAGCTCAAATACGGCTCTGATGTGCGGCTGGACCAGAGATCGCTTGTGGTAGCAAATAACTGCACATTCTGAATATTTTCTGCAACAAGTCTCTAAATAAAGTAAAATTTTCCAGTGCAGATTGGAGACAACCCATAGAAGCACTGATTTGATCTCATTTCAGAGAAAAATAGAACAGGTTAGATGCACCTAATAAATAAAATTACTAACAAACTCAGGAATCTTTCTTTGCTTCACTGTTCTGGTGCTGAGAATATCACTAATGCGGCTCAAAGGAGATACACAGATGAATGCACCTCTTATTATTTGGAGACTACATTTACTGCAGCTGGCAGAGGCAGAGATTGTTTCTATTGATACACGGATTTACAGAATCATTTTAAATGTTAATAGGGGAAGACTGCAGGAGGGAGCGGTAAAATACAGGGGGTCCCCAGCAAAAACAAGAAACTACGAGTCTGATGAAACCCGCTGGTTTTCCATCAGGCAGTCACGGGGCAGCTCCAACGACCCAGTGGCTGTGCTGGGTCAATGTTATCAAGCTCAGTTCGACATGTCACGTCACTAAGTTGTTAGCGCTAAGGAAACCCTGCGTTCCTCTTCGGAACGAAAACCTCGTTGTCGCTCAGCCGCGGCGAAGCCATGTTTGTTCACACACAGGTGAAAACAAGCGGGGCACTAACATATTACTATGACTCACTCTGATTGGTTAAGGGTCAAACAAAGGCGTGTCATTCGCCTGAGGTAAGTTCCCTTTTCATTCAGAGGCAGAAATTCAACAGCAGAGCTGTGAATCGTGATAAAACGGTCTCTCAAAAATGACAGACCGTCAGATGTGTAGATCGTAAAACGGTCTAAAGTCGTCATATCGCCCAGCCCTTGGCACGCGTGGACATTTTAGAAGAAGTACTACTAACCCAATTATCCATTTAGTTCATTTATTTCATTTGAAATTGGGAGAATACACAAACTTAAGGTGACGGAGAAAATACGATGGCTCGGTCCTCTCATCCATGGAGACCCATACAAAATCGTCCTTTTCAGGACTTTGCGTGTCATGACTGTTTCGGCAGTGAGTGACATCACTGACTGGACATTAATAACGTTAAAAAGCTTTTATTCTGTCAAATGATGTCATTATTATTTAATCCATTCAGCGTCAATGCTGCTTTTGTTTTCCCTCCCATTCCCCTTTGCCAGCAATTTTACAACAAATCTTTACAAATGCTGTTTCTTTGGCAATTTCTGCCAATATCACTTTCAACGTATTTACAACCAATCAGTGTGAGTTATCTACACCTCCCACCCGGTGACTCTACCAGGCTGGAAAAGGGTCCTGCCAGACTGCCCGATGAAATGGAGACGCGTGCTGGAGGTCCGGTAAACTTACCCCGGCGTTCCGACAGCTGACACTGGCCAATGGAAACATGATAGATATAAACAATTGTGAGGTTCAATAGTAAACATTGTGCATTTTGAGTAAAATTAAATGTCAACAATAAAGTGAAATAGATTTTAGCATCAGTAGTTTTTGTTTTAGTTTCCCTTTTTACATTAGAAGCCTCACCTGACACAATCCCCCACTACTTTATGGAGATGCAGCAGCAGATAAACCAACAAGCTGCAAAAGTCTGACGACGCCTCCATATTTTTGATTTAGGATATGAGGCTGCAGGTCAATACATTTTGTTTTATTTTATTCTTTCTAGTCAAATACATCTCAAACTTGAATGGTTGAGGTTGAAATAAAAGCAGTTTTATTTTGCTTAACTGAGTGATGATCAAATGTTCGTTTAAAGCCAAAAAGTAGCTAAAATAATAATAATAATAATAATCCTGGACCATGTGGCCGACAACTTATCTCGCCATATATGGAAGGACTTAATGACTGATCCAGGGTTGCAGCGATTGTAAATGTTGGTGGTACGATTATAGTCTGAGAAATAATCACGTTTTCACTATTACCACGATTATTTTACACACACAGGGGCAGCAGTGGCTCAACAGGTGGAGCTGGTTGGCCAGTAATTAGAAGGTTGCAGGTTCGGTCCCGGCTCCGGACAGAGAACTCTTTTGTTGTGTCCTTGGGCAAGACACTTAACCCACCGTGCCCTGTAAGTGCGCCCCAGGGTAGCTGTGGCCATAATGCAGCTCATCACCACCAGCGTGTGAATGGATGAATGATAAACTGTGGTGTTTGGAGTCCTCTGACTCTGAAAGGTTCTATACAAGTGCGGGTCGTTTAGCATTTATCATGTTTGATTTCAGATCTGTATTACACAAAAATCATACACACATTCTATAAATTATTTATAAAAACATGATTATTATTATTATTATACACGTGACATGTGAGGTAACGTTATATTTTATACATATAAGTTTCACTATAAATACATAACGAGCCTTTTACTTTTTAAATTGCGAATATATTAAATTATATGTTAAATTACGTAAGCGAGTTACTACCCACTAGCCACCGAAGCTGCAACTACTAAGCAACTAACAATCCATAGAGGGAGTGCAGAATTATTAGGCAAGTTGTATTTTTGAGGAATAATTTTATTATTGAACAACAGCCATGTTCTCAATGAACCCAAACAACTCATTAATATCAAAGCTGAATGTTTTTGGAAGTAGTTTTTAGTTTGTTTTTAGTTTTAGCTATTTTAGGGGGATATGTGTGTGTGCAGGTGACTATTACTGTGCATAATTATTAGGCAACTTAACAAATATATACTCATTTCAATTATTTATTTTTACCAGTGAAACCAATATAACATCTCCACATTCCCAAATAAACATTTCTGACATTCAAAAACAATACAACAACAAATCAGCGACCAATATAGACACCTTTCTTTGCAAGGACACTCAGAAGCCTGCCATCCATGGATTCTGTCAGTGTTTTGATCTGTTCACCATCAACATTGCGTGCAGCAGCAACCACAGCCTCCCAGACACGGTTCAGAGAGGTGTACCGTTTTCTCTCCTTGTAAATCTCACATTTGATGATGGACCACAGGTTCTCAGTGGGATTCAGATCAGGTGAACAAGGAGGCCATGTCATTAGTTTTTCTTCTTTTATACCCTTTCTTGCCAGCCACGCTGTGGAGTACTTGGACGCGTGTGATGGAGCATTGTCCTGCATGAAAATCACGTTTTTCTTGAAGGATGCAGACTTCTTCCTGTACCACTGCTTGAAGAAGGTGTCTTCCAGAAACTGGCAGTAGGACTGGGAGTTGAGCTCGACTCCATCCTCAACCCGAAAAGGCCCCACAAGCTCATCTTTGATGATACCAGCCCAAACCAGTACTCCACCTCCACCTTGCTGGCGTCTGAGTGGGACTGGAGCTCTCTGCCCTTTACCAGTCCAGCCACGGGCCCATCCATCTGGCCCATCAAGACTCTCTCTCATTTCATCAGTCCATAAAACCTTAGAAAAACCAGTCTTGAGATATTTCTTGGCCCAGTCTTGACGTTTCAGCTTGTGTGTCTTGTTCAGTGGTGGTCGTCTTTCAGCCTTTCTTACCTTGGCCATGTCTCTGAGTATTGCACACCTTGTGCTTTTGGGCACTCCAGTGATGCTGCAGCTCTGAAATACGGCCAAACTGGTGGCAAGTGGCATCTTGGCAGCTGCACGCTTGACTTTTATCAGTTCATGGGCAGTTATTTTGCGCCTTGGTTTGTCCACACGCTTCTTGCGACCCTGTTGACTATTTTGAATGAAACGCTTGATTGTTCGATGAACACGCTTCAGAAGCTTTGCAGTTTTAAGACTGCTGCATCCCTCTGCAAGATCCATCCATCCATCCATCCATCTTCTGAACCCGCTTAGTCCACGTAGGGTCGCGGGGGGGCTGGCGCCTATCTCCAGCAGTCAACGGGCAATCAGGCGGGGTACACCCTGGACAGAGAGCCAGTCCATCGCAGGGCAACACAGAGACACACAGGACAAACAATCATGCACACACACACCTAAGGACAATTTGGACAGACCGGTTAACCTAACAGTCATGTTTTTGGACTGTGGGAGGAAGCCGGAGAACCCGGAGAGAACCCACGCATGCACAGGGAGAACATGCAAACTCCATGCAGAAAGACCCCGGGCCGGGAAGCGAACCCAGGACCTTCTTGCTGCAAGGCAACAGCTCTAACCACTGCGCCACTGCGCAGCCCTCCTCTGCAAGATATCTCACTATTTTTGACTTTTCTGAGCCTGTCAAGTCCTTCTTTTGACCCATTTTGCCAAAGGAAAGGAAGTTGCCTAATAATTATGCGCACCTGATATAGAGTGTTGATGTCATTAGACCACACCCCTTCTCATTACAGAGATGCACATCACCTAATATGCTTAATTGGTAGTAGGCTTTCGAGCCTATACAGCTTGGAGTAAGACAACATGCATGAAGAGGATGATGTGGACATTACATTTTAGATATCAGCCCGATATCTACAATTAGTTGACTTACATTTAAACTGGAAATTTGCCCCCGAAGTAGCTGCCGGCTTCTGATCCACCATCCATTTGAAAATACCGCAGTGTATTCTGGGAAATTTTTTAACCATGGTCAGGCTACAAGGCACCTCCCATGTATCTTTGCTCAGCTAGCTTAACGGCTAACAAACGGAGAACAGACGCCTCAGCAGAATATGAACATCGGAACACTCCTTGGCGTTTCCTGATGATGTATCTCCCTGGCAACCGGGGCGGGACCAAGACATCAAGGCAAGGTTCCATTTAATTGAGAAACACCCGGGGAGTATTTTACTCTGACTAAAAGTTAAGGCTTCTCTTTGGTGTTTCAAAACTCTAAAGCTGCATATTTAGTGTGAATTAAAAGTAAAATATGAAAATAATACTTAGCTGAGTAAAAGAAAAAACGAGCCGTAAGAACCACCGGTAACCAGCAGAATGCTGCTAAGCGGTCCTTGTCAGATGACATATTTGTTGCTGTAGCGCGTTGCATGATGGGATAGCTACAGTGCTGCCCATAATTATTGAAGTGCGAATCAAGGGCACAAAAGGGGTATGATCAACTTCCGCTCTTGAGAATCAGGACACCCTACGCACTCGCACCCTGGTCGGGGGTTGTGCAATTGAAGGGTGCAAGGGTGGAAGTGAGAGTTTTGTGATTGGGCCTTGTTCTTCTTCAGCTGTAGCTTCCTCTAGCAATGTCATACACCTAAAATGGCGCTAAGGAGGTGTGGTTGACATGCACGTCACGTGTCTGACAAGGGCCGATGCTAGGCTAGCTTGTTGTCAACTTTAGAGAACGTCTTAAACTCTGAGCTGCTTTTTTGCTTAACATGTTAGCTCCAGTTTTATAAATTCAATTGTTTTCCTGCATGAGAGTCTGAGAATTTCAATCTGCGCTCACAAGAGAGGAGAGGAGACTGCAGCGGCAACAGCGTCTGCACCCCCCCCCTCTCGGTGGTGTTCTGTGTTCAGAACTTGTGGATCGAATATCCTCTCGTGCTTCTCCTGGTTTTGTTTGGTGCACAGAAAGCACAGAAAATGATTGCTATATAAATGTAAGCTTTTGTATTTTGGGGCTTGGGGAGAAATTATGACATAAAGTAAAATGTTCTAGTGCAGAGAGGAGACAACCCATAGAAGCACTAATTTGATCTCATTTCAGAGAAAAAATAGAACAGGTCAGATACACCTAATAAATAAAATTACTAACAAACTCAGGAATCTGTTTCTTTGCTTCACTGTTCTGGTGCTGAGAACATCACTAATGCGGATCAAAGGAGATACACAGATGAATGCACCTCTTATTTATTGTAGGGATGCACCGATGGATCGGCATTTGATCGTAATCGGCCGATAGCGCCCCTATCGGTTTTGATCGGAATTTTCAAAATAGATCAGAGCAAACCGATCAGGTAGGGTTGTCACGGTAACCAGTGTAGCGCTAAACCCCGGTAAAAAAAAAAAAAAAAAAAAAAAGTTGACAATAATAACCGTCTTGTTTTTTAAAAAACTATATTATCTCGGTGGGTTTACCGTGGCTGCGGTGTAGGCGCGGTGACCCTTACCAGCCACCGTATCATCGGCTGAAGTTGCCGGCGGCACAGACGCACGCTTTGTTTACAACAAAACTTTCTTGAAGCTAAAGCTGAAATAATGGTCAAAGGAGGAGACGGCAGCGCTCAGGAGGACATTTATTATCCCTCAAAGAAGACAAAGTCGGAAGTACGGGCATCTTTTAGATATTTGAAGAATGCCGAGGGAGTTTATGGAAGACGGACGGCTATCCTGTTTGCAGCACGAGCAGAAAAAGTGTCTGTGAAAGGCAGCAACGCTTCAAATCTCATGACACATCTGATGACCATCACCCACAACTCTACAGTCAACGCAAGGCAAGCTAACGTTAGCGTTTTAGCTAAAATGCGTGATCCAAGGATTTGGGTTGAGGGAGAATGCAACGAGTCGCTATATAAAGCAGCCGCAGCGCCGCTACCTGCATATAAACCGTGTCGCGGACACCGCCATGTTGAAATGACGCTATGCATTACGGGGCTCCCAGGGGCAGATAAGAGTTGGTCTCTCTCCGAGAATAATTATGAATTTAACAACGATTACTGCCTGATGACATTTTCCCACATCTGCAAAGCTCACTGGAAGGACACAAACCGAGGACAATATTTTCCTGATATAGGGTTTATTACTCAAGTAAGGGTAAAAAAGTATCTGATTAGAAGGCTACTTGAGTACTGAGTATCATCTGATCTAATATTTTTAAAATGATGACATCAAACAGACATAAAATAAGAAGTTATGGGCAAATATTAGTATTTTAAAGACTAAAGGGGAAAATGTAAACAAATAAACAACATAATTACAAAATAACACATTTTAGGCAAAATTTAGACACAAACTGAGGACAATATTTTCCTGATATACAGGGTTTATTTAATTGTGTGAAAATGTAGCATGTTTAAAAAAATACCGCGATAATACCGAAAACCGTGGTAATTTTGGTCACAATAACCGTGAGGTTAAATTTTCACACCGTGACAACCCTAACCCCCAAATTCCACTACCTCCGCTCCGCTGCGCTCCGCTCCGACACGAACGCCGGAGCAAAATCGGTCCCGTTGTAGTCAATCAGAGCAATTCCACTACTGCGGCCGTGCTCCAGCAGTGCGGCGCCGTGCGCCGCCCTCTGTTCCGGCGTCCGGCAAAAATAGAATCGATCCTATTTTCGCCGGACGCCGGAGCACCTCCGCAGTAAATGGACAGAAATCACAACGGCCCAACAGGAAAAGGAGCGAGCACAACTTCCGTTATTTCACAATAAATCGATAAACAAAAAGCGTTTTTGTTTCATATGCACAGGTTTAACAACTTTTAACAACTATCAATGGCGGCTGAACTTTAAATGCACAAAAGTAAGCCATAAATACAGTTTCCACTATCAAAGTAGTCACACTTTGTTGATCCAAACACTGCTGATCTGTCAACACAAATGATGGCAGATTAAACAGTTCATGCCGATGCTTCTCCCACACAACGGATGTTTGGATCTAACTTCCGCGTTTATTGCTCGGACTGTATCGCAAGATCTCGAAAATCCCGCGCATGCTTGTTTGCCCACCTCAGGTCTCCGCACCGGAGCGGAGCCGTTGTAGAGCGGGTCCCAGTAAAAATTGAGTTCGGAAGCGAGCGGCTGCGGAAGGCGGGGGCGGACCGGAGCGGAGCGGAGGTAGTGGAATTTGGGGGTCATACAGACCATTTTAGATTAGGTTACATTTCCTTTATTCCCAGATTATGTAGTTTGTAGCACTCATTATAATGTTGTAGAAAATTTCTGGCCAATGAACGTGATCGGTATCGGTGATCAGCATTCTTTGATATCGGTATCGGTGATCGGCAGCAAAAAACCTGATCGGTGCATCCCTAATTTATTATTTGGAGACTACATTTACTGCAGCTGGCAGAGACAGAGATTTTTTCTATTGATACACGGAATTTACAGAATCATTTTAAATGTTAATAGGGGGAGACTGCAGGAGGGAGCGGTAAAATACAGGGGGTCCCCAGTAAAAACAAGAAACTACGAGTCTGATGAAACCCGCTGGTTTTCCATCAGGCAGTCACGGGGCAGCTCCAACGACCCAGTGGCTGTGCTGGGTCAATGTTATCAAGCTCAGTTCGGCTCGGCCGTGAACGAGCTGAGGCGACGTCGTGCTCTGCTTAAGAAGAAGCGTTATTTTCCGGCTTCAGAAGAAGCGTCCAACGTGTTTTTACGCTTTCTCCGAGACATGTCACGTCGTTAAGTTGTTAGCACAGCGTGCTAACACGTCAGTAGTGCAGCGTAGGCTGCTGGAGGTTTTAAGGGTTCAGATGAAAACACCCGACCTCTCACGCTGCTCACGCATCGATCTTAAGTTGTCGCTGTTGCGCTCACGCCGTAATACAGTATTAGATGCGGTAAAAGTCAGACATGAAAAAATAAATAAATTTGACATGAATAAGTGATGCTTAGCCTGGTGGAGGGGAGGAGAACCTGGCCTAGTAAGCACTGGAGGAAACCCTGTCAAGATCGTCAACACTCATTTATCTTAATGCTATTGAAACATGTAAACCGGCAGTCCAAGTGGAACACAGCTTGGGTGGTTGTCAAGGCAAAAACCCAGGTGTGGCAGGAGTTCGGAGAGACCATGGAACAAGACTTCCGTACGGCTTCGAGGAGATTCTGGTCCACCATCCGGCGCTTCAGGGGGGGAAAGCAGTGCGCTACCAACACTATCTATAGTGGGGACGGTGTGCTGCTGACCTCTACTCAGGACGATGTGGATCGGTGGGCAGAATACTTCGAAGACCTCCTCAATCCCACCGACATGTCTTCCAGTGAGGAAGCAGAGTCTGGGGACTTTGAGTTGGCCTCTCAAATCTCTGGTGCTGAGGTCAGTGAGGTGGTTAAAAGCTCCTCTGTGGCAAGGCTCCAGGGGTGGATGAGATCCGTCGGGAGTTCCTTAAGGCTCTGGATGTTGTGGGACTGTTGGCTGACGCGGCTCTGCAATATTGCGTGGACATCGGGGGCAGTCCCACTGGACTGGCAGACCGGGGTGGTGGTCCCCTTATTTAAAAAGGGGGACAGCAGGGTGTGTTTCAACTACAGGGGGATCACACTCCTGAGCCTTCCTGGTAAGGTCTATTCAGGGATTCTGGAGAGGAGGGTCCGTCGGATTGTTGAACCTCAGATTCAGGAGGAGCAATGTGGTTTTGGTCCTGGCCGTGGAACACTGGACCAGCTCTATACCCTTAGGGGGATCCTGGAGGGTGCGTGGGAATTTGCCCAACCAGTCTACATGTGTTTTGTGGATTTGGAGAAGGCGTTTGACCGCGTCCCTCGGGGGGCCCTGTGGGGAGTACTCCGGGAGTCTGGGGTACCAGGCCTTCTGATACGGGCTGTTAGGTCCCTGTATGGCCGGTGTCAGAGCTTGGTCCGCATTGCCTACAGGAAGTCGACTCGTTCCCAGTGAGAGTTGGACTCCGCCAAGGCTGCCCTTTGTCACCGATTCTGTTCATAACCTTAATGGACAGGATTTCTAGGCACAGCCGAGGTGTGGAGGGCATCTGTTTTGGTGGCCTGAGGATCAGGTCTCTGCTTTTTGCAGATGATGTGGTCCTGTTGGCTTCATTAGAACGTGATCTTCCGCTTTTGCTGGGGCGGTTTGCAGCCGAGTGTGAAGCAGCTGGGATGAGAATCAGCTCCTCTAAATCTGAGACCATGGTCTTGATTCGGAAAAGGGTAGAATGCCTTCTCCGGGTCAGGGATGAGGCATCAGAACAGTCTTCTGGCTGGCTTCTTATTATTATCATGGAAACCTTGCCCAGACATGTCCTGATAATGAATATTGGATTCTTAGGTCCGATCAAAGAGATTCCAAGTTCCGGATGCACATTCTTTCTACCCATGACCATTCGTTTAGTCTGTCAGTGATATGATGACTCTTCTTGCCTCATTTCCCTTCAGAAACAAAATCTGTCCTGCTACAAAAACATGGAAGTCTGCAGAAACAGATGAAGGATTATACTGGAGGCAGAGTGGAGGCTTCTACCTTTCAGTACCTACAGAGCAACACAAACCATCAACCACATCTCTCCCATCTCTGGCCTCATTTTTGCCTGAGGGTTTCCTTTCAAGTGCCAATGCTAGCACCTTGCAAGCCACAAAACACGCCAACATGGTAGGTGCCAAATAGAGAGGGTTTGGCAGTCAGCTATTGGTGAAACGTATATTTACATAGGTTGAATCCAGTGAACCACAAGACAGGAGCAGTGCAGGAAGAACAAAGAGGTAAAGAAGTGAAAGAGAAAGTTGTTATAATTGATCCAAGATATTAACCAGTCACTCACTATCTGTTAAAGCTGGGGTATGTAGTTTAAACATTTTAAACCAACTTTAAAAAAAAACTTAAATTTGACTATGTGACCCTGCTCTGATATAAAAATAGTACTCCTTCATAATTTACATTTCATCTAAGCCCCTCCCCCCTCTACAGCAAAACGAACCACTTACGTGAGTCTAGAGTGTAGACCAATGGAATTGTGTAACCACAAGAGAAAGCTGCCAGTCAATAAGCATGTGCACTAGTTCCCAGCATGCACTGCAGGGTGACGCAGACACATCTCACTCAGCTTAGCAAACCAACACCTAGCATGAATGCTAACTCAACCTGCACTGAATATGTATGTTTTAAACTATGAAAGAGGAGTGAAAGGAACGGAAAGAGATTTATCTTTTGTGTTTTGGAGCTCAGTGATCAATGAAGCAGTCAATCTAATTCATTCCATTTAAACAAGTGTTTCGTAACTGCTGCAGAACCTGATGAAGGCTGAAGATATAATTCAACAGTTAGAGTCAGGGATGTCTGAGCAGGAACATATCAGAAGCATTGCTCGCCTGCTAGCGCTACAAGGCTATTTGTGTACACATTACGGAACGATGCGTGGCTTTTAGCTCCTTCCAGAAGGGAAGGTAGAGCAGGGGCAGGAGCTATAGCCATTCAAATGTCAGATTCCACAGCTTTGATACCTGAAGAATCAGGTGGAACTTAGAAGATGCTCCATTCTGAGTGCATTTTGCTAAATAAAATGGAAATGCTCTGTATTTGCATAGCACCTTCTTAGGGTTCCACAATCTCCCCAAGGTGCTTCATAACACAATCAGGCATCCACCCTTTCACATGCTGGTGCTGGATCTACAATGTAACCACAGCTGGCCTGGGGTGCACTGACAGAAGCAAGACTTCCGAGTACTGGAGCCACTGAAACCTCCGGCAACCACAAGCAGGCAAGGCGGGTAAAGTGCCTTGCCCAAGGACACAACAGAGGCATTCTCTAGTGGGAGCTGGGTTCAGCTCTACAACCTTCTTATTACTGGACAACCCACTCTACCTCCTAAGCTACTGCTGTTCTAAATAATATAAATCCTGGTAACGATAAACTTTTTGATGCCGTAAGTTATTCTTTCAGATAAACAGCTTAACCTCCTGAGAACCTGTGTCCACATATGAGGACAATGGCTTCTTGCACTATTATTTTATTCTCTTCAACTTAAAACCGTTTTTATTATTTAGAGAGACTTGATATTGACTTTAATTTTAAAAATGTTTCTTTTTCTTTGTTTTCGTCAACATTTTTTTTTCATTTTAACTTTTTTCTAAGTAATATTTTGTTCACCTTTCTGAGGGTTGACAAATCTGTAATGTTAGAATAGTTTTTCTTTGAAATCACACCATCATGTGTTCACAATGTCGCCCTGCACAATGCTGCAAAGGTCAAATAATCCATAAAAGTTTAACAGACCCCCCCCCCCCCCCCCCACACACACACACACACACACACAAACCAACAAGCTGGAAACGAAGTGCTCCGAGTGTGGAAAGCAGTTTACAAAATGAGATCTGGAGCCAGTATAGAGCCCTTGCAACGACTTACATAACCTTAAAAAAGCCGCTGCAACAGCAACATTTGTCAAAAACCTTGAAGATTTTTATGCATTTACTGTTCAGCTTCGCAATAAAGCCACACAACTACAAGCCTAATAAATTACACAATGCATCCAACCAACAGAGAGATTTGCTTTGGATCTATACAAATCCCTCCTTTTTGCATTTGTGAAGAACTGTCTGATATAAAATCACACCACAAACTCAAGGACAGCAAACTTTTGTTTATCTTCTGCCTTCTCCAGGGCCCTAAAAACGCCAACAAGGTTTCCATTGTCAAAGAACAAGATGTCCTTTGTGTGTCCTGCTGCTGAGTTCTGTTTCCATAGTCTCTCAGCACTCCACTCTTTAAATCATACAATATTCCCAAATTACAATGACATGTGTAGGATTAGGTTTCTCTGTTCTCAGATGTTTCTGTCAGTGTCTTAAAAGTTTTGTCTTGGGTTGGGAAATCCGAGCCCTGAGCCATTCAGCTCAAAAGACGTACGGAGGACAATGTCTTTCACTAATTTGTGGCTTCAAGATGTCTTCTGGAAAGGCTATAAAAGTCTAAAGGCAGAGGGACAATTGTATGCGAGTTTAAAATGTTCGTGCAGCATGCTGTGTGGATGCAAAAGGACGCAGATAATGAACAATTATATGAAGGTAAAAGTTGGGAAATTTACTTATGAGGGGTTCAAGTTTGTCATCACAAGACTTTATGACAACCCAGTTGTCAAACGAACCAAGAAGCAACATCTCATTCATCTAAAACAATAAAAAATGAAATAAACAAGCGTGCAACTCTTACAGTTAATAATTTTTTAACACTCGGGATTCGTGTCAGGGACTGACATGGATTTACTACTTCTCCAGTTCACCTCTTCAGTCCTGCAGCTGCTGACATCCCACAGCATTCTGACACACTCCCCACTACAAAACCAGCTATCTATACTGGGAATGTAAATGCAGTTTAAAGCTGCATTTGAAAAAGTTTGTGGAAAACATTTTTTTCATGCCTCTAAATGTTCTAACATAATATGGCTAGGGATGGGTACCGAATTCGGTACTTTTTAAGGTACCAACCGAATTCCACAGTACCGACTGAGCACCGATTCACGTCATTTGAAACGGTGCCTCGTTTCGGTACCCGTCCTTCATAAAGAGAACTTGCCTAGACAGCTGCGCATGCGCAAGAGTGTTATGTCGTCGGTCGCTGCGAGCGAGTTGTAAACAGAGCAGCATGGTAGAAAGAACGCACGCTAAAGCTTGGGTCCACTTCACTAAATGTGATGGGTAACTGGGTGATGATGAAACCAGCGACAACGATCTAAGTGAGACATCCTCTTCTTAATCTGCTCCGGTAGGTAAATAAAATGTTTAAGATAACGTTAGCTTGATATGTTAGCTTCCGTTCCGCTAATGATGCGTTCGCTTTCTCCTCGGAACTCCAAATTTCCGACTAGAAGAAAATGAACACGCTCTAAAGTTTGGCTTCACTTTACTAAATGCGACGGCTGATTGGGTGAAGATGAAACCAGCGACAACGATCTAAGTGTGAGGCATCATCGTTTTAATCTGCTCCAGCAGCTAAATAAACTCTTTAAGATAATGTTAGCTTGATTTGTTAGCTTCCATTGCCACCATTGTTATCAGCTAATGGTGCGTTCGCTTTCTCCTCGGAAATTCTAACTTCCCAGTAGGAAAAATCAAATGAAAAAGGACGGCAAAAGGAATGAAGATACTCAGTAAATTTAGTTCACAGTAAAGATGTTTGCTTCAGTTTAATTATCAGCTTATAAAACTACAAGGACGATGTTACGATGAAGGTGGACGAAAACTACAAGGACGATGAATCAATTTCCCTCTGGGATTAATAAAGTATTTTTAAATTGAATTTAATTTAATTAAAATACAAACAGTTGTATGTTATTTATCCTGATATTTATCAAATATGGTTATATATTGAGAAAAATATATATTTAATTATAAAAGAGAATTAAAATAATAAACACTCAAAAGTATCTAAAATTGGTACCGTTAAGTACCGGTATCGATTCCTAGGTACCGGGAATTAGTACCGGATCGATTGAGATGTCAAGGGTACCCATCCCTAATTGTAAAAATAAAAATAAAAAACACTAAAATTAATAAAACAGTTATTTTGCATTTGTCCAAAAACCTTTGCCAATAACACAGCTCGGACCGAAAGCAGCTATTGGACCATTCGCTTGTTGGTCTCACCAAACTCACTTCTGCATCCACCTGGGCCCTCCATTCATTACGCAGTCGTGTATTTTGCAACAGAACACCACGGGTGTGAAAGGTCCTTCACTGAATAAAATCGGAGAAAGCGAAAACAGCCGGCTGCTACCACTTAGGACAAACTACCAGAGTCTCCAGAAGAAAAACACCATTTAAAGACAAACAACAAAAGAAGTTTGGACGTAGACAATGGCGACTGGTGTTTAGCGTGCTCTCGTTTACTTTGGCAAGAGGGGTGGGAATCAAAAACCGGTTCTTGTTGAGAAGTGGTTCCCACTAGAGGTACAACGGATCATCACTGATCTGTGATTTGTACGGGTCTTTCTCTACGGTTTGGCATGCATGCGGTTCGCAGAACGGTCACATGGAGGACGGAGACGCTACCGGTTCAATAAAAATGAGAAAGGCACAGCGGGGGTCATGAAGGAGGAGCAGAGGAGCTTGAAAAACCACCTGCATCGTTTTAATCGCATGTATAGGAGCATTTTGGCTCCCCTGTAAAGGACAAGGATGATACAATCGGTAAAAATGAGCACATGCATGCGCCTCCAGTCTGATAGCGCAGCGCCGCTCACACATAACTGATCACTGTGAAAGGAGAGAGGTGGTGGTGCGTGAAACTTGCCTTGGATATAACACAAACGTGACGGGACCTGTAAATGTTGTGAGATTTTGACCAATTTTCAAAAGCTACAGAAACGCGACACCAAACAAGCAGATGGTAAATTGCCTGTTTGATATAGCTCCTTCTAGAGTCCTGAAACCCCCCAAGATGCTTTACAACACAGTCAGTCATTCATTATTCACACACATTCACACCCTGGTGGTGATGAGCTACAATGTAGCCACAGCTGCCCTGGGGCACCCTGACATAGGCAAGGCTGCTGTACACTGGCGCCACCAGCAGGCCAGGCGGGTTAAGTGTTTTGCCCAAGGACACAATAGTGACAGATGGAATCTGCCATCACAAGAAGCATAAAGGAGAACGTTTTGAAAGATCTTTCTAAACCACACCAGGTACAATTGATAATGTATAATCAATAAACTGTGCAATTAATTGTTTGCCACCTATTGAACTACTTGGGAATTGATTTAAGCCTCCCACTGTCCTAATGGGTGTGACCCCGTGAGGAAAGCTGACCATTGAGCAGGATTGATGGTTTATCCCTTGAGGTCCACGTGGCAGGGGTGAGGAATGAGCACTACCTCACCCCTGCCATGTGGACCTCAAAGAATAAACCATCAACTCTGCTCAATGGTCAGCTTTCCTCACGGGGTCACACCCATTAGGACAGTGGGAGGCTTAAGAATTGAATTGATGTTTTATTTATTTGTTTATTCTCATTTATGACAACGATCTGGCTAAGAGGCATGTCTGATGGACAGAAATGACAACGGCATTGATATTGATAAAAACGTATCAATGCATCTGACAATGTTTGCTTGTTTCCGGTTCTGGTGGACGTGGAACCAGTGAAAATACCTGAGGAGAGGTGTGAGTGCTTATTTGTTTAGTTGTCACTGATATTTATGGGGTTATAGCACATATTTTTTAGCATAATATTCAAAAATAATGAGGAAAAACAGTCTTGGATCTAATTTTGACGCCACTGACAAAATGTAAAATACGGCTGTACAATTAGAGTCTTGTTGATAGTTCTTTAGTTATTGACCAGTTATTGTTTTCTTTCCTGAAAATAATCAGAGATTAATGTCCATAAACAAGACATTTCTAATGAATCTGATGTTTTTGGTTCCTTCCTTTTTGTTCCAATAATGGAGTCATTTAATTTAAAGGGAGCAGAATCTCATTGGAACAAGCTAGGCTTAAAAATTCCTCAAGGATCAGTTAGTGATGCTCTAATCTGTTCACTAATCACAAATTAGCTCGGCATGGAGTAAAATCTCCCTTCTTTAACTCCAGCTGTACTTATTTTGGTCCAACTAATCTATCTGACCAGCACAGCTATAGGGCGATTATCTCTGGCGTCATCGGAGCTGCTATCTCCTGTTCTGTGTAGTGATGCCAAAAATGTGCAGCTCTGAAGGAGGACTAATGGGCCAAATCATGAACGGCCAAGATGTCTGAGGACAAAATTGGTCTAAGCTGACAGTTTACCCAGGCATCCAACCATTACACCCTTCATTCAAGTAAAAGGCAGTGTTTGCAAATTTGACTTAGATGATGGCTAAAGAGACATTAAAGTACATTCCCACACTTGGTTTGACTTGACTTTTACTTAAAACAAAGGAAGAGCTTTCAGAACTTTCTGTTTTATTTTGATTACACATTCTCAGTGCAACCATTAATGCAGCTACTCAAACTTGTACAGGTGCAACCATTGTTGTGACCTGGCTCAAAGTCAAAGATTTGGGCTGGATGATAATTCAATAACGATATACATCGACCAATAGACAAGTGGTTCAATAGAAAAAAATGGATAAAAGGGTTAGGGTTACTTCACCAGTGTGGTAATATTTTCATTTTTACAAGTCTGACAAAAAAACAAACAGCGGTTTGTAACAGAGAATCAATAAAAAACAAGTCTGGCAAGGCAACTAACTTGTTTCATCATAAAGTAATAAACCAAGATGACCAGGGCTGCACATAAAATATGTTTGATATATTTCATATGGTTTTCAATAATTATTTATATCGATCAATATCTTTTTTTAATCTAAGCTTTTTTTCAGTATTGTCCAGCCTCAGTATGGAGTGCTTCTCAGGAGTCCGTATCAAACCTACAGTAGATGATGATCAGCATAATATTGGCTAGAGAATAAAGGAGTACAGAGTACAAGTTATACTAAGGGATATTATAGTAAGTAAATTTTATTTATAAAGCTCTTAGCACAGACATAGAATCACAAAGTGCTTCACATAGATCAAAACAAAATAAAATGCAATAAAATCATAAACAGATTAACATGTGGATGTCCCCCTATCTGGCCACACTCCTGAACAGTCACTCCCCATCACGCGCTCTGCGCTCCTCTGACCAAGGCCTGCTCGCTGTCCCTCGTTCTAGGCGTCGTACTCGTGGGGACCGGGCTTTCTCAGTCCTAGCACCGTCACTCTGGAACCAGTTGCCACCCTCAGTTAGGCTGTCCCCATCTCTGCCAGTCTTTAAGAGTCGCCTAAAAACACACCTCCTCCGCTTGGCGTTCCCTGAACATGTTTGATTTTTGCCCTCTTTTATGTTGAATTTATTTCACAGTTTTCATTGGTTCACTCTATCCATTGTTTCACACATTTGTCCTGTACCAGAATGTTTCACCTATTTTGTAATTTGAACTGCTTTTATTTTTGATTTATTCAATATATTTACCTTCAACTGAACCATGTTCAGTGCTTTAGGCTTCCTGACAGGGTTGCGGAAGGCGCTTTATAAATAAAGCTTTGATTGATTGATTGATTGATTGATTGATTGATTGATTGAACATCATAAAATCAAAATGCTCTCAAAACAGAATTAGATTAACATCAGAAAAAATAGTCATAAAATTAAACATTTTCATAAACAGATGAAAGATGAAAAATTTGAGTTAAAAATAAAAAAATAAAAGGTTCAGATAAAAGCAGCTTTAAATAAAGGGTCTTTAGCTGATGTTTATCAATCAATCAATCAATCAAAGCTTTATTTATAAAGCGCCTTCCGCAACCCTGTCAGGAAGCCCAAAGCGCTGAACATGGTACAGTTGTAAGTAATTATACTGAATAAATCAACAATAAAAGAAATTCAAATTACAAAATACAAATTACAAAATACAAAATGGAAATAACAAAATAGATGAAACATTCCGGTAAAATACAAATGTGTGAAACACAATTGGATTGAGTGGATGGATTGAGTGTACCAATGAAAACTGTGGAATGGATTCAACATAATAGAGGGCCATAATCAAACATGTTCTGGAAACGCCAAGCGGAGGAGGTGTGTTTTTAGGTGATTCTTAAAGACTGGCAGAGATGGGGACAGCCTAACTGAGGGTGGCAACTGGTTCCAGAGTAACGGTGCTAGGACTGAGAAAGCCCGGTCCCCACGGGTACGACACCTAGACCGAGGGACAGCGAGCAGGCCTTGGTCAGAGGAGCGCAGAGCGCGCGATGGGGAATGTCTGTTCAGGAGTGTGGCCAGATAGGGGGGAGCACCACCCTGGAAGAAATGATAAACAAAGACGAGTATTTTGAATTGTGAGCGATAGGAAATCGGAAGCCAGTGCAGGGAGGCCAGAACTGGACTGATGTGGTCCCGTTTCCTGGTCCCAGTCAGGAACCTGGCAGCGCTGTTCTGCACAACCTGTAGGCGACGCAGTGTTGACTGACACAACCCTGCATAGAGAGAGTTGCAGTAGTCAAGCCGAGAAATTACAAAGGCATGCAGTACCCGCTCCAGGTGGGCTCTCGACAGTATATGCTTGATTTTAGCAAGGCGTCTCAGGTGAAAGAAACTGGACCGGATCACAGAATTGATGTGAGCATCAAATTTTAAGTCCTACATCAAGTTTCACCCCCAAACTGGTAACAACTGGTTTTGAGTAGGGAGAAAGAGGGCCAAGATCAGCATAACGATCCACATTCCTGCTGTTGGGGTGAAAAACAATGAGCTCTGTCTTTCCCTCATTCAGATGTAGATAGTTGGACATTAGCCAAGACTTCACTTCATTAACACAGGAGACAAAGGACTGAATAGAGTGACCTTTCTCCTGACACAATGGAGAGTAAATCTGGCAATCATCAGCATACAGATGGAATGATAGGCCATGTTTACGAAAGATTGACCCCAGAGGTAGCAGATAAATGGCAAACAAAAGTGGACCAAGGATCGACCCCTGCGGGACCCCCCACCGGAGCCCCTCCCAAGAAGAAAAAACATCACCCAGTTTAACATAGAATGTCCTGTTTTGGAGATACGATCTAAACCAGTCCAGAGCTGACCCTTTGATCCCAACCCATCGTTCCAAGCGATCGAGTAGAATCGCGTGGTCAACTGTGTCGAAGGCTGCTGTCAGGTCTAATAACAGAAGCAGCACAGATTAGACACAGTTTAAAAGTGTCCAGACCGTCAACGCTGCGTACGGATAAAGGAAGATCATTCCAGAGTCGGGGTGCAACAGTCTGGAAGGAGCGATCACCTCCACTTTTGTATCTGGTCTTTGGAACTTCTAGAAGGTTCTGGTGTGTGGACCTGAGGGCTCGGGTTGGAGCATAAGGCTTTAACAGGTCAGTAATATAGGGAGGAGCTTGACCATGTAGAGCATTGAAAGTTCTAGTCAGGACTCTAAAATGAACTCTACAGGTGCTGGCCAGTAAATTAGAATATCATCAAAAGGTTGAAAATATTTCAGTAATTCCATTCAAAACGTGAAACTTGTACATTATATTCATGCAATGCACATAGACCAATGTATTTCCGATGTTTATTACGTTTAATTTTGATATTTATAGGTGACAACCAATGAAAACATCAAATCTGGTATCTCAGAAAATTAGAATATTCTAAAGGCCAATGAAAAAATGTTTGTTTCTCTAATGTTGGCCAACTGAAAAGAATGAACATGAAAAGAATGTGCATGTATAGCACTCAATACTTAGTCGGGGCTCCTTTTGCCTCAATAACTGCAGTAATGCGGCGTGGCATGGACTCGATCAGTCTGTGGCACTGCTCAGGTGTTATGAGAGCCCAGGTTGCTCTGATAGTCGTCTTCAGCTCCTCTGCATTGTTGGGTCTAGCGTATTGCATCCTCCGCTTCACAATACCCCATAGATTTTCTATGGGGTTAAGGTCAGGCGAGTTTGCTGGCCAATCAAGGACAGGGATACCATGGTCCTTGAACCAGGTGCTGGTGGTTTTGGCACTGTGTGCAGGTGCCAAGTCCTGTTGAAAGGTGAAGTCTGCATCCCCATAAAGTTGGTCAGCAGCAGGAAGCATGAAGTGCTCTAAAACTTCCTGGTAGACGGCTGCATTGACCCTGGACCTCAGGAAACAGAGTGGGCCAACACCGGCAGATGACATGGCACCCCACACCATCACTGACGGTGGAAACTTTACACTGGACCTCATGCAACGTGGATTCTGTGCTTCTCCGCTCTTCCTCCAGACTCTGGGTCCTTGATTTCCAAAGGAAATGCAGAACTTGCTTTCATCAGAAAACATAACTTTGGACCACTCAGCATCAGTCCAGTCCTTTTTGTCCTTGGCCCAGGCGAGACGCTTCTTGCGCTGTTTCATGTTCAAGAGTGGCTTGACACACGGAATGCGACACCTGAATCCCATGTCTTTCATGAGTCTCCTCGTGGTGGTTCTTGAAGCGCTGACTCCAGCTGCAGTCCACTCTTTGTGGATCTCCCCCACATTTTTGAATGGGTTTGTCGTCACAATTCTCTGCAGGGTGCGGTTATCCCTAGAGCTTGTACACTTTTTTCTACCACATTTTTTCCGTCCCTTCGCCTGTCTGTTAATGTGCTTGGACACAGAGCTCTGCGAACAGCCAGCTTCTTTAGCAATCACCTTTTGTGTCTTGCCCTCCTTGTGCAAGGTGTCAATGATTGTCTTTTGGACAGCTGTTAAGTCAGAAGTCTTCCCCATGATTGTGGTGCCTTCAAAACAAGACTGAGGGACCTTTTAAAGGCCTTTGCAGGTGTTTTGAGTAAATCAGCTGATTAGAGTGGCAGCAGGTGTCTTCTATATTCAGCCTTTTCAGAATATTCTAATTTTTTGAGATACCAAATTTGGAGTTTTCATTAGTTGTCACTTATGAATATCAAATTTAAATGTAATGAACATTGGAAATACATTGGTCTGTGTGCATTGCATGAATATAATGTACAAGTTTCACGTTTTGAATGGAATTACTGAAATATTTTCAACCTTTTGATGATATTCTAATTTACTGGCCAGCACCTGTATAGGTAACGGGTAACCAGTGCAGAGACTCCAGAACAGGAGTGATGTGTGCTCTTCTGTTTGCTCCAGTTAGGAGCCTCGCTGCAGAGTTCTGGACCAGCTGAAGGCGGTCAAGGGCTTTTATGTTAAAACATGTGAAGAGTGTGTTACAGTAATCTAGTACCACCCCCACTGGGGACCCAGACCCCACCAGGCAGCCACCGGGATTGATCAGGCAGACGCCAAAAATCTTAAACCCCCTGACCCGGGAGCCACGAACACTCAGGCAGACCAAGGCCCCGCACCCCACACCAGGTGTGGCAGGGGGAGGGGAGACGAAGATTTGATTTAAACATCTTGTTCGTTCATCACATATGATTATTTAAGCTTATGAGTGGTAGTGTCATGTAGGCTTTATTCAGAGTGAAGAATGTAGAAGTCTGGCTTTTACACAGAGATTGCAGGACCTTTGCAGGAGACCTTGAGTGAGACTGTTTACGTCTCCTTTGAGGAACAATAAGTTGGCAAAGGGTTGTTTTGGGAGTCTGGGCCCGACAGATGGTGTAGCCTTGTCTCTGCATGAAAGGTTATGTTGTGTCAATTAGATGGTGAAAACTTTACCCTTTGGTACGTTACACAGCTGACGTATGGATGGTCGCAGCACAGGATGTATAAAGTTGCTGTCCATGGTGCTGATAGAAAAAGACAGACTTACCTGTATCATTGGATGATTTGGTTGATTAGTATTCTGTAAAATAAATAGTAACCTCATGATGAAACCTAATATTAGCTAAAAGTTAAATATTTTTGGGCTTTTAAGAGGAGAACCTTTCAGGAAAGGAACACGTCCTTCACGCAATAATAACTCGTGGCCACAAGTTTTTTTTTTTTCTCAGTGCCAACAGACGGGCACCATAGTTGTTCACACCAGGCCCATTTCTAAGCTTGATTAATGGTAGATGATAACCACATTTTGTATCTGTTTGTGTGTGTTGTTTGCCTTGGAGGGCAACAAAAACCATACAAAACAAAACTATCTTTGCATATCTTGTTGATTTAATAAATCTTTCCGTTCTTCTTATCGGTTTCAAACTCACACACATATGGCGCGTATACAAGCATGTGGCCTTAAAGTAAAACAGCAAAACAAAGCTCAGCACAAGCTTTTATGCTCCTTGTTACTTTGGTCAACTGGCAAGTGATAAAAGATTCCACACATTCATTTTGACTGTGTTCAACCCATAGGAACCCAAACAATCAAAAGAGAGTAAACAAGAAGCAGATGGCTTGGTGTGTAACGAAGAATCAACTCCCAAACATCTGCAGCAAATAAGTCAGGGGAAAATAATAACGGCACATGAAACTCAAACATAGATGAGGGTAATAATCTATCAAAGCCTGTTTGCTTTTTCTGCAACATTAAAATTTCAATTGTACTGAGTTTGACATGAAAACCCTTAATTAAAAAGGAATGACTTGCCATATGGCTGCAAATAAACAAGGGAGAGGCTGTCTAGAGACATATTAATTCATTTATTTTACAAACACACACACACATTTACACACACACACACACGCTGGCACACAGTTTACATGCAAATTTATAAAGATAGGAAGAAAGAAAGATTTGAAAGCACTCCCTGTAGATGTAGAATCAACAGTTTTTGAAAGTTATTCTTAAAAGGGACGTCATAGACAAAATTCACCTTTGCATCCTTTTGTGCTGACACAGGGGTCTTCACTGCCTCTGTAAACACTGTGCAGGAGTTGGTAAATTGAGCGCTTTAAGAGTTTAATATATTACCTCTACTTATGACCAATAAGCTGTGACACCTTATATAAATATAGAATACCAACCTGCTTGGTCTTTGTGTGTTTTAATCAGAAGATTCTAGAATTCTTTGTTTATTCAGGGATTGTAAACACTTTGTTTTGATTCAGGAAAGAGTCAGGTTTATAAAAGTAAGAATTTATTGTCCAAACAATTAAAACATGACAGATGAACTAATATTTACTGTGACGGATGAATCTAGATGGAGGAGATGTGATGTACGGTGCCTGTGTGTGAACATGATGTTATCAGAACTTCCGGATCTAGGAAAGCTGAGTTCTGGGGGAAACAGGGAAAGAATTTGATTTGTGTTACAGTTTTTTTCGATTGCTAAAATTCAAAAAGCAAAAATGAGGCACAATTTTCACAACCTAACCCTAACACAACCTCTACTTCTGTTCCCAATCGCTTGACTCAGTTTATCACTACTCAAGATTTCCTTATCGTATTAGAACTCTGAATTTCCTCCTTTACACTCTGATGTCAATCTCACATTACCTTGCTGTCAAAACACAGCACACAATTATCAGGTTTACACTAGGGCTGCAACAAACGATTATTTGGATAATCGATTAATCGGATGGGGTCTCGACACGATTAATCGATTAATCGGATTACATGGGGAAATTTTTAAAAACTGCTAGGGAAACGTTATTTCTCTCCTTCCTTCACTTTATTTAACACAACATTATTAGAAAACAGTTCAATAGCAGAAAAACAACATGCCATCACCTAAATTGTCTTATAAGGTGTATAGACAGAGACCCTAAGCTACATCTATCTGTGACCTAAAATGCTTGGTCCAAGTTAAACAGCTTAAGGGCAATTCTCATCTGTTTTGTTTGATCTCATCTGTTGACATTTATTTTAAATGTAATTAAACATAGGCTGTGAATTAATCAAAATTGATCACTATTTCCAAAAATGACTGAAAAAATAACAAATAAAACAAAAGTAAATGAATGCCATCCTCCTTGCGATGATGCCTTGGGCAACTGCCATAAAGTCACATCAAGAAATGCTGCTGATCATTCCAATGATCCCAAATAGACTCACATTAGGCCACATGAAAGCAACTGAACCCAAAAATATATTAACCAGTATATAACTGCACTCTCACACAACACGCCTGCAGCAACAGTTAGGACTCCTCCCTCCCTTTTAAAAGCGTTTTTGCTTCTGAGGACATTGTGGTTGTAAAACCACATGCTAGTAGTCTGGCCCCGGTGTGATCAACCAGTTTCTGCGGGAATGTGACGGCGGAACCAGGGCCAGATTAACACTTTGTTGTACCCTGGGCAACAATATTCAAGGGCTCCATCATCACGACCCGAGGATCACCATATGTGGTCACATACAGAATATTTTACTGTAATATGCAGTAAATATACTCAATACTTGAATGCCTGACAACACGTAACCCGCCCAGAGTAACATTTGACCCACCTCGTGTGGACTGACCAATAAGGAGAGGGTCTTAACTTGAGGCCCTCTCTTCATTGGTCAGTCTGCATGAGACTGACTCTCAACTGACGTTCAGTCGTAGGCAGCGAAGCGTCTCTGTGCAGCGCAAAAGCCCGGGTGGACAGTTTGTTTAATGTAGGGTGACCATATTTCCATTTCCAAACAAGAGGACAGGGGATCTGTGCCTATGACGTCACACTATGGCAACGCCACACAAACCATGTTGGGACCCATTTTTTGTAAGAACTAAATTAATATCAGATTCTGCCAATAAAAGGGCTCTAAAACAATTCATATGTAAATATTTTGCATATTTAATGCAAAATCTAATTTTTCTGCTTTAGTGCTGCAACAAGGTTTTATTAATAATAAATTATTATACCTTTTGTTTTACTACAGGATCGGTAAGCTTCCTGTGCACAGATGATTAAGGATGCTTGTTTCAGCTGTGAGATTAGACGATAGGATCAATGATAAAATAAGTTGTCACACACTCCATGGAAACTTTCAGAGAATCCACAAATATTGGCTTTCAAATGGTTTTGTTACTTTTTGCAAGTTTATAAAAGAAGCAGATGAGACAGCATGTCTGATAATTTAGTTTTTCATCTGATAATATTAGAACATGTCAGTAATGTCTGAGGGGCTTTTATAAACACCGTATAACTAACACTACTGGAGAGGGCATGAATTACACAGAGGCTTCTGGGGAGCCCAGTTATTTGGGGGGGGGGGGGGGGGCATTTTGCCTTGGCCCCCAAAATGTCTTGAAACGGCCCTGGGTGTGTGACTGAGTTTTGAAGGTGATCTGAATTGTATCAGATGTATAAATATTACATGTGTGTAACTTGTTTTTTACTGGTAAAAACGTGTAGTGGAGATAAATCTACCTACATTTTACTTTTCAACACTTTGTTTTGTTTTCTTGTTTTTATTGAACTATTTTCCTGTCCTGTCTGTCTCTCATCTTCCTGCATCTCCTCTAAACTCTCCAGAAAAACTGCTGCCTGGATTCTTACCTTTTCACCTCATCAGTTACTTTTGAGCAGATCAAAGATCTCCTGACCATAAAGCGGAGAGCACGTTTTCGATGCTGCGTCAGTGAGGTGACATCACCACAGCACAGGTGATGAGCTCCGCGCGCTTCAGGCACAAATAAGACAGAAAATAGAGAACATGTGCGGACATGAACGATCGTGTGCTAATTATAGTTTTTTGGTTGCGCCACTTTGAGAATGGACCGTGCGCTGGAAGCAGCAGCCTGGATCGCTGTGCAACAATGCGGAACCGGTTCGCAGCAGCGCAAGTCTGCAGGCTCTCCCTCGCGCTGATCTGCCGGCTCTCCCTCGCGCTGATCTGACTTGCTCTGGTCTGCGCGCAACGGCGGGCGGGAAGGGGGGGGGGCGCTTTTGGAAGAGTTGTGCGACACAACGAATCGATGACGCAATTCGTTGCCAACGCTTTTAGTAATCGATTTTCATCGAATTTATCGATTCGTTGTTGCAGCCCTAGTTTACACACACTTCTCACATAAATTCTCAAAGCTTCAATCAACAACACACAAATATTCAAACCTCTGAACTTTCGGGTCTGGCGAGCAATTTGCAATCAGGGACTGCAGCATAAAAGTAAGTTTCCACAAGGCTACCCAGGTGTATGAGTGGTTTCAGGTTCAGGTGGGGGGGGGGGCCGGGGCCGGGGGGGGGATGGTTAACTGTAAAAATAAAATGTTTTGTCTCAAAATTTGTGGGATGCCTAATGTTTGTCTCAGAGAAAAGTGGGCCCTGTCATACATTCAGTGTGTTCCCTTTAGACAATTGTGTTTTCAGTTTTGCTCTTCAGTGTTCTTCCCATGCTTGGCAGTGTTCACCCAAAGGCTACTTGTGTTTAAGCAATGAGTGGTATGTGTGTGTCATGTGTAAATGTGGCTGTGTTTACCAAATGAAAACACGTGTTCCATTTTGGGAACATGTTACGATATGTGATGGCAGGGTTTTGTTGCAAAGGGAAGCCACGGTTTAGGGATTTGTGTGTTATGTTTGGGGTTTTGTGTGTGCAGTTTTGAAAAACGTGTTTTAGCAATCGAAAAACTGGAGGTCAGATGACCTCTGGGCACCCAGGTCCAGTAGACTGACCACAGCACAGACTTCTCCAGTCCAGAGATGTCGCCAGGCACACAGGTTGGATGGAACCGTTCGCGTCTCGGAAGACTCTTAGGGAGTCGGAACAATATAAGCTTTGTTCTGCAGGAACCGTTTTGCTGTGTCAGCAGTAGGCGGCTTTTAGCTAGGTTTGGTTAAAGAGGGGACGCTCCGGACGGCCGCTCCGGACGGCTGCTCCGAAGCGCTCTCTAGAACGAATGCTGGATGATGAGAAGCTGGAATGCGACTCCGACTGACTGCTGAATCACCCGAGTGATTCTGTTTTAATATTCTCATATTATGATTTACTTGGCCAATCGGAGCGTGCCGTGTTGAGGGATATTACCAAGACAACCTCAGAAGACACGCCTTCTTGAGATACCGGATGCTCTGATCAGGGGTAAAGAAGTATCTACGTGTCATGGGTTTAACTTAACTTTTACTTGTCCTTGTGTCTGGTGCAGATGATGATGGCCTTGTCGTATCAAACATTACTGATCCATAGATAAATCTATGTAATACTTCATTTTACTTTCAGTAATTAAAGCACAGATCAATCAAACTTATTGATTTAAGCACAGATTAATGAAAACATCATTATTATTATTATTATACGAACGATTAACTCATATAAGCTGAAGCAGCATTAACAGTCCGGTCCGGCCTAGATAACGAGGCAGGCTTGGCACAGAAGGGCCTTGAGAAGGGAACAGTATTACTGGACGTTACAACTCCAAACTAAAAACAAATCTGTTGCTGGAGGAGCTGCGGCTCTACTACAAACCCCTCCCGCATGTTGGAGCTTCTCAGCTTAAAGCAGCCTGAGTGGGGAGTTGGTGGACTTGGGCCAGCTCCAGCTTATTTTCTTACAAAAGACTGAGCCCAGAAACAGCTCATTCAGGAAGGTACTGAAAATGTCAAGAATAAAACTGCCGAATTTGCTTCATATGAGGGTGATTTTGTGCAAAGAACTTCATAAAAATATTTTGAATCGACCATAGAAATTTTATAACGTTGTCTCCTTCAAATAAAATAAACTTTGACCCAAAAACAAATATATTTTAGTCAATGAGTCTTCGTTTGGATCAGCTGGAAGGAAATTCCTCTTCTTGCGAGCCAAAATCACAAAAAACAAATAATAATGTCTAAATATTTGAATTCATTGACTGTTTTATTCCAAGAACATGGCGATCCACAGCAGGAAGAGATTTTCGTGGATGAACAACAGCAGCAGCCGGAGATAATCTCCATCCCAAAGCGATGCCTCTATCTTGCACCCAAATCCTGCTAAATGGGACTCGGAGTGAGATGAGTCTAAAGATAGAACAACAGATTTATCGCACCCTAGATGTGCCTCGCACCCTAGATGTGCCTGATTTACGACCGTTGTTTTATCTCCAGATTCAAGCCACATGAAGGTTTTGTATTTGGAGCCATAATTTATAGAGCCCCGAGAATGCAGGCTTAACATTTTTCCTCTGTAGAGGATGAGCCAGAACTGAGACGTGCTGATAAGCAGATGCTTGGATTGTCATTGATCTCTTGAACACATGTGGCAACACATTCTCACTCCCAGCGCGTCAAAAACAAACGCTTGGTCAGCCACCCTCCACGTCAGACCCCTGACGCCAAAAGTGCCCTTTTTCGTCACTTATGTGCGAAAAGGGTTTTTCCCTTATTTGACTGCAGATCCCAGTGCAGCGTTACACTGACGCGATGGGATGTCCGCAGCCAGGGCACCAAACAAGCTCATTGTACCTCACCCTAACCTCATCCTCTTATTTAACCTTCCCCTCACCCCTATCCTAACCTCAACCATCTTGCTAGCGAACACGTTAGTGATGTGTCGGTCGCTCTAAAAGCCGGCTCTATGAAGTGAACAGCGGGAGCCGCCTCGTGATTGGTCGGGTTTGGACCGAGTCAACGTGAGGGGGAGGTTTCAACTACCACGGTGGAGGTTATAAGTAGAGGGTATGTGTAACCTCCCCCTCGCCAGATGGTATGTTCTAACGTTCCCCGTGGGCGGCAAATACGAAAATTCACAGTCAGACTCTGAGTGTCAGAGTCAGAATGCAGGGGAAACAAACGCTTGATCACAGTGAGAGTAACGTTTTAGGGTTAAGGTTAGGATGAGGGAGAGGGGAAGGTTATAAATAGTGAAACGTTAAGGTTTAGGTGCGGTTAAATGAGCTGGTTCGGACATCTCATCACGCCAGTGTAACGCTGCGTTGGGATCTGCAGTTACAAAAGGGATAAAACCCCTTTTTGCACATAAGTAACGAAAAAGGGCACTTTTGGCGTCTGGGTTCTGACGTGGAGGGTGGCTGACCAAGCGCTTGTTTCTGACGCTTAGGGTGTGAGAACGTGTTGGATGTGGAGAAAAGTTAGCATCAGTGAAACGGAGTGCTCTGAACTCCACCGAATCACAGCTTGATGCTGCACATCAAAGGTCTTACTAGAGCAGGGGCAGGCGACCGTGGGCCTAAAAAGCCACAGTCCTGCATGTTTTCCAGCCATGCATGAACTTGCAGCTTCTAACTGGCTGAACACCTGATCCAGGTAATCAACAGCAGGAACAAGAAAAGGTGGTTGGAAAACAAGCAGGCCTGCAGCTCTAAGACCCTGTACTAGAGCTTTGATGCACGACATCCTCTTGCTCTCATTCGCTCTTCAGAAATGGACTGTTTTGTTTGGAAATCTCCATCGGCCTTTCAGCTTGAATCCTGTTTCAGAGGAAATTCAAGTCCACACCAGAAGCTTTTACAAATCTCGGTTTGAGAGCTGAAAGAATGCAGCGTTGTCAGACGAGTAATTACTGCAAACATCATAAAACATGTCGTGTTCTCATTCCCGCCCTTTTTGCGTCATGAACGAGCTCTCATTACCAGATCAGCTGAGCGGAGAGTCGCAGTTGGCTGGCCTTCCCTGCCAGCTTGGGTTGCTGTGTTGTGGTGGGAGGGTCAGCATAGGCGACACGAGCGAACGCTGCTGTTTATTTCCATCCTGTTGTGTGTGTGTGTGTGTGTGCGTGTGTGTGTGTGTGTGTGTGTGTGTGAATCTGATTACAGGTCGCTAAGTCAATATTTAGCTTCTGCCGTCTGCATCGTCGTCAGCAAGTTTATTTTCTCTGGGTCCCGCCACATCTGCTGCCAATGTCACGTGCAGTAGCCAACACATGCCGCCACCAGGAAAGAAAGCAAACAGCGAGTCTGCAAGCTTGATCGAGTGAGTGGGATGGAAGGGTGGCGTGTGTGAAACCGGGATCTGGATCTACAAGTCATTATCTGTGGATGGTGGTGCTTGGAGTAGTTTAAGGAATGTTTTAATGGACTTAATGAGGGATCAGAGAAGTTCATTCATATTTGAAAGCTTGCAGCTCAGTGTGAAAACATTCATCTGCAGTGGCCAAACAGCAGGGGCAATATCTGCATTTCATGCATCTTTCATCGTTTGAGAGTCTTTGCCACGCTACTAGAAGCCGAGAGGAACACGAGGCGGAGGCTTCTTCCCATCAGGGCCTCGGGCTTGAAGGATTTTATATTTAATAAAAATGGAGGATAGTGTATTTCTTCCCTTCGTGCCTTCGTTGCCCCGAGTTACTCCAGTGAAACGGACCACACACAGTCTCGCCTCCTCTGCCTGTTTGCCTGACCTGCTGTCTGAATTGGAGGGTTTGCAGATTTGTCGACTCTCTTTGCCAAAAGTATGCAAGTCAGGACTTTATTAGACTTGGAATAGTTTGTGCACTTGATGAACAAACTGCGTAGAGATTGTGTGATTTTGCCGTTGGTCACAGACCTTTTTGGCCGTGTGAGTCATGTATATTGAATTTCGTCGTAAATGCGACGTTCTTCTTGTACTTTACTTGAGTTAAGTTGTACCACGTGCTTTAGAGATTAAAACAAAACGTGTGAGCACAACTTTGGAGACCTGCCATATGTAAGGGGCCTATGCTTCTTTTCATGTAGGGTACATCCGTACATAATGCATACTGTACAAAAAAGAACAACCCCCCCAGCAACCACTGGCACCCCTCCAGCTCTTTAAATTCACTTTCGTCTGCTGAACATCTGGAATTCATTGGAGGGAGGAGGTTACAGGGAAATGAACTCCGACAAGAGTCTGTAGATTTAGGTACAACCCCATGCTTTAGGTTCCCTCAGATGTGAAGATAGGCCTACAGACAAAGCCCCACTGAACTGTCTCGTAGACTCATGGACCGTTACTGAAAACAGAATTATATGTTTATATGATAACAATCAGACTAATAAACATGTTTTAAATTACCCCAAAAGCACAGCAATGTTGCTGAGTTTAAAGTTGGACTTAATGTTTTGTTTTTGTTCTAAATCTACATGAATATGAACCAGAGTTGTACTTTTCCACTAGAACATGGGTTTGCACGTAGTGACCTCATAAGAAAAGGTTGCTAAAGAGCAACTTGTTACCATAACTCATGAGCTCACAACAGCCCCAGTTAAAAATAATTGTGAACCTGAAAGACTTTCACCCGTTGAGCAGTGAGTCAGCGTTACTCAGAGTCAGGGTCGCTCCCAGAAAGTCTGAGCCCAGTGAATATGTTGGAGTTGCACACAAAATGAGTCCCTGTGCTGAACCTGGGACAGCTCAGCCTCGTTGGGCGCTGTGTTGCTCCTTCATTCTTTTATTCAAAGACAATAAACCCATTCATCCATCATATTTATCTGAAACTGGAGAAACAAAGAAAGTTCACAAACAGGAAAAGATGTTTCAGTTATTGTTTCGAATCTTACTGTTTTAGTATTTTAAAACGGCTTCATTTGCCTTCCATTTTTGGTTCTTTTTTAAAACACAGAAAGGTTTGTCTTTACCTTGCTGACGTTTCGTCTGCGGCTGCAAACATCCTCAGAGCTGACGCTGATGGCGGCGTCGCTTCCTTCTCCGTTTATCCGCGGGCAGCAGAGGACGTTGTCGCCCTCTGCTGCCCGCTCTCCCCTCTCCGACGATGCAGTCCCATGCGCGATGTGTAAACTCCATCGTCTCTGTTCATGGTCCCACATCCACGTCTCCTTATCTCGATAGCTTCTTTTATCCATCTTTTGTATTTCTGTTGTTCGGTGTTTATGATCCTTGTGTTGTCCCAGTCCATTACATGGTTTTCTCTTGTGCAGTGATCTGTTACGGCTGACTTCTTTATTGTGCTTTCTGCTTCTTCTTTTGCTGCTCTTGTGTGTTCTCGACTTGTTTCTTTCTCGCACTCCTTTCTATGTTCTATTGTTCGTGTGTTGAGTTGGCGTCCGGGTTCTCCCTTCGTATGTTTTATTGCAGAGTTTGCATGGGATTTCGTAAATGACTCCACATTTAAGCCCAGCTGGTATCTTGTCTTGGAGTGTGAGAGGGAAACAACGTTCCTAAGGTCATAATTCAAGACTAGGAAGAGGAACGCCTGGCTCCATCAGGTGTGTTTCACAAAGAAGTCTTTTTATTGGTGTTTAAATGAAAGACTTGGCTGTCTGGGATATGAATGACCGTACACACATGTCACTGGTTTGTGTTCCTCATTCCTCCCCTCTCTCTCACCTGCAGCACATTAGTTTTTGTGTAGGCATCGTGTTAACTCTACACACAGCGGAGGAGTGTGTGAGCCAGCGTTTGAGTTTTCTAACAAACTTTCATTGTCAAACATTGAATAAAAATGACCTCTTTATGTTACTAATGAAACAGGAACAGGAATCCCGCCTTTGGAAATCCTCGTTAAAAGAAATGCGCACATAGGAGCGCCTGAAGCAAATAGTTTTCCAGTCATACATGAGTCGAGGCAGCACGGTGGCCTCTTTATGAACAGAATTACATCCGTTCTTTGTTGGCTTGAGACATTAATTATATCCTTCTGGAGATGTCTGCACTGCTTTTTTGTATCTTTTGATATAAATATTGGAGAAAAATTATTACTTTCAACAGTTACTGTTAGGTTTGACTTCATGCTCTGTTTCTGTTAAGTCCTTATTTATAAGTAGATATTATCATTATTATTATTATTATTAATATTATTATTGGACAATTAGAACTTACAACAGTTAAAAATCCTCAAAATGTATCCTTTCTTTGGTTTGATGACAAAAGAAAACTTGATTAAATAACTTCCAACAACTTTTTCTAAGTGAATTCCCGATGTGTTAATTATAGTGATGCACCGATATGAAAAATTTGGGCCGATACCAATATCTGATATTAATATCACTGTTATGGCTGATAACCGATATTTGCTGATGCCAATATATTGACATTAATGCTTCTAAAATAATCAAAATGAATATTACATTATTATGTACACACACACCACACGAGTTTATGCTTCTGAGATGATGAGATTCACTGTTAACATGACTCAGCAAATACACCCCCCCCCCCCCCCCCCACCACACACTCTGAAACAGGCAAACAAATGGAGACAAGATGGAACAAATATCAGTTGTTAATATCAGCCCGGTTTTTTTCATCGGACCAATACCGATGTGTTGAAAAATAACTAACAGTGGCCGATATTGATGCCGATATATTGTCCATCCCTAGTTAATTGACATTTTTATACTTTGTTTTCATTTTAAAAAGATTGGCTAGTGTTCAGAAAATGGCACCAAAGGGATACATTTGATAGAAAATTAGATGTAATGTAATGATCAGAAGGGAGTATATAATGTTTTATAAAACTTTTTAGGAACTGCTTATGGGAACTAGTTCATAGTTCATTGACACTACAAGTCAGTGACTCGATGCAGTCTGCTTGGTTTTCTTACATAGGATCCTTTTAATTGGCATAACAACTGAACTCAATGCACTGAGAAGTTGGTTCAATTGGAACGTTTACTTTGTGAAGTGCCTTGAGACGACTCTTGTGATTTGGCGCTATATAAATAAACTGAATTGAACTGAATAGCCAAAAGTGGTGTATTTAAAAAGTAGACTCATACTGCCCAAAACGAACAAAACATAAAATGTGACATCATCGTCGTTAAAAATGGCATGAAAAGTAGGGATGGGAACTGATAGCAATAATTTTTATCGATATCGGTGCCATTGTCCATTCAGTCTATCAATCCACTTCCCTATCAATTCCCGAGTATTTCAATGGGTGGCAAAAAATTAATAGCACGTGGTTTTCTGCATTATAACTGTCAGTAATGGTTGGAAAGATATTTCCAAACGTTATCATAACCAAACGCTCGAGCATTTGTGCCGCTTTGGCGCCATGCTTTCTGCTGAGTAAATGCGTAAACTACACAGCGTTCGTGGTGAAGGCATTTGTTCTGACTGGAATTGATTTCCCTCTGGGATTAATAAAGTATTTTTGAATTGAATTGAATTGAATAAGGGAATCGTTTGCAAAAGTAGCAAACGATTCCTAGAAATTTAAACAATGGGTTAAAACTGTTTAAGAAATAAATGTAAGCTGAATAATCTGTTTGTGCACAAACTAGCACAGTCGCATACTTTTTAGAGATTGAGAATGTTTTGCACAGTGTGAAACATGGCCGTTTTCCTAGAGCACTAGCCTAAAAATCTAGACGAACAGTTGCTGATGCTAAGTGGTTTTGTTCTGCATGTCGATCTAGCCACACCCCATAGGAACCTCAGCAGGCCTGCTGTTGGCCTGAGCAGTGTCGTGTTATGCCAATCACATCTCTTATCGGTTTGGTGGGCTGGATGATGCAACGGAGCAGAACAAGATGGGAACAGCTCGTTTTAAAGGAGTCATCACCTGAAATCTTCGCTTTTCTACTTGTGAAAGTGTATGTAATGGCTTGCTAAGGATTTTTCACTATCCGGAAAGTTGATATTTAACATTAGATCGTTTTTTTACTCTTGGCTTCTTCAACCAGCCCACGTGCACCCCACGAGCACATGTGCTCCAAAACGAGATCTTGATTTCTGGCCTTAAGCCTGGTTCATGCTTCTCCGTCAGCTCCACAAGGGACAGACACGCACGGATTGACGGAAGCGTTTTGCTCTCATACTTCTCCGTCTCCTGGAGAGTGTTGCAACGCAATTGCCCGGCAGGACAACAGAGGGCGTAGTGCTGTTCTGTGGTATCCTGTCATGTATCCGGTCCAGGATCGTGTTTATATTGTGTTTTTTGTGTATATAAGAGACTTTTAACACGGACATATTTGTCTCTCATTCTCCCACCTCTTCATGCGCTCCCCACCTCTAAACCCACGTTTCCTGTCATTTCCGTCCACAAATAAAACGCTTGCTGCGCATCTTTTCACTCCTCCAGTCACGGGAGAATTAAACGTTCATATTTTTAGAGTTTTTTCGCGAGGTATTCTTCAAGCTTCTCCATGTCTGCCGCTAGTTATCCTCGGCTCTCTTTGCAATGGCGGCGCTGTAAGCAACAGCGGCGTCCTGACCAATCACAAGCTTGCGTAATCTGTCTCGTTCGACGGATGTTTAAAAAAGTGGGCTCGACTCCGTACGTACTTGCGTGCCTGCCGGAGCCCTACGCAAGGACGTTGCGTGTCTCCGCACTGACGCAGACGGAGAAGCATAAACCAGGCTTTAGTGTCATCACAAAGTCAGGATGTACAGTACCATATATGGGCAGAGCAGAGCAACGCCACTGTAACCCGCACTGCTCCGCTTACTTTCATTTTGGAACTAGCTGTCTTTGACAATATAGTAATCCTTGCTCATATTTTAAAGTATCAAACGTTTTTCAGTCTAAGGTCGTTTCAGCTGTCATCAAACGTTCAAATGTTTGCTGGGTTTTAACACCATTTTCAGTGAAAACCTCTCAAAAGGATACGGTTGTCAGATTGTTGTTTGGAGGTTTTTTTTTCCAGGATATTTTTTTTACAGAAAGAAGACGCCCCCATTTCTATTTTCAAACGTCCAAATGAGACACGCCAAAAGACATTGATTTCACGGCCAGAAAAGAAGTTGGTTCAACTTTCATTTTGGAACTATTTTTCAACGGGACGCGTCATTTGGAATCATAGTATGTCCAAGGAAGGTCCCGTCTTTCTCGCTCCTCAAAACGGCTTTCTGTTGGTGGCGGTGGCAGGAGAGCAGTCTGCACTTACCAAGGGAAGATGCGGTTTGCAGTTCAATAGTCAATCGTAGTAGAGCCTTTCTAGCCAATCAGAGGCAAGAATGACGGGATCTGCCTTGGACATCCTACGATTCCAAATGACGCGTCCGGCACCGCCTAATTATTGCGTGTGCTCTTGCGAGACAACATGTCAAAAAAGGGTCAGAAACGCACTTATTAGTTTATTTTTCCAATACAAATTATTCTTATGGCCTGAAAGACCATAATGTAGATATCCATGGTAGTAACAGGTGATGACTCCTTTAAGCAGTTTTGGTATCAACTTTATTTAGACTTGGGCATTTCTCTGAGTCAGGAGCAGATAGCGGTGCTTAAGCCCTTTATTTAGAAAAAGGATCGATTTGTGTCTTATCTAATCGTGTAATGCGGACTGACCCTCTGACTGACATCCATAACGGTGAGTACGTCACATTGTTTTTTTTTGTCCAATAGCACGTGGAGACAGTTTGAAGGACAACCGTAGTTTCCGCACTACAACTGAACTGTCCTAAGGGTCAGGGCCAGACTACATATTCACATATATAGGATGGCTTTCCAGGCTTAGGGGGTGCACAAGAGTTAAGAACAAAAAAGGCTGCACTGCATGTCTCCAACAAGCAGCATCATTAGTGTGGTTTTCACTAGGGCTGTTGCGGTTGAGGAATTCCCCCTGCGGTGATTCAGGGTGGCTTAATATTGCGGTATGCGATATTATTGCAGTCCTTTTTTTTATTGCAGTACTATCTAAACATAATGTTTACACATTTAAAAAAGGTTAAAAATTGCCGTGCCTTCTTTTATAACGCTTTACTGAATGCAGATCAAAGGGCAGTAACAACACAGATCGCAGTAACGTTTGTTTGTCCGACAGTCGGAGTCCGACTGAACTTAAAAACAACAAAATTCAGGAGGTTAAACTTTTAAATGCAAATTTGGCTGCAGCATCTAACAAATAAGAAACAAGTCCCCATTTTGTTTAGTTGTTTAAAATCAAGCATAAAAAATTACATGTACCGGGCGCGCGCGCGCCGGGGGGCGGGCGCACTATCATTTCACTTTCACACACACAAATGACGGTGATTTATAGCTCGGTCACGTCCTTGTTACCCACAAGGAAAACCAGCATGTTAACCATATACGGTTTGAGAGAGCATCTGAGAGGGGTGGCAACATTTCCAGCAACACTGAAAACCCTCTCGGATGGTGCGCTCGTTGCACTTACCCCAAATTCCACTACCTCCGCTCCCCTCCGCTCCGGTCTGGCCCCGCTCGCTTCCGAACTCAACTTGCGTGCGACTCTGGCGAGCAAAGGGAATCTCTCCCGGTTGTTGCTCCACCATGTCAGGGGGGTTTCTTTAGGGTGGATGCATTCCTCCTACAGGTAGCGAGTGAGCTCCAGCTCGGCTCAAACTCTCTTCGGGACGGTTGCAGAAGCAGTGCTTGTCCGGGACTTCAGGAGGTCTCCGAGCGTTTATTATTATTATTTTTTTTTTGCCGCTGGTGGCAGCTCCGTCTCGGCCAAGGACTCTGGCTGCGCAGCAGCTGACGTACTGAAAACCAAAGCGCTCCCAAAGGAGCGAAGTAACTTTTCGTTTTGATACCAGTGCAGCCATCCTTCTCAACATGCATCATTGAGTTGAACCAAGTTCAGTAATCGCGGTGGACCATGATGCAGCGCGGTGGGCGTCTTCATATTGCGATATTTCATTTTTGCGGTTACCGCGACAGCCCTAGTTTTCACATGTATTCAGTGCTGCAGCACCAGCAGGCACTAAGGGAAGCCTGGAGATCTGTGTTTATTTTTGCTGATTTAATCGTCTAAGCACACTTTCTGACACTTTGTCTTCATCAGTGTCAAAGTAGCTACAGAAGTGTGGCACGCCAGTTCAACACAGTTGTGCATAAGCAGTGGAGAAAGTATGTGTTCTTGCTGTGTCGTATCTCTAATTCCACGCTGTAGTTAAAACACAGAGCAGTTTTGTTTACCTGTTTGTTTGTTTACCTGTTTTCCCGCTACGTTTCGTTTGCGGCAGCAAACTTCGTCTGGCTGACGCGTAAGGCAAACGAAACGTAGCGAGAAAACAGGTAAACAAACAAACAGGTAAACAAAACTGCTCTGTTTTAAAAAAGAACTACAGCATGGAGATGAGAAAGTAATTTAATGGAATTTCAACCATTTTGGACATCAAATTCAAGCGTTGGGCATTTCTCTGCAAGTGTCAGCCCCCAGTCTATTGGTTAAAGCACAGAAGTCCTAAGAATCAGACATTTCAATAAGCATGAACCACCTTCTGTTGTCTGAAAGGAGTCTGTACTCAAACACTTTCCAGTCTACATGATAGTGGAGCAAACATGGAAACATTAGACAGTAAATCAATGATCTCACCAGCTTTACAGGATATGCAACATAAAAATGTATTTAATGTTTTTATGTTTTCCTGGATACGAGATCAGGAAGTCGGGTAACACCTGTTTATCTAACACACGTCTGGGTTTTAAAATGTCCTTTTTTAGTTTAAGAAACAAGCAGAAAATTTAAGCACGTAAACATGTAGAGTATTTCTTATTTCTCTGCGTAAGTGTCGCGCTGCGAGCGAAGGAGGATCGGACCCAACACGCAGAACGCCACAACTCGAGGCAGGAGAGGTCGTTTAAATAAAAAATCCTTTTATTGGGATGAGAACTGAAAAAACAAAGACTATAGGACACGAGGTCAAAAATCTAAAGTTCTGTATACAAAAACAAAAGCTCTCACACGAGCCAGGGTCTATAGTAACTAGAGGGGGACCAAAACAACACTGACAAAAGACAATGCACCGACAAACACTGAGGGACAAGACGGGGTTTATAACCACAGAGGGAGGTAATCAGGGTGACAGGTGTGAGGAGGGACATCTGGAGGGAAGACAGGTGCCATCAATAACCTAAATGGGGGAAAGAACTAAGCCGGAGGGAAGATAAACATTAACCTATAAAACACTGAATAACTAAACCTAAAGACTAAGGGCTAATACAAACAACTAATAACTCGAGGAGGACTAATACAAAATCAAACAGGAACTACCAGGGAGTGACTGGGGGAAACCAGAGGGAAGCCTAGAGAGGGACGAGGGGAGAACCTGTAGTGAGAACAGGAGGGGGCCGGGGACCAGAGGGACACACAACACGACGGTAGGAAGCTTGTGTCTGTTGGTTTTCAGCACAAGGTAAGGGTCTATAGGAGTCGGGAGTTTTTTTATTTTAATGTGTGTTTTATGGAGGCAGTATGTGCAGAATACTATTACCAGTAACTAACTTTTACATACCCACACCCCTGTGCATTCGTTATTTGGTCTCTGGAGGGAAACTGCTGAACCAAGACATTAATTTACATCAAAAACCTGACTTGAGTCAAAATGAGCTGCTTAGATTCTGTTTGCAGAAACATAAAAAGTAACCCCGAACTTAAATGTTGTGTTTGATGGAAGGGGAGTTGTAGGTGAACAAGTACAGGTAGAGGGGAGGGCGGGTTTATAAACCACATTCAAGGGAAAGGGTGAACCATCAACCACCAAGACCCTTGGATAAGAGAAACCAGGGAGGGTAAGTGCAGGGATGGGTGATTACAGAGGGACAACAGGAGGTCGAGTGAACGTAGGGGTGGAACATAAACCACAACATTCAATGAATTCAGCAAACACAAAACAAAACAGAAACCTTACCAAGAGCTCAAAACATGACAGGATGGGGTTTAATATTTCTACTTATAAACTAAATCCCCAAATGGAGGCATAATAGAAGATGTGTGATGTTAGTAATCTGAAATGACTTCGTTTCTTCTTTTTAAAGACTTCATATTGGTGTTGGTTTATATCGATGTTCAAATTTAAGAGTTGGACTAGATCGGCAGATATCAAACATCCCTAAAACGATTGTATCCTGCTCAGACGGTAGGTAGAAAGTAAGAAAAGGTGGGATTAAACGGTTGAATGCTCAGCTTTAGTTGGTCCGTTGCACACCGGACGGCCCTGTCAGAACGCAGGTGAAATCCTCGAGGCCACAATCACACACACTTTAATCCATAAGGCTAAAGTTTTAAAGCACACATTTAAAATACCCCTCCATCTTCCCACTCATAACGTGTTTTATTCCACCCCCTCCGGTTATTTCCTGCCTCAACACCCTTTCTTTGGCTCGTAACCTCCCAAAGTGACAGAAACAACAGAAATCTCTTCTCTCATGTTTAATTAGCTTTGAGTTTAGTTCCAGCCAGGTTGTAACCGGTTACTTCTGTTTCCAAAAGCAGATGTGAGAAGCCATGAAGCAGTTGCTCGGTAGCTCACAGGGTAGGAATCTTTGGATTATCCGTCTAAGCCCTCAAACAAAGCTGATAGCTGTGTAAACAAACTTGCCTTTTTCCACGCTTGTTCGTCTGTTTGCTTTATTTTTTTGGCCTTGATGTTAAAAATAAATAACTGAAGGACTGCAGTTGGTTTGCTGAAGATTTTTCATTTCTGTCTTCTGACTTTTGGCTCCCTCACATATAATAAACAAGAGTCTGGTTTTGAGCCAAAGCAAATGGGTGTATTATGATAACAGGAATATTTCCTGTACTTAAGGCTTTTTGTTTAGCATTGGACTCTCAATCAGCCTGCGACTGGCAAAAAGTGGCGGCCTAGTTTTGGCACTCTTAACCTCCGCCTCAGCCATCCGCCAGATGTGGGTTCCCTTGAGCAAATTATTAGCAGCTCATAGTACTCACAGGTTCCCTACTAAGTGTTTCCAGCTCAGATTTGGCAGGACAGCGAGGAGACATTCCTAAGGAGCAACATCATATTTTCCCTTCAGCGTAGCATAGCAACTAATTATTTATTGAAGGGGAGAAAAATCCGTGTACCAAATACAGTAATGTGTTATGGCTGCTCACTTTTCTAGATTTGAATTAAATAATGTTTCCCATCTTGTAACCGTTTGGGGAAATGCTGCAAAGTGTCCAAACTAGTGAAGAAGAAGAAGAAGAAGAAGAAGAAGAAGAAGAAGAAGAAGAAGAAGAAGAAGAAGAAGAAGAAGAAGAAGAAGAAGAAGAAGAAGAAGAAGAAGAAGAAGAAGAAGAAGAAGAAGAAGAAGAAGAAGAAGAAGAAGAATCAACGATGCACGGACGTTCCGATTCAGACAACTTCTGTAGGATGTGCAACTAGGCCTTGGCACGGTGGAAAGTCCTAAACAATACATTTCTCTATATATAAATGTTTTAAAACAAAGTTATAAGCAGTTTCCCCAAACTGCAAAAATATTCCTAAAATATTTAACAGTAAAAGCAACTAAACAAACTGAACTTCATCATTAACTCAGGTGCAAATAAAATTGGGGGGCAGGTTGCCACAGGAATGTGGAAATGGGGTCCATACCCGCACTCCCTGACTTGCCCACCCCCCAAGGTCCTATGTGCATGATTGTGTGATGATGTGAGGGAGCAGGAGGAGAGAAATATGCGGGGATGGGGAGGAATAGCTGGTTGCGCTTAGCCCTCCAGGGAGCCAGCTCCCCCACTGGCCCCAATAGGCACCTCTGTTGTCAAACTGCCGCCCAGGGCATGGAGACCCCAGCCCATCCTGCCAGGGCCCAAAGCAGCAGCATTACAGAGCCTCACGGAGTCCGAGGGCACCAACCCAGCCCCACCCCAGCAGAATATCTACGCCCATCCCTGCATTTGCACAACTTCCAGAATATATAAGACATAGGACATCCAGGTAAGGTTGGGTCCTCCCCCTCCTGGACCTCCCCCTCCCCTGTGATGGGACAGCAGAGGAGCCAAGGTCTACCCGAGGCCCCTGAACCCGAGTCAGGCACTGCTGCATGTTCCTGCCTTCTTCCCGGCAGCATGCATGTCAGGACCCGACCCTCAAGGCCCCGCCCAGATCCCCACACGGGGCCGGCCACCCCAACACCCCAGGCCCCCACCCAGACCCGCCCAGGGGCAATGCAGCTGCCAGGCAGTGACCCATGGCCGCCGCCAAGACCTCCAAGGGGCCCCACTCACAACCGCCAGTAGTCCAGATCTTGAGGAGTTTTGAAGAAAAGGTGAAGTCATCGCTCTAATAAACATCCTTTCCTGTTTAGCAACAAACCAGTTTCAGTTTCTTTCATAAAAGAACCAGAAAAACGTCAAATGTGAACTTGTAATAATTCTTGTTGCATTTTATCACACTGTAGACTGACTTTTTATCTGTTGGCTCTATTGGGGTTATTACCTAATTATTAGGCTATCTTATGTCTTCACTTGGCTGTTTAAAGTTAGAGCACATCTCTTATCGTCATCAACTTAATCAAAAATGAAGGTAAAGCTGATTATAATTTAGACCTATTCACCAGTTTTCATTATTCTAGAAAAGAAACAGATCTGATGCTCACAGCTGGACAGAATAGGGCAGTTTTATTACATTTCATGCCCAGGTAAGGCGCATATTTATCCTATATACTCTAATGCTTGAGAGCCAAGAGATATAAAGTAAGTCCAACAGTTTGATAAATGCAACAAATTCACATTTTACGTTTTACAGTTTTTTTTAATGAAACAGAACGTAAAATAATTTGCTAAACAGGACAGAATGGGTATTACAGCAATAAGTTCACAATTTCTTTACAAAACTCGCCAAAACAGCTTTCTGCTGGTGGCCGAAGCACAGCCTGCACTTAGAGAGGACGGCCAGTTAGCTGCTAAATTAAATAGCCAATCGTAGTAGAGCCTGTCTATCCAATCAAAGGCAAGAAATACGAGATCTTCCTTGGACATCCCAGGATTCCAAATGACGCGGCCAGGACAGAGCTGAGAGCTTCTCGGCTAGTAGAAGCTAACTGTTAGCATTAGCAACTCCACCACATGGTGCAACAGGTTCTGGCTTTTGTTTATTTTTGGAGATAAAAAAACAGTGTCGCATTTTTTACCCAAGAAAGATGATCGAACAAGGGCGGCAGAAGAGTCACCGTGATTGTATACAGTCAGAACCCCCCCCCCCCCACACACACACACACACACTCCTCTGGCTTACTACTTCTTTGTGAAACAGGAGCGCCAGAGCTTTTTTTCCCCACAGAATGACTCAAAAGTCATTCATTTATATTAGAAAACATTTTGAAATAATGAGTGTGTGCCCACTTTACTACCGTATTTTCCGGACTATAAGTCGCACTTTTTTTCATAGTCTGGTTGGTCCTGCGACTTACATACCAAATTATGTATACTGCGCTGCTGTGGGCCGGCTCCGGACCAGGTTTCAGTTCCTCTGCTCCGCTGGGAGGGTCTCAAACACCGCCATCACCCGCTGCAGCCTGTGGCGGGGTGCTGCGGGCGCTCTCCCCGCCCAATGGGAGGGTTTGAAACACCACGATCTGCTGCTGCGCCCTGATTGTTTACTCTGTTATTGTTACCGGCACTTACGTCTTGTAATGTGAAATGCTTGGTCTCAGATTTTGTAAGAAAAATAATAAAATTTCCTGGTTTGTAGCACAAGCGAGCTGAATAAACTGATGCATAAACTAAACCAAAGATGACTGGAAACCATTTCAACCCTAAAACTAGATAACTGAGTTATTTCAGCTCAGGGTCAGAAATTCTCATCAAAACCGCAAAAGAAGTAAAAATAAAGAAAAGTCTCAAAGAATATCTCTGAGTCCAAATGAAATAGTTGTGAACACAATGGTACAATTTCAATATTCTGAACACTGAATGCAAGCACATAGGAAGCACAGTGGAAAGTGACATCTTTCGCTGACTTCAGATCAGCTTTGCCTCACAACTTGGTACAACAGCTAATCACTATACTGATTAGTGCAAAGCTTTAATTAATTGAATTCACCAGCAGAAGTTGCTATTTTGCAGAGAGATCTTTTTACAGCTAAACTTTAGCACATGGGATCGTCTGTCACACAAATGTACCTTTAAATAAACCTGCCTGAAGCCCCCCCCCCCCCTTTTAAAATGGGAGCACTGTCAGGGAGGGCAGCTCAGAAGATAATATTTACAGTAAGAGCCCACTCACACATGTCTGTCCAAGGTGGTTGGTCTCCAGAGTGAACCTAAACACTCAGCTGAAGCTGTAGCTTAGAGTTACAGCTGAGCAGCTAAACACTAAAACACACCTAAACACAAGTTTATACTCTCAGTTTTATCTCTCGCTGTGGCTTTGGCCAACAATACGATTACACCTTTTAAAACAATGTTTTATTCTGGCAATTTTTGATAATTAATTATTCATCAGTGTCTAAACAGGTGATTAATCCTGGGAAATCAAACGGGCCAGACCTGAGACGGCCTGACTCACAAATAGTAATTAAATGCACCATTTGACACCACTACCTGCTCCATCTCGGCTCTAACGGCTCTGATTCTGTGCAAAATGTTTCTGTAATTGTGCTCATGATCAAAAAATGGTTTTCTGCACAAAAATAGAAACAGAAGTAAAACTTCTCATCCTTTTCTCTCACAAATGTAACCCTTGAATGCTGGAGGTGTGTGTGTGTGTTTAAAGAAATGTAATTTAAATTAAATAATTCAGAATGTGTTTAAATAGATCAAAAACGTGACTTTATTATTTTGTCTTTTGTATCAAATATATCGTTTAACATTAGATGCACTGAAGTTAGTTGCTTATTCTACAGAGACGGTGCTTGGTGGTTGTTTTTGAAAAGTAGGCTAGGCTGTAAGACGTAAACACGAGTATTGTTTCTGACTGTTTGGTAGTTCAGAATGAAATCAAAGCCACACTATGCTACTTTTTCATATTTAAAAATCTATTTCTTGAGCTAGCATGCACTAAAATGACCCTAACCTGTCTTCAGACTGGTGGGCTGCCACCTGTCGAACTTACTAAAAAATAGAACTGACAAACCTGGTATTGCGGTCGGTTTGCAGCCTCTTTCCTGCACGTTTTAGATCATGAGCACAGCTGAATTGTTTAATTTAGTGACGACCCACTCATGCAGAAACCACTGAAAGCTGGGGAGAAATTGCAAGTTAGACCCCCATGAACCAATCTTTAGAGAAACATAATAGAAACTCGTTTTCAAATTTTTTTTTTACATATACATCCATTATTTAGGCTTTTAGAGTCAATGTTGTGAGAAACAGGGCCGGCTTATCATTGCAGGGGCCCCTGGGCACAATGTGCTTAGGCCCCCCCCCCCCCCCACCCCCAAAATGTAGACATCCAGACAGAATTATCCTCTATTCTGTCTCTATTTTCTCTGCTCTCGTCTGGGCTGACGTTGCTGATGGTTGCGGTACCCTTATGAAAGAGTCCTACGTTGAGAGGTACATATAAGAAGTGCAGGTAAGTTAGAAAAATCTGCAGGGCCACAAACACATTAGGGATGATGGACTGTATTTTTAGCCCGTAAACAACCATGGTTCTATTAATATTACAATATTCATGTGGACTCTGCTGGGATTGTTTAGAGCTGAGAGGCGCAGAGCTCTGATCGTTGATGCGCTCCAGACAGATGCGTCCTGAGCACGGCCACAGTAACATTCTCCAAGTGTCGCCATCTCAAAAACAAATTTAACACGCGATCGTTCATGTCGGCTCATTTCCTTTTATGTTTTCTGTCTTTTATTTGTGCCTGATGCGTTTTGCTGCTGTGGAGCGGCGCATCACCTGTTTCGTCCTCCAGTGATTTCACCTCACCGATGCAGCCGGCGTGCACAGTCCGCTATGTTTGCAGTCGGTAGATCTTTTAGAACTGCAGTTCAAAGGTAACTCATAAGGTGAATATATATGAACCCAGGTAGCAGTTTTTCTTTAGGATTGAGAGGAGATGCAGGATGATAATAAACAGGCAGATAGAAAAATAGTCAAATAAAAACAAGTTAGTTTTTGTACCTGCTGGTTGCAACAGACAGACACCATTGAAGGTAATCAGAAGCGAGGAACAGAAAATTAAATGGTTCTTTCGATGTTTAGAGCAGCAGGAACTCTGAGAGGCTGCAGGCGCATCAATGAGTTTACGGCCGCTGGGAGGGGGGAGAGGGCTAAAGCGGAGCAGTAAAGATGCAGAAACTACCGTTGTTAAAAGAAATGTGTGTTAACTTAGAAAATGTGGGCGCAATTTTTATTACTTGTCTACATTTTTCTCCATTAAGACTGCTGCGCAAAAAAAAACTGCTGCTTGCGTGGGCCCCCTTAAGGCTGTGGGCCCCTGGGCCTGTGCCCAGTTTGCCCATATTATAATCCGGCCTTGGTGAGAAATGTTTTTTATTTTTTTTGCCAAACCAAGTGACGTCAGCTGAGGGAGTCCTCCTGTTAGCTTAATCCAGAGAAAAATATGGATTCTAATGCCGGCTCTGTTGCAAAGGAAACGTAAAATGTTTATACTTCTGATGGACCAAAACCATAAAGTTATGAGTTTGCTGCACACCCCAGAGAGCAGAGACAAACCAGAGGGAGAAACCTTCGGCCAAAGCAGAGAGATTGAGGAGAAGCAGCGGGGGAGCAGCAGGTGTCTTGTGAGTTAACCATGTTAGCTTAAACTCGTGTGCTAACATCACAATTTTGTTATGGATTAGCATCGTGTACCAGACAATTAAAATAGTATCGGTCAGTTAATATAATATTAATGCTAATGAGCGTCTGTCAGCGGTCTCATACTCGTTAATTTCCGTTCATCTAACGTAGTTTAGCGCTCAGAGAGAGGGAGAGAGACGTCTGTGGTCCAGTTCTGGAGCTCATGCGGGCTTCTGTGAGCTGGATCCGACCCAGGCACCAACGAGCCAATCAAGCTGATATTTTTAAAAGCTGTGCATGATCCTCTCCTAAAGGTCTGTGGCGGTTCTGATCTGGTTCAGACCCCGAAACCAGCCCGACTGGCACGCTGAGCCACGTGTTTCTTCTGGTGGTCGGTTCTGACCTGGTTCTGATGGTGATCTGAGCTCCAGAAATCCACATTTAATTTTATAAGTCCTGCCACGGGTCTCTGGAGGCCAGCGCGGACCTCCCCGACCTGGTACTGACCGATGTGGGCTACAGAAGTCCCGACTTTTCAGCTGCACAAAACGCCCTCAGGCACGGAGATGGGGCGTTTTTTCTCTTATCTGGAAACCCGGGGACTCGATGTCCGGACAGGCTGGAGTTGGTTCAGCCTTCACAAACTATAGTTAATCCAAAACTAGTACAGTAAACACACACTGACTGTATAACATGACCTCTCTACCCTAAAACTAGCCACTCTCCACACTGAGCTGAGGCAGCGCCGAGCTTCTAACTCCCTTTGGATAAATCAGAGGTTCAGATTTAGAAAAAAGAATGTTTATAGTAGCTTTGCTAACGAAGGCCACTTTTAACTAGAATGTAAACGAAACATTCACTTTAAATATTTCAAATAGTATTTTTTGGACAGCATGTTATATAAATTTGAAGAAAAAAAAGTTACCTGCAATTAACTTTTTAAATATGAAACATTAGTTGAACAGAATAAAACCCAGAAAGACGCAATATCCTCTTTAAGGTCCCAGGAGGAAATGAAGCCTTTAATAAATAGTTTCAACTTTTCTGGACGTCTAAACTTTCTTACACAGTTCTGCCTATTTGTATGATACTAGAATTTTAGAGTTCATTTGATTCAAAGAAGTAAAAAAAAATACCCAGAAACTTTTTTTAAACATCTAAATAGTTTTCTCTGCATAAATGAAGACATTGCTTTCTCTAATTGCAGCGGCTTCCTGTGGGGATCGTATGAGCCGTGCTTGACCTTGAATCTTCGGATGATCTCAAATTATGCTGCAAGGCTCATGAAAATCTTTGCACTCAAACAACTCTCCAGTGGATCTGTACTGTAATCATAAAGTCTTTCCTCCTAATCTTTAAGGTCAGACATCGTCCTCCAAAGGAAATTGACTCAGGATAAAATATTTTCAGTGCAGCTAATCTTGCTCTCCTTAAAAATTGTCGTAGTTTGAATGATTCATCTACTTTTCCCGACATAAAGTTGCATCACACCACGAAGATTCGGTTTTTTTGTTTAAACACACCACAACTGCTAAGTTTTCCCCAAGCTGCAGGAAGATTCCCTGTGCAGTCGATCATCTGACTCCGGCTCAGTGTCCTCGTTTGCTTTGTGGAGCCCTGGAGCTCTAAGATAGATTTGCATACTCAGGTGGTATTTACATTTGAGATGGTTCGGAGTGCAGCTTGTCTCTGAGGCTGCCAGGATCGTACTCCGTTTAATGTGGAGACACCAGATAAATCACAGGCGGTCTGGGCAACAACCCCGAGTGTTTTCTACCAGGACCAGGGTCACATTCATCCAGCCGAAGACTCGAGACTGGGTGGTGAAATCTTGTTTACACTCTAAAAAAACAAGTCAAATCTGTTCTACAACAAGTTGTTGACTAATCATTAGCAAGCAAGAGATGCAACAATTCAACGTATTTTTTATTTAGGCCTGTAAAATCAGTAAAATGGGGTGCAGGTGTTTGTGGAAATGCACTGGGTGTTCATTTTCCTGTAAAACAGAAAATGCAAAATGTGCACTCCATAGTTAAATTATTTAAAAGCCTTTATTTTTGATTGATTTTGACTCATTTATAAACCAAGCCATGTATTTGTTTTATTAAATGTTGATCATGTTTCGGTGCTAACAGGGTGTTTAATTTTGAAAGCTAAACTTCATGACTTTGGTTTGATTGTAAAACCAAATGGTAGAAATAAAGAACAAAGGTGGTTTTGTAGGAAAATACAAAGATACCAACAGTTGGTCCACAAGCTTGTTTTAGATTCACAGATCAATCAAAACTTTATTAATCCCAGAGGGAAATTAGAGTTTCAGTGCACACAATTAAGAGATCAGACATACAGTACATGGACAAGACACATGACAAGAATTGGTGACTGTGGTCCTTCGCAACCTTGAGTCCTCAGATTGCCTCAAAATGACACGATCAATTTAAAGTATTTGTTAAAAATGGTTGCAGGTAAAAGAAATCAATATTGTGCAACCTGAGAATGATTTTTATTAAACTCCAGCGATGTCTTCTGCCCATTGTTACTTTCTCCATATTTTAATAGATACTGACGAATAAAGCTGCATAATGATCATTTATTGCATCACTTGTAAATAATTTAGCATTCAAGGTTTTCCAGTTCACCAGTTTCTTTAATGCACATAAAAAACCTTCTTAAGGCTCCTTAAAATATGATTCATGCCAAAAAAAACGGTCTAGATAAGGAAAATAAATATTATGACCAACAGGAGGACAAACCACAGCACACTTGGTCTTTTAACCAAATAAAACCAGGAGTTATTTCAGGTTCTGACATGGAAAACGGTGATAAATAAAAGTTTTGATAAACAGGCCAGACCACCCCCAAGCATTTCAGTGTTATCAGGAGAACAGCGTGTTTCTGTCCTGTAGAAGAACGCGTCTTTATTTAGTGTCTAACGTAGGCCCAGTGATAAGCTACTATAACCTAGTGAGTTTGAGTTACAGCAGAGATGAGTTGTCGTCTTTGAATTTCAGCTTTAAGATCGACTTCCTGTGCTCTACAGTCACCTACAGCCTTGCACTTCTGTAACGATGAACCAGACATTTCCCGTTTCTTTTTTAGGCAACAAAAATCTTTCCTTTGTTCTTTTTCTTCACAGCGTTCTGTTGTTTTATTTAGATGCTCACTTTATGCAGAGAAAGTCACAGGTTATGGAGCAAGTTCACTGAGAAACTTTTTTTTTTACTCATCCAGAGTTTAACGTGCATGCTAAATGTGAAAATAGTCTTCTTCCCCTATTTCCTGCATTAGGTGCCGATAGAAAAGAGACGAACACTCGAGTCGGGAAAGGCTCCGCAGATCTACGTACATTTGTAAATTAGCATTCATGGACTCGCCCATCTTGCTTCGTGAAGGAGAAGGTTCTCCTGGAAAGCGCATAGCATGTCTGCTAGTAGAAGCTAACAGTTAGCATTAGCAACTGAACAACACAGCTAAACTTATTTAGGCTCGAGTTAATTGTGGAGATGAAATATCAACATTACAAAGCAAATGCAGTCACGTACAGAGTTATAATCATCAATATTAAAGAAATAAACATTTGAAATGTACCAGACTGCAATGAATGCATCTAATAAACAAGTTTCACCTTTTTAATGAAACTACTGAAATAAATAAACTCTTTCATGATATTCTAATTTCATAATGTAGGTATTTGTAGTTATTTTTTTTGTCTTTTTAAAATTATTTTCTCCCTTCATGTCAGAGAGGGTGGCACCCCGGTGCACCCTATGGAACCCCAAATTTCAAATGACAAGAAATTTGAAATCAGGTTAATAATTTATGAGAAATATCTGTAGCGCCAGAACTCCTCCGTGAATGATCGTTGGGGTGCCTGAGTCAGATTGTCTTCACTTTATGAAAAAACAAAGGGAACGATATGAGAAATTCAAGTGAGTCTTTACTAGATGCACTCACTTGAAATGATCTCATGCAACAAATCATCATCATCATCATCATCATCATCTTTATTTATAGAGCCCCTTATAGGCATGAGGCATGCCACCAAAGTGCTGCACAGTAACAAATTAAAACTGATAAAATCACCAAAGACAATTAAGCTCAACAGGCGGAGCGGGTTGTCCAGTAATCTGAAGGTTGCAGGTTTGATCCCAGCTCTGGACAGAAAATTCTGCTGTTGTGTCCTTGGGCAAGACACTTAACTACCTTGCCTGCTGCTGGTGCTCGGCAGCCTCGCCTCTGTCAGTGCGCCCCAGGTCAGCTGTGGCTACATCGTAGCTCATCACCATCAGTGTGGGAATGTGTGAGTGATGCACTGTAGTGTAAAGCGCTTTGGAGTCGTTACTCTGAGAGGCGCTATACAAGTGCGGCTCATTTATCATTTAAAACCAGCAAGTAAAAACAGTAAAATCATGTAAAAGATCAACATCTAACCCAGAGAGTTAAAAGCCAAACCATAAAAGTGGGTCTTCAACCTTGTTTTAAAAACTGCAACTGATGGAGAGAGCCTTACAGGTAGGCGTTCCACAGTTTTGGTCCTGCTGCGGAGAACGCCCTATCCCCTCTCGTCTTTAACCGAGCTTTAGGGACCACCGACAGCAACCGGCTCGCGGAGCGGAGCATTCGAGCAGGGACATAAGGCTGCACCAACTCCATCAAATAAGCTGGAACCAGTCCGTTCAAAGGCTGAACGACCAGTGAAAGGAGTTAAAATCCAATTCTAAAATCCACAGGCAGCCACAACAGGTGTGATGTTACCAAACTTTATTTCACCTACCAAAAATCTCGCCACAGACAAGCTACTGTACCCTGACTTACCCCAGATTAGACAGAATTACAGAACTCAGGCATTGAACATGTTTATCTTTTAGGAAAAATGTACATGATTTCAAAATGAGACACTTTTGAGACAAACCAAGCAGTCCTTTTAGAAAGCTCATTGAGTTGTTTTATATAAATAAAGTTACCTAACCTATCAACACATTCCTTATCACAAAGTAAAGCTGCTGTATCGCGTCCTTGGTTACGTCCCACATCTCTGGCGAACATTCATGTCACATAAACTTCCACAGACCAATGCGTCACTTTATGACAAAACAGTAGAAAGTGAAGGTTTTAGCCTTTTTCCACCCGGTTGACTCTGAAGAACCCCCGACCACCCGGATGAGAATCTAGAGTTTCAGCTAAAGGTAAAAGTGATTATTGTGACTGGAAACAACCCTGTCCACACACGAGCATGTCAAATAAAGCTCAGAAGAGGGTGATAATAGCCAGTGATGTGGCAGCGCAGTAGAACCTGAGGCCGCAGCCTCCTGGCTTCACGCCTGCTGCTTGATGTTTAACAAGCTGGTCATTTAAACCCCACTAGTAAAACATCTCCAGCTGGGGGGGTAGGCTCTTCATAAACCCTCACTTCACCACATTCAGTGTTGGTTTCTCTGTGGAACCATTCTGTCTCCTTTTCCTCCTGCAAAACTGAACAAATGTAGTTCTGAAGCACGCATCAAGGTATTTTAAACAAAATGTAAGGTAATAAAACTGAAATAATCACCAAAATGTGGCGACTTCAACTCATGTTTAGTTAAGAGTGACATATTTATTCATTTAAATTCAGTTTTATGGGTTTAGGTTAATTTATTAATCTTTGACAGATCTCAGTTATTCTATTAGAAACATGGATGTAGAGCTGCTGGGCTGTGTTTCTGTACTTGACTTGTCATTTTCAGGTCATCGGCCCGCCACACTTACACCTAGTGTTCACTCAGAATACCCAAGGGACATCCGCGCGGCTCAAAGCAGAAAAAAACACATTCACAGGAAATACATGCAAACTGGTTGCAGAATGATCCTTCACATGTTGATTTGCGATGCTTTCTCCTAGTTTAGTGATCTTTTGTAAGAAGTTGTACTGTTTTAGAACACCGCCGTACATCATAAGATCTCAGATGATTTTTAAACTCTACTTTTAGGAGATCAATTGTGACACAGCTGGAACCTCCAGATGTTTACAGACATAATCCGGTGTTGGTTAAATAACAAGCAGAAGTATGAAAATGACTGATGGCCATCAGCTTTATTTCACTGTCAGTTTATTAGAAATGACTCCGATTTGAATTTAGACTAGAAAGAGCAGTTGTGCATAAATGTAGGGCATCACAGACTCGCCAATTCCTCATGTTTTTGTATTTCATTTATGCAAAAATTAAAGTAAATTTTAATGTGTCATTTAGATTTGATCCCCCCCCCCCCCCCCCCCCCATCGATCTCAAACATGAGGAAAAAAATAGATGCAGCCGAGCTAATTTTGCTGAAGACTGAGAACATTCTAGTGAGTTTCTGTGGCCTGCAGGACTCATGGGAGTCGATCTCCCAGAGAGACGAGAAGTCTGGGTCACATCAGCAGCAAGAGAACACTCAGGTCTGGCAGATGATGAAACTTTCCACATTCACAGTTTCAGTCAAGTTTAATTTCATTTATAATAATGTCGCACAAAATTTGACCTAAAAGAATGGTTGACCAAATGAAAAAAATTAACTATAAACAACTTTTCTTAAAGCAACACGAAAGAGCTTTTACCACTTTAAGTGATTGCTTTCAAACTGGTTTTAGTGGTTATTGAATTTTGAGAAACATCACATGGGGTTGGGGATGGGGGGGGGGGGGGGGGGGTCATTATTTCCTCTATGAACACTCCAAATGTGAAAATATGGAATTTGAGGTTTTAGCCATGGTGCTAGAGTTCCAGCCGTGCCTGAGCCTATGTGGGGGAAACACTGTTGATGTTAGGCCGCATCGCCCAGCCCCCACCTTCATGGTTTGTTTATTATCAGTTGGTTTGTGTTAGCGATAGCTAGTTGTTAGCACTAGTTACAGCAAGCTGTGGCAAGGCTTTTCACGACAGTTGTAATTCTGCGTTCAACCAATGGGGGGGGGGGGGGGGGGGGGGGGTTTGACTTGTTAAGTGTGGCTTTAATCACAAGTAGACTAAATCTGTAAGTGGCTCAGATCAAATCTCATGTAAAATTCCTCTTGAACCAAAATTGCTGGTAAGATTAAAGTCAGGCTGAAGATTGTTGACTAAAAACCCCAGGGCAGATGGAAGGGAGGGAGGGGATGCTTTATTTTGGGGTGGGGTGGGAGAGGTGGAAGCATTCCTAATATTAGGTTACCTTCAGTCCAGATGCTAAAGTTTTTCAGTCATTGCACACCGTTGTGTTCAGATAAAAGCCTGATCTGACTCCATGCCTCTGGAGTCAGGTGACAGATTTGGTCTTGAGGAGCTCACTTTTCATGGCAGGAAGACTATTGTTCTGTTTTTTTACAATGAGGTACAATTGAATACATTTCTTCGACAATAAATAGTAAAATATCACAAAATCTGTGTACAATGGAAAAACATGGATACAAATAACAGAAAAGCATTTCAGAGTCATCTCATGAGGTTCAAGCTACATGTATGTGGGCAGCACAGCTATTGTGTTGCCGTTAGGTTTGAAGCCCCATCTGCTTCTGAACTCCTACCACCATAAAGCTGGGCTGCAACTGCATCCCCTCCTTTTCCAGCTATCTATCCATCTCTATCACTCAGCCACTCTCTCTTTTGCCCCCACCCCCAGCTCTCTGACCATCTGTCACCCACCTCAAGTGAAGGTATTCTGTTTCCCTTCAGATCATATTCAGGCAAAATCTTTTTTCTTCCCCTATTTTGAATGAAAATCTTAATTCTAAAATATTTTTACTCAAGTTTAGTGCTAATAACGTTTCACCAAGTTTGGCTCGTGAGATCACTCAGCAGCATTCTGGAAGTATTTAGGTTTCAACAAGCCTAACATCTTTTTTGTTTTTGTTTTGAACTCTTGCTCCTTAAAGACCAAGTTGACTTGTTTTTCAACATATTTGCAGGGTCGCTAGTCCAGATGAATAGCTTGTGAGTTGATTTTTGTGGTAAAAAGCTCTCACGCTCCTGTTTCAGTGACTAAAAGTGAGCCAGAGCAGAGGGAAGCAGAAAATGGCAGCATTTGGAGTCTTAAGTTCTTTCCCCGTAATCGGATGGTTGCAGGTTCGAGCCACGCACAATTTGTCGCTGTCGCCGTGTCCTTGGGCAAGACACTTCACCCACCTGCCTACTGGTGGTGGTCGGAGGTACCGGTGGCGCCAGTGCTTGGCAGCCTCGCCTCTGTCAGTGCGCCCCAGGACAGCTGTGGCTACACTGTAGCTCATCACCACCAGTGAATGTGTGTGTGTGAATGCGCCTTCAGGCGAGGTAGAAGACTATTTTCACTTTTAGCCTGCATGTTGAGCTCAGAGTGCCGATCATATTCATAAAATATCAAGTAAAAAACAATGTCTCAGTGAGCTTGGTCTTCGATATTTTAAGAAATCTGTGTTTTAATTTAGTCTTGCTGGATTATTAAAGCCCCTCCCAGGAAAACATTGTTTATTTAACAGGCAACGGCTCTAAACCAATCACCAATAAAAGCTGCCTTCAGTGATGCACAAGTTATTTGTGTCGTGTTTACTGATGATGTGTACTTTTATGATGGTGGCTGGTTTGTTTTTCTCATAAGAAGTCTATTTGGAAGGATGCATTGTTGATAGTTTCCCCCCCCAAAAAGTCTAATTTCATTAGAAAAATCACAACCAGTCGGGCCATCAGATATTCTTTGATGGCCCGACTGGAACCCAGAAGTTGTTAAAGCAGTGAGACGTTCTAGCGGATCATTTCTAAACAATACCATTTCCCACACATCTTCCTAGTTATTTCATCACAACATTATGTCTGGTGGCAAACTTCAAAATACGTAAGTAAGTGTTGTGAAATGAACAAGATGTGAAACAAAATGACTGATACTTTGTTCTTGTACTGTTTTTACTAAACGTTCGTGTAAACTTTGCACCATTTTTTTGCTGTCAAGAAACTTTTAAAGCTTAATATTTGCTGTGAGTGACATGCTCCTTCTTGTCCTGTCAAATGCATGCTCAGGTTTACTTCTTAGCAGTGGTAAAGACCAAGCCTGCTAAAATAACGCCAGAAGAGTCTTATTGCTGAAACCTATAACATCCTAGCCTAGAAATCTAGACAGACCGTAGCAGTCGAAAAGGATTGTAGCCTCAGCAGGCCTACCATTGGCTTGGCTAAGTCTAGCCCAAGCCAATCACAGCGCTCTGTTTTTAAAGAGACGATGGACAGACTTGGCACCATTGTGGTGCTGCAGAAATTTAGCCACACTTGTGCCGCCATGCTTGGCAGTAATATTACCACGACAACGAACTTGTGAATGCATATTACGCCTTGGCGCAGCCGAGGGAGGCGTCGTGATCACGTGGGGAGTCTCTTCCGAGCTCCAGCTGGCAGCTATGTTGAAAATGAAACTAAAAGTGAGCAGTAAGTTTAGCTTTTGTTAACAGAATGAGCCTAGATGATAAACTGGAGCGATGTGGCGCTCCAGGAGTTTATCTCCATTAGAGCTGGAGGTCAAATCACCAGAGACCGAGGGGGACAGACCCCTTTAGGAGCGGCTTGTTAAAACATTTTTTATGAGTGCGGCTTTGATTGCAATTAAAAGCAACTTATGTCCAAGATAAATGGAAGTCCGCGGCTGCGCAGAGACCGCCCCCATACCCCTGTATACTGCCGTCGAGTCATCTTTTGTAAAAAGGACACAATTGCACAACTTTACCGCCATGGTCTGACCGCTTATAAATCACCTAAGGCTCCCAAAGGCCGCCGTGGCGTTGAGGCCAATTGATGGCATTCTTATCTAAAAGAGGCTGTTGTGTGCAGAGAGCGTTTGAAAGGCACCCGTAGAATCCACGCCTATGTATGAGCTCTGTCTTTGGGTCGTGTCCAGATGGTATAGGATGGCTTTCCAGCAATGAAAATGCAATTAAAGCAGGAATATTTTTTTGTTTTAGTTAAAAAAGTGAGTCTCAGTTTATGTTAGGAGTCGCCCATATCCCGTCTGATTAAGATGAACCTCTGGTTCATACCACCAACCTGCACTGCGTCCTCCATCTATCTGCCTCTGTGACGGATGCAGCCCGTGGAGATTCCATGGAGGCAGCTTCATGCGGGCGTGCAGCTGCTTTTTCACTGAAGTTACAGGTTAAGAGTCATGCGGTGCTGGAGGACAAACTGCAACAACGGTGTTTTATTGTTCAAAGGAGAAAACCTCCTTTTGGTGTTAAAAACTAAAAAAAGCACAGGCTCTGCACGTTTAAATTCAATCGTTTCAACTTGTCAGAGTGGAAAACCAAGCAGGCGTTATCTCTGCCCTTCTGTCTTCAGTCTTATGAAAAACATTCTCAGATGTCCTGCTTCAAAGCCAACTGTCTTTTCTGATAGTTGTTTTTATAACCATTTTTGGGATCGCTAACGAGGAAAATCTGTCGTCCATATGTGCACACACAACGAAATTTCATTTCACACACAGAAATGATGCATTATTGGGTAAAAATCTCAATTTTGCATGAGCTCATTTTATTTATAATTCACTGAAAATCCCACGAAGGGCTTGAAAAGTGAAGAGAATGCATTTCAGGTTTGAACAGGAGTGCTGGAGGTATTCTCTCTAACATGGAGCTATAAGTATTGGTGCCACGGTGTCTGCATGTTACTATATGGGCGTTCGTGCTTTGTTTTCCTTCTAATTTGCCTTCCATCTGAAGTAAACGGCGCTCTCGTGATGGCTCAGATTGTAATCTCAGCATGGCTAAAATGCTGAGGGCATTACTATGAATCGTTCGTCTTTCACAAGCAGGAAAAGCAGATTAGGAAATGACTGCGTGGTTCTTTTTAGCAAGCTTCATTATTTTAATTATTACACTTCATCTTAATCCGAAATGAAGGAACTTGTTGGTTTTGTTTGTTATTTTTTCTTTTTTTCTAATAAATGTTTGATTTAGCTAAAGTGGTACTTAGGCTGAGGCACAGTAATACACATGGCTTTTATTCTGAAAATCTTGTTGAAATTTCTATAGATCAAAGCTAAAAACAGGAGCAAGTAACATGATTTCGTTTAAATGAAAAGCTTGAGAACAACTACTGAGGAATTATTTCGAAGTCGTGGACCTCTTAATATCGGAGCTTTATGTTGGTGAGCAGTTGAGTTCCCTCCCAGCCGTTTAAAATTAGAAGGATTTTTTAATGTAAAATAAAATTACATTTTGTAACAGTTGCTTTCAAAACTTGAAACAAGACATTTAATAGTAAAGCCAGTTTTCTTTTAAAGCAGACATTTGATGCCAAACTCACCTTTTACGTCCTTTTGTGCTGCCGAGTCGGTCTTTACTTCCTCTATGAACACTCCAAATGTGAAAATATCGACTCCATTGGAAGCTCGCTAAACTCTTCTCTGCTCTGATGACGTTATTTGGTGACAAAAGCAGCTGGAGTGTGTTACATGTTTTTATACTAAACCTAAAATAACTTCTGCCGCCTGTTGGAAATAAACACCTTCTTGGCATCTTTAAAATTCACCGACCTCATGTGAATCAATGGCACTCAAACGGGATTAGAAAATAGCTTTTGTAGCCCCGTTGACTTGAATTCTTTTTTTTGGGGGCAGTTGGGGACCCAAAGTCTGGAAGTAGGTGGGCGTGACTTAAGCCGAGTTTATCTGTGATAATGTATTTACTGTTGTTGTTATGTTTATGTTTATTTATTTAGCAGACGCTTTTATCCAAAGCGACTTACAGTTTATAACCTATAGGGCATGTTGTGATCTGTGGGGAAAACCGGAATACCCGGAGGAAACCCACGCATGCTTGGGGAGAACACGCAACTCCACGCAGAAAGGCCGCAGCCGAGTTTCGACCCTGCGACCTTCGTGCTGTGAGGCAACAGTGCTAACCACTGTGCCACCATGCAGTCCAGTTTCTGTAGTGATTTAATTTATTCCAGAGACTTTTTAATGTGGACACATTTGTCCCTTGTTGTTCTCCACGTCTTCATGCGCTCACCATCTCTAAACCCACGTTTCCTGTCATTTCCATCTACGAATAAAATGCTTGATGTGTATCTTTTTACTCCTCCAGTCACGGGTGAATAAAACGTTAACAAGAGTTTTTCCGCTAAGTATTCTTCAAGCTGCTTCGTGTCTGCAACTAGATATCTTCTGCTCGCTTTTGCGGGTGCCGTGGCGGTGCTGTTGATGAAAGTGGTGTCCTGACCAATCACAAGCTTGCGTTCTCCGTCTCCTTTGACCGATGTCCGTCTGTCCTTGTGAGCCTGCTGGAGAACCCTCACAAGGACGAATAATGTCGTTGCGTGTCTGCACTGACGCAGATGCAGAAGCATAAACTAGTCTTTAGGCTCCTTATTGCAACCTTAGCTGGTCGGGAGTGGGTGTGGCCAGCTCCAGCTTGTTTTCTTACAGTGACAGAGCCTTGAAACGGCTCATTCTGGAAGGTACTGAAAATGTCAGGAAAACTGCAAAAATAGTTTCATGTGAAATAGATTTTGTACAAATAACTTCCTAAAAATTTTTATTGACCACAGAACTATTATATCTCCTTTATTACACGAGTTTTACTTAAACAACCAAAAACAAGACATCAAATACTGTTTTGTTCCAACTTAAAACTACAATTAATCAAACTTTTAGGAATTTGTAGATGAGGTCCTACTTTAGAAGATCAGGAGTTTATCTGTAGGTCTTTTTAGGACAAATTCCTTTGATCTAAAACATCTTTTCAAATACCGAATGTAACGGTGGAGGAAGCTGATGCAACAAAGCAGTTTTGGAGTTGAACCTTGTATTCACTCTTTGTTGTGTTTTCCCTTTAATGGGCCCCTCAACTAATTTGATCCAAGAGGAAAAAGGCACACACACACACACACACACACACACACACACACACACACACACACACACACACACACACACAGGCTGCCTGTTAAAGCAAAGCTCAAAAACTAACGTTTACTGTAACTTTATAGACACTACGTAGTCTTTGTCCTTTTTTAAAAGTACTCCAGTTACTGAAACATTTCCCCGTACGAGCTGTTTTGACCATTATAAACGTGTATTATATACATTAACATGTTTTTATGAATGTAGAATGGAATCAGAGAAGCTTTGGAAGAAGTCCATCCCCGTACGTTTGTGCTGACGAAGGGAAAAATGCAACAAAAAGTAACGTGTTTGAGTTTTCCTGCACTTTTTACAGTGACAACTGGAGCATTTTCATGTTGACCCAAATGTGTACTTGCGTATCTGCACATCAAAACCAGGCGCTGGAATCGATGCCAGAAGTTCCCTCGCAAATGGTTCCCATCTGGCTTCAACCAAAACAACTCCCCGGCCCCGGCTGGATTCATACAACAGCTTTGTGGACTAACACGGTAGTTTGGCCACACGCTTGTTTATCTTTGAATTAACACTTCTCAATATAGCTGTCTTTAAAAAAAAAAAAGTATTATATGTGAAATTTGTTCATTTTTGAGTCATTTTCTCAACGGACTTCGTGTCAGTTTGGCATTTTTTGAAAAACTGGAAAAATTTTGTAGCTCTGTAGTTCTGCTGGAGCAACATCTTCCATGTTCCTCGAAAAGTTCTAATGGACTCAGTTCCTCTAACGTTCTCACGCTCATGTTTTATGCATCAGTGCTTGCAGCCTGTCTGCTTTTGTCATCGATGTTGAGCGTGGCCTGCTGTGCTCTGCCTGGAATGGCAAGAGGGCTCGAGTTTCCTTCCAGCACATCCTTGGCCCGTTACCCAGAGGGCCGTGCATCTCATTCCATGGCCTTAACAAGACCTCGGAGGGCTGGAGTTGTTGGCTGCTGGACGCTTGTGAATCAGAGGTTTCAGTGACACAACGATGCCACAACAAACACTTTCACACCATGAAATGTGCAAGACAGCAAATTTCACAAACTCCGAGACAGAAGGAACCAAGTCAGTTTACCTTGGTTTGGAATGAGCAGACAGCATCTTCAGTAAACACTTCTCACCGATGACCCAATCTATATTTGTATCTATAGATACGTAAATGTAGTAAACGGATCAAATTACCAGTCTTGGTAAAATTAGGCCATCATTTTGAGTGCTGACAGAAAAGCTGAGAGCGAGGCAGCGCTGCAGGAATCTTAGACATGGCCTATATGTCATGAGGTGCAGCTGCTCCTGTCAGGTACGGGCGATGGTCAGCAACGGAAATGGAAGATGAGTAAATCAGGCTTTGCTCTTCGCCAAACTCAAACCAGACACGGAGAGAATCCTGACAGAGAAACCAGGCAGCCTTGTAGGAAATCTGAGTTTTCTCAAAAATGTTTTTGATTTGCAATCAAACTGAAATAAAGTTATCATAAAAGCATTGTGGGGGCACGGTGGCACAGGAGTTATGTGGTCGCCCCGTAATCGGAAGATTGCAGGTTTGAACCCCGCTCAGTCTGTCGCTGTCGTTGTGTCCTTGGGCAAGGCACCTAACCCACCGTGCCTGCTGGTGGTGGTCGGACGGACTGGTGGCACCCGTGCTCGGCAGCCTCGCCTCTGAGTGTGCCCCAGGGCAGCTGTGGCTACATCGTAGCTCATCCTCACCAGGATGTGAATGGGTGAATGACTGATTATGTCGTAAAGTGCTTTGGGAGGCTCCAGGATTCTAGAAGGCGCTATATCAAGTACAGGCCATTTACCATTGCTTTATGGAGTAGCAAATCAGTTTCCATTTGTTTATCACATAAAATCCTAAATGTTTTCATCCCCCAAAATGAAAAAAATAGTTTATTTTTTAATCAAAATTCTGTGTGAAGACTGTTATCTGAAGCCGAAGCCCTCGTTTCCTTCCTAAAGAGGTTTTCATAACCCTGGAGAAAGCTTTGATGATAAGACCGGAGTACGGTAGATAGGCTCTCAAACATCCGTTACTTTTCCATGTGTGAGGAAAAATATTTAAGAATAATCGACCAGTCCACATGAACACACATTCATCAAATCAAGCTCAGATTTGTCAAATGACACAAACAAAACCCAATATTTTTCTACATGAACCCTTTTTCATTTCCTCTTCTGCATCACAGGGAAGATCCTCCATTATCAGAGTCTGCATACCTCTCAAAAAAACAAAACAATAACGGTCACAACATACCAGATTTGTCACGACCTGTTTAAGGTTGAAGGAGTTCCAGCTGTTACATTACAACACCTCCGAAAGAACGTTTGATGCCCGTCACAGATGAGATCAGCTGGTTTATTATCATGTTTCTGTAGGCTGAGCTGCCCTGGGAGACATTTTTTAGACTAGAGTGATCAGAATAAAATATAAATTCTAGAAATTTATTTATTTATTTTACTTGAGAAACAACTGTAAGAGTCAATAATTTCCACTAAAATATGTTTTAAAGAGCAGGTTCTCTGAGAAAATGTTCTTTTAGCAGTCACTTTGAATTTAACGTGCAGCCTAAACGTGAAAACAGTCTTCTACACCTATTTCTCGCTTTAGCCGCTGATAGAAAGAAGACGGGAAAACGCTCAGATTAGAAAAGCCACTCAGATCTACATAAAATGGAAAATCAGCATTTATAAACTTGCCCATTTGAGCTTGCGACGGGGAAGGCTGTTGATGGTTTAGCAGCCAGGAGAGAGCAGAGCACGTCTCGGCTAGTAGAATATCGCTGTTAGCATTAGCAACTCCACGACATGGCAGAACTTCTTCAGGCTTGTTTTGTTAGTGGAGATAAAACATCAATGTTGTGGAGCAGGCACAGGGAGCTGAAGAGTAGTGTTGCTGTTAGCCAATCAAAGGCCAGATGTCCAAACATTAGGAATAATGATGAGTAATGGCTCCAAGTCCTATTTTCTGCCTCCCACCCCTCTGACTAACTCCTACTTCCCAAAACAGAAGCGTCAGAACTGTTTTCCCCCACAGAAAACGAGTCACAAGTCATTTATTTAAACTAGAGACCACTGCAAATGTGTTGAAAAAAATGAGAACTTTAATATCTTACATGTTTTCATGTGTTTGTCTTTGAGGACGACTGTATTAGTGTCGCAGTAAAAGTCACAAGTAAAGCAGGAAAATATGTATCCATCTTTTGAACATAAACTATAAGCATGCGTGAGTACAAGGTCAGTTTAATCTGGTCTTTGAAATGTGATGGAGACGTCCCCAGATGCTGTTTGATGCAACAGTTTGCAAGAACCTCGTCTTCTGATTGTCATAGTATTCAAAAAAAGAGGAGCTTTTGAGGAAATTCCTGACCTGAAGATCACCGCAGGCATGGACCAAAAGCTAAGCTGTCAGCTTACTCGTGCTGCAGTAGTTTAATCACGGCTTCTTTTGTAGTCATCAGTGTGTCGTGCTGCTATAGAGTCAAGACAGAGACGTTTTTAAATCCCTGTGTTCTAACTTTGAAGCTCATAGCTTATCATCAGTCCTCTTGACTGATCTGAGGAATGTGTCTGGAGGTGAAAGATAAAAGAAATCAGCTGCAGGGGAGAAAGAACTTCAGGCTGACATTATTCAGCCATCTGAGCTGGAGACTTTCAGATGGTTCAATGTTGACTGATAAAAGAAGAACATTTATCTTCATCCAGGGTGGACGTACTGCAGGAGCGAGCGGGTCTGGACCAGGAAGGCCAAAAGAAGGGCAGATTGTTGAGCTGCTGCAGATGGATGTGTGTGTGTGTGTGTGTGTGTGTGTGTGTGTGTGTGTGTGTGTGTGTGTGTGTGTGTGTGTGTGTGTGTGTGTGTGTGTGTGTCAGACTGACAGACTCCATACACAGAGACAACTAGAGTCCAGGAAATGGCCATGATTATGTAAAATGCCCCGTTTGCTTGGATGTCCCTTGTGAAGATGGATATTGAATTTAATATAGATATAGGCGATACCCTTTCAGTTCTGATGTGGGTGTCAGGTTTCTCTCAGATGTCATACAGATCATACCCACATTTATTTCCAAGCTGTTTGTTTGGACCAACACCTTCTGGAGTGAGAACCTCATCCCAGTTTTGTTTGGCTGGTGATGTTCGACAGGAATCCAAGGGTCATAAAAGCAGCAAGCCTCTACACATCCACCGTAGCATTCCTACCAGCCCAGAGGCAGACCCCAGGCTAATGGTAACAGAACATGGAGGTGCACAAGGTCATAAACCTTTGGTCATAACACCGGGACGCACCTGGCCTTCGATGGAGAGAAAGGCGGGAGGAATTTGAGGTGCACACCTGGGTTAGAAAAGGCATGAAAAAAACTTTTATATGTTTGATGTTCTCTCTGAGCCCCAAATGGTAAACGGCCTGTATTTGACATAGCGCCTTCTAGAGTCATGGAACCCCTCAAGGCGCTTTACAACACAATCAGTCATTCACCCATTCACACACATTCACACACTGGTGGGGATGAGCTACGATGTAGCCACAGCTGCCCTGGGGCGCACTGACAGAGGCGAGGCTGCCGAGCACTGGCGCCACTGGTCCCTTTGACCACCAGCAGCAGGCAACGTGGGTTAAGTGTCTTGCCCAAGGACACAACGACAGCGACAGACTGAGCGGGGCTCAAACCTGCAACCTTCTGATTACGGGGCGAGCTCAACTCCTGTGCCACCATCGCCCCAAATGGCAAAACAAATCAGCAAAATCATCAGCCCGTTATTTGGTAACACAGATCAACACTGCAAAAATAGCATAGAGCTGGCAAAAGAACTACAAAAGATTACAATAAAAGGTAACAACATACTCATCTCACATGACGTCGCATCCCTGTTCACAAAAACGCCAACCCAAAAAACCATAGCAGGGTTTTCCTAGCTCAAATTGAGGCTGCGGTGGTACCATCCTGACCATGCGCCAGCACATGCATACTCGGTGCATTCTCCATCCCCAGTGAGTCGTGGAGGATGGCTGCTTATACTGAGCCAGGATTCTCTGGAGGTTTCTTCCTGTTAAAACGGAGTTTTCCTCTCCACTGTCGCTATATGCTTGCTTAGTATGAGGATTGCTGTATAATCACTGACACTAGTCAGTGACTTGATGCAATTTGCTGGGTTCCTTATATAGGAAACATTATTTCTGATTGGCTTAATGAACTGACCTGAATTGGAATGTTTATTATGTGAAGTGCCTTGAGACGACTCTTGTCGTGATTTGGCGCTATATAACACCACGGTATTTTCAAAAGGATGGCGGATCAGGAGCCAGCAGCTATTTCAAGGGCAAATTTCCAGTTTTAATGTAGGTAAAATATTAGTAGCTATCGAGCTGATATCTAGAATGTTTTTTAGATCCAAAGCAGTTATTAATGGTTGGTTAGTTGCTTAGTAGTTGCAGCTTCGGTGGCTAGCGGGTAGTAACTTGCTTACATATTTAATTTATTCAATATTTACATGGCCGAAATGAGTTTCCTCCGTAGGGTGGCCGGGCTCAGCCTTAGAGATAGGGTGAGGAGCTCAGACATTCGGGAGGGACTCAGAGTAGAATCGCTGCTCCTCCGGATCGAAAGGAGCCATTTGAGGTGGTTTGGGCATCTGGTCAGGATGCCTCCTGGACGCCTCCCTGGGGAGGTGTTTCGGGCATGTCCTGCCGGCAGGAGGCCCCGGGTCGACCCAGGACACGTTGGAGAGGTTACATCTCCAATCTGGTCCGGGAACGCCTTGGAGTCCTGCCGGAGGAGCTGGTGGAGGTGGCTGGGGAGAGGACGGTCTGGAGCTCCCTAGTTGGGATGCTGCCCCCGCGACCCGGACCCGGATAAGCGGAGGAAGACGACGACAGTATTTACTCCATTTTTTAAAAATTAAGGGCTCGTTATATAATTATATTGAAACAAACGTATGAAATATAACTTTACCTCACGTGTCATGTGAGGTAAGTCTGTTCAATTTAACAGTTTTCTCTGGTCAAGGAAGGACAGTGTCCTTGTACGCAAGGCGCCTGGCCTACCAAGGCACTGCCTTTAGTAGGCCAGGCGCCTTGACATTTAGAAACACCCAAGGTCTGGATTATGTTTGTTACATTCCTGAGACATTTATGTTTAATTGTAAAGGAGAAAACGGTTTGTTGGAGATCTCTGCTTCACAACCCGGGAAGGACTTTTTCTTGATTTTGCAATTCCAGGTAATTTTCTTGGGTTTTGTCATCTGTTTTTGATTAAATGTGATGAAGACACATTAGAGTACATCTCCCCACACAGCCGTGTTAGGAGTCGCCCATGGTGCTTAGTAATAAGGCTGTTGACTGGTTTACATTTGCCAGTTGCTCCTGCAATTTAAGTTAACTACCACACAGCTACGGAGGGAAAGTGTCGGGATATAAATAGAAGCCATGCCATCTTTCAGTTCTTTTTACAACACAGAAAAGGTTTAATTACCTGCAACGTTTCGTTTGCGGCTGCAAACGTCATCAGGCTGACGCCGATGGTGGCGTCACTTCCTTCGTTTATCAGCGGGCAGCAGAGGACGTGCATCATCGGAGAGGGGAGAAGATGGAATTTGAAACTAAAGACAGCAAGAACACACCAAAGACCTCACTACCTTCTGTTTGCTTTTTATTTCACCTGCACTTAAACTCTTGCAGAGCGTGCACACTTGCGCGTCAGCTTTAATTTCCCTTCTGGACTTTGCTTATCCTCTGTTTTTATTTTCTGAGAGCACCGCCAGAGCACAGGTCTGCACATTTACACAGAGCCATAAAGTGTGTCGGTGGAGATGTAACCTCCGTCTGAACTGAGTGCAGGAAAAAGGCTGATGGATTACCTGTGGCTGACCTGGAGTGTTAGTTGTGATGAATCTGTCCAAAGCCATCTGGGGCCCCGCTGGAGTTATTGCCTGGCTGTTATGGGTTGAAAGCTGACACTGACGGGGGATGTTGTGACAAAAACATCAACGCTGATGTGTTTCTTGTTTAAGATTTGCACATCAGGATTCCCACTCAGAGAAAAAGGGTTAAAAACAGACGAGTTGGATAAATTATGAGTGAGTCCAAACAGTATAAAACGTTAAGCCTAACCAAAAGTCATAATAATCAGTTGTTGTTAACTTAACCTTATGTGAAACATTGTTTAACACTCCTGTTAAACTTGACTTTATCAAGTGATTTAACAAGAAACTTCAGATCCTGGACTGTGACGCACATGTGAGTGGACAAATCAGGTCAAGATTGAACCGTCTGTTAGCCAGGGATTTTCCAGTTTGTGGAACGAACTTGTTTTTATATCCTTGCTTAAAAGCAGCAGCAATCCAGCCCTAAAAGCCCTCAGATGGTGTCACTAAGGTTCTGGTTTGCTGATGCATCATTCTGTTTCTAGGGAAAGTAAAGACATCTCCGCATTAAAATTCAAAGTGGGTGAGAAAGATAATGTTGTCAGCCTGCATCTAATGAGCACTTACACTTCACTAAAGAGACAATGCAACAAAACACAAACTTTTATTGTTTGTTAGTTCTGACTGGGAATTAACTAAACTTTGCTCTATCAAACTGGCCTCCGTTGTTTTGTAGATAGCGGGCCGGTCACATCGCCGTTATCAACTGTAATCCCTTTCAAGTTGAGAGTTCACAGAGGACTGGAGTGTTTCTGATGCTATGTGAGACATGTGTTTTGTATTTGGTCACCAGGCAGCAGCTTTGTCTTATCAGCACAGCCAAACCAGCTGGGAATGTGCTCCTGCACAACTTCATGGGGACACTGATGAGAAAAGTTTATGACCTTTATGAAGATAGTTGAGCTACATAGAGATCTTAACTCTTCTAATATTTTCATCTGGTCTCAAAACTACTGTCTGTCTTAGTTAGCTCGTTCTAGGGCTGGGCGATATATCGATATTTTAAAAATAAAATAAAATAGATCGGCATTTTTAAAATACCGTAAATCCTCCAATAATAGCCAGAGCGTCGGTACCGACACCCGCCGTAAAACGGACATTTGACCAAATTGTGACGTTTACCCTCTTGCCATTTAACCTTCCCCTCACCCCCATCCTAACCTCAACCAGCTTGCACATGCAAAGCTCTGATCTTTGACACACTCCAGACATCTGCGTCCTGAGCACGGCCACAGTAACATTATCAAATCAGGTGTCGCCATCTCAAAAACTAATTTAGCACGCGATCGTTCATGTCGGCTCATGTCCTTTCATGTTTTCTGTCTTTTATTCTTTTATTTGTGCCTGATGCCTTTCACTGCTGTGGAGCGGGGCGCATCACCTGTTTTGTCCTCGGTGACGCACCTCACTGATGCGGCCGGCGAACACTCCGCTGTTTTAGCGGTCGGTAGATCTTTTAGAGCTGCAGCTCAAAGGTAACTCATAAGGTGAATATATATGAACCCAGGTAGCAGTTTCTCTTTAGGATTGAGAGGAGATGCAGGAAGATAATAAACAGGCAGGACAGAAAAATAGTCAAATAAAAACAAGTTAGTTTTTGTACCTGCTGGTTGCAACAAACAGACACCATTGAAGGTAATCAGAAGTGAGGAACAGAAAATGAAATAATTATTGTAATGTTTAGAGCAGCAGGAACTCCGAGAGGCTGCAGGCGCATCAGTGAGTTTGCGGCCGCTGCGCAGGGGGAGGGGGGAGAGGGCTGAAGCAGGGGGAGGGGGTAGAGGGCTGAAGCAGAAACTACCGTTGTTATAAGAAATGTGTTTAACTTTGAAAATGTGGGCGCAATTTTTATTGTCAAAAACTCCAGCGAACCATTAGTTCATTTTGCTCAAATAGAATTAGAGGCCTGCCTCTAATTCTGGACCTCCTTCCAATAAAGGCCCGGAGCTTGATGAGCTTGAGTCAGATACAGGCCCGGGCCTGTATTAGAGGATTTACGGTATTGATATAATTTTTAAACAAGATACAAGATTACTTTATATCGATGTAACTGGTCAAACTGCTATGCTAGCGATTAGCCGCTATGCTAGCGACATGTTGCTCCGTCTCTAATCGGTTATTATGTGTATTCTCACAAGTTTGCTCAATGTGAGAGCCTCTGGGTAAATGTGCTGCTCTAAACTTTGTATTTGGCGTCCTGGTTTTTAATTATTTGGGGATGTTTAATGCCACCGGAGTTCTGTTTATCCATCCTGCTTGTGTGGAGCTGGAGAGATGAGCCCTTCCTCCCCTGTGTAATCGAGAAACATCTTCAAATAGCCGGAGTGGCCAACTTACCTCACACGTATTGTAAGGGTTTGAATAGTAATCTATAGGGTTAATGTTTTATTTAGAAAACGAGCTCAACGGGTGAGAAATGTTGTTCCGGTTCTGGTTATGTCCGCTGTGGTTTGCTATGCTGGTAAATACTCCGTTACGAGTGATTCTGTTGAAGAAGTTAAGAGTTTGTAAGGCGTGGGTTACGGCGACAGTAGCCCGAAAATAATACTCTTAAAAGAGCAACCAGAGACTGAGTCATTACAGTATAATCGCTGATATGAGCCAATACTGTTAGACTCCCGCCATGTTCGCCCTAATAATGATGTTAAAATTCATAAAGACAAATACTTAAAACTTAGTATTAAAGACTTTGTTTTCTTGCCAAGCCCATCACCCTTTATTGTTTAAAATGTGTTTATATATAAAACTAACTTTCCCAACACTGGTTACAAAGTACAAGTACCTCATTACTATACAAGTACATTTGTTGTGTACCTGTACTTAAGTAATTTTCTCGAGGCCTACTTTTTGCTTTTACTTTTGTACTTTCTACTTTACATTTCCCCAAACTTCCAGAAGTAGAAGTACTTTAGCTAACATTTTTATCCGACTCACACCCCACTCCCAGTACGATATAGACCGGCATACTCTTTTGAACTCAAATGAATTGCATTTCTAAAGGTAGTAGTGCTTCAGTTTGCATTTTGCCCCTTCCCCAAGGCCCCACAGCACACTTCCGCACACGCAACACATATTTAAATATCAATTTAATATTTAGTTCCCATGAATGAGCCACAGTGTGAACTCTTTCAACCCTTTTCCTTGGTACACGGTCCACATCTCCATCGACCCCTACTGCCTGTGGATCAACAGTGTTAGTGATGTCATCAACACCGGCGAAGCTTTGATGATGGTGACTGTCAGCAAACAAGGTGAAAACGAGTCATCTTTGCTATTCTGTGTACAAGATAAGAGCAGGAAAACTATGAAACTAGAGAAACACAGAAAGAGCATGAGAAGAAACATCAATACTTTTACTTAAATCAAAAGTTCTTCAATATTTCTATTTTTAATTAAGTACTTTTAACCCCTTTATTTGTACTTATTTGTACTCAAGTACATCCTCCATCAATGTCTGCAGGTAACAATAAAAACCAAGTTTTTTTTAAATGAAATAATGTTTTCTTATATTTTTATATCCACAAATTATAAATGTTCTCAGTTAGATAGAATGTGTGTTGGTGTCTATCTTTAGGTCTTTGATTATAGACAACTGGGGTCTCATTTATCAAACATGGCGTAGAATCCTTACGAAAACCGTACTTAAGCTCAGCAAAAAAAATGTGCTCACGCCAAGCAGGTGTGTGATCTATCAAACATGGAGTACGCACAGCTGCACGCAATCTTCGCTTCACAAATCAGAGACTAACGAGAATGGTTCTCAGCTGTTTCTGAGTCACTTTCTGCCACAAATGGTCAATGCAAAGTGACTTGTGGATCTCATGCATATACATAAGCCGGCTTGTTGCAGCCGTGCACCATTAAGATTGCGACCGTAGATCAAGGAGGCGCAATTTCACAAGCAGAAGCTGAGGTACCTGTGGGCGAGGTGCAGAAATGAAAGGAAGTGCTTTTGCAAAACAAATAAGAGAAAATCCACGGAGTGGCACAGCGTTGCTGAAGCCGTCAATGCTGAGTTCTTCAGAGAGATCTGTGGTGGATATAAAAAAATGGTCTGATCAGGATTCAATCCCCAGACTCCCAGGTGAGAGTCCCACATGCTAACCAGTCAGCCAGAACGACATCTCCCATGTCCAAGTCACCAGGGCGCATGATCAATCGGCCCACAGTGACAGGACGTTCACACTGTCACAGATGCATGACATTCTCTCCATGTCCAAAATGTGCGTAAGCCAGGTCCTTAGTCAACTTAAAGTTGTGCACATTTTTTCCGCTATGTTTTCTTTTATAAATCCCAAAGTTTGAAAGTTGCTTACGCAGTTTTCCGACCCCGTTTTGTGCGTGAGCAAGCTTGATAAATGAGGCCCCTGGTCCTACTCTGAAAGTGTTCTGGTGCAAGTCGAACACTGGATGTTTTCCAAAGATGTTTGTGAATACACTATTCAACACTTGTTGTCCCCACTCCAGACAACCAGCTGTGGGGACAACTGTCCTTCAGAATTGACCCATCCCCATGGGGAGCGGTGGGCTGCAGCAGTGGCTGTGCTCAGGAACTATTTGGTGGTTAACTCCCAATCCAACCTTAAACCTTCAAGCAGGGAGACATTGGATCCCATTTTTGTAAAATCGTAAAGTCTTCCAGTCCCAGGGCAGACACCAACTCTAGGCCACTGAGCTGGTGTATCACATAACTAACCACTCATTCACCCATGCACACACGCATTCACACACTGGTGATGAGGAGCTACTTTGTAGCCGCAGCTGCCCTGGGGTGCACCAAGGGAGGCTAGGCCAGCAGGCAACAACTGCAACAGACTGGGTGGGGCGCAAACCTGCAACCCTCTGGTTACGGGGGCTCCTCGGTCACCGTTTCCCTGTATTACATTATTGTACAGCTACTGTATTAATGTTGGCCACTAAATCGTTTGATGGGAAAAAAATGTTTTCTGAATATTTTTATTTTAAATTTCAGACTTTTACGCATTAACCATCATTCTAGTGGGCTGGCTTCTTAATGCAACCAAGATTACGCCATATCCCATATTAGATATGGGATATGGCGTAATGTTATTCATGTGTTTGTTGCCTAACTTTGAAAATGAGTTGAATGTACACACTTCTAAAAAGCTGGGGGAATGTGGAAATATTTAAAATTATATGCCTCTTCAAATAAAAAGGATTTGTGTTAAACTAGAAGACAATTTTAGTTGGTTTTATTCAGCTAGGTGCTAATTGTAATTGGAGTCTCTTTTTGGTCCAGCGTCACGTGTTTTGAAACATCACAGTAGTCCTTCATGAAGAATTTCTTCTGATTGTAGTCCAGTGCCATCTGGGTTGTGGTGAGCTCATTTCCTCAAAGTGCTGCGTGGGAGGAGGAAGAGTCGAGGGGGAAGAGAGGGGTTGAGGGATTGGGGCAGCGAGTGGTCTTGCAGGAGTTAAGTATGACATGCAATTAATCAACCTGAGCAGTCAACCAGTATCAGTTCACTGCAGAAGCGGGAATAGAGGCCCGTCTGTACCGAACAGCTGCAGGAGGAAACCGGTCCTTTGCCTTTCTTAGACATGTGGACGAAAGGAGGGGTGAGACCGAATTAAGCAGAGTGAAGAGAGCGTGCAAGGCTGCTTACAGATGGGATGGAGGAGGGGTAAAGTAGAGGAGTAGGTTTTAACAGCCGGCCCACATCTGTTTATTTAGAAAAGAAACCATTGTGTCATTCAGTTATTCTAACAACCTACGCCTGGGCCAATGTTAGTCCCACAATGACGGCTTTTTAAATACACAGTTTACACTCCTATGAAGTGGCCTCATAACTGCGCTGCAGCCTCGGGAACATGCCAAATGGGGAACAAGCTAGGGTTTCATATTCCCTCCCGCTCTACTTGACATCTCTATAGAGGTCCGAAGCTGGAGGTTGGGCTGGGAAGGACAAAGTGAAGGCCATTGATTTAATTCTTCTGTTTTTATTTATTTATTTGTTTTTTTGCTTCTAATCTAATCTAATCTAATTACCCACAAGTTTTGGAAGCCTGCCTAAATACTGCTGGAAAATTATTATATTTTCTTGTGTTTTCTGCAGTTTACCGCTCCTATCAGCTGTCTGAATGATTTTATGTCACATAAATAAGTTGAATGTCATTTCCTATAGTTTAAGTTTAACGTATCACACTACGGTAATACGGGACAGCTGCCTTAAAGGTGTGGAACAGTGAAAAACCATGTCTTAATTATTATTTCTGATTATAATCCGTGCTTTTCATATGGGCAGAACATGAAGATAGTCTCCTACACCCATCTCCTGCATCAGCTTCTGATAGAAAATAGACGGTGAAACTCTAGGATTTGAAAAACCTGACAGATCTATGTCACACTGTCACTTAACAATCATGGACTCACCCATCTTGAGTTGTGACGGGAGGGCTGTTGTTGGTTTAGCATCATGGAAACAGCAGAAAACTTCTCGGCTAGTAGAAGCTAGCAACTCCTCCTCCAGGCTTGTGTTATTTGTGGAGATGAAACAAAACGTTGCAGAACAAACCGAGTCAGGGATGTCGCGTTGCTGTTGTCCAGTCCTAGGCGAGATGTCCAAATATCAGGAAATAAGACTCCAAATCCTGCCAAATCCTACTTTCTCCTCCAGCTAAATTCCCCATGCTGACACAGGTGCCCCCCCCCCCGACAATGACTTACTAGGCATTCATACCTTTCATACCTATAAGAGACCACTGCAAATATACTGATTAGATGAGTGTTCAACACCTGTAAGCCTTGTTCATTTAGCAGCAACCTGCAGGTTTTGAAGCCAGTCCTTCCCTTCCAATTGGTTTTGCACAATTACCGTAATGGTTCTAAGCAGCAATGGTAATTGGTCAATATTTGTATAGCACCTTGTGGGGTTCTATAACCCCCCAAGGCGCTTCACAACACAGTCAGCCATTCACTAATTCACACTAGTGTTGTCAAAAAAATCGATACCCAGATATAAATCGATAGTAAAAGTGGTATCTAAATTGGATATTCCATCCCTGTGGTATCGATATTATGGACTATTATACGCAGCCTTCTTCAAGTACACCGACACGCACGACAGTAAAGCAGCCTCCGCCTCCCAGACAAACAGAAGAAGAAGACGCCGCATGGCTACATTGCAATTTCCCACGCGAGTTGTCTCCGATCCAAGTTTTGTCTGCCAAATAAATAAACAAAAACATAAACAGCGAATTTGGGAGGCGCTTCACAGCCCAACTTAATTAGCATACCAAGTCCGACACGTAGTTGTATATTCACGCTTATGTGCTTAAAGGAAACTCCCGTTTATTGCAACCCGGACTTAATTTCTAGCATGCAGTACGTTTGTTTACTCACGCTGACAACTTTGGTGCTGCTTGGATTCCCCGGGGTATTTAGATCCATCGGCGAATCGCCATCAGTGTATATTCTTATAACCGGTGCGGACGGGCACCCATGGTGCAGCCTCGAAATAAGACATTATCTGCACCAAAACATCTTCATGTCGAAAGGTTTTGTTAGGAATCATTAACGTGATTCCCCTGTTCGTTTGGAGCGGGTCTGGGATTTCTAGGCGTGAACAGACTAGCTGCGGCTAATCTAACCGGCGCTTTTAATGACGTCACTGCCGTGCACCAATCTGTTTTTATTAAGATTACCGGTAGATGTACCTTTGTCCTACTGTGGAGAAATTCGTTTTCTCCCTTTATTGACCAACAGAGTTGTTCAAAAGTACAGAACAAAACATATGGCATTACATCTTATGACAAAAATGCACCTTAAACAGAGTTTAAGCAGCAAAACATCACTCTGCTAATAGTGTATATATAGTGAGACAATTCATGATTTAAAGTGTTAACTTTCACCAGTTTTCGTATGCACGTTTTAAAAAATGCTGATACTTGAAAGGTTTAAGCACTTAATACACTTAATTCTTAACATTTAATTTTTGTAATATAAATTGAGGAATGTTATTTTTTGAATAAACTTGTTCGATAAATGGGTGTTTTTGTAAATAGTATCGAAATCGAGCATCGAATTTTTTTTCAAGTATCGAATCGAGTTTGAAATTTTAGTATCGTGACAACCCTAATTCACACGCACATTCACATGCTGATGGTGAGCTACATCAGTGTTTCTAATCCCAGTCCTCAGGGCACACTGACCTGCATGCTTTTCACGTCTCTGCTTCAGCAGACCTGATTTACATTGCCTGCTCAGGAGGAAATCAAGCGCTGCAGATGCCTGGTTAAGTGCCTGGCCCAAGGACACAACAGCAGCATTCTCTGCCAGAAGCCGGGATCAATCCTACAACCCTCCAGTTACGGGACAACCCGCTCCACCTCCTTAGCTACTGCTGCCCTGAAACTAATCTCATCAGATAATCCTACCTTTTGTGGTGTGTTAAGAGCGTTCTAGTGAAGCACGTCGCGATCGCTCCAATCATAAATTCAGGCTTTCAGACATGTTGGATTGTATTGGTCTGGTTTTGGGGGACAAAGAAAAGTGCTGCCTTTTGAAAGTGTCTTGCAGCCAATCAGAAAGCAAGGAGGCAGAAGCGTGCAGCAAACCTCTTTGCTGCCTGTCCACGTCGAAGTTACGCTCACGAGAATTGCCGTCTGAGTAGGGAACATCTGTGTGAGAGCTGTTTGTGCGTATTGTGTAGTATTTGGTGAGTTGCTGCACGTCGCACACCGGGACCAGAAGTGGTACGTCCATGATTTTTTATCACCACATGTGAAGCCTCTCATGCTTTCAAAGTTAGCAAACTTTTTTAATGCTGCTGCATAACTTAGGCCTTGAAAACAAATTGCAAATGGTTTAAAATGCTGAAACAAAGTTCTTAAGCTATGAAGTCTTTTAGCTGGTTTCTTTAGTGAATCAATGCCAGTTCAAAAAAAAACAACAGATTTGTTTTTGTGTTAGAAGGTGAAGTTAAATTCCCTGAATGTCACCAGAAAGACTAGCACCTTCACAGATGCTCTCATTTCCTCATTTTCCAAGCATTATTTTAAAATTCCCTCGTATTTAAATGCAACACTGCAGGTAGGCGACATATTTCCCATTTATTTCTGAGGACACTTCCATGTGTTATAACCATGGTTACAGCAATCACCTATGTGCTTTGGATTTTGACTTTTGTGTGAGCCAACACAACTCAGACCTGCTCATCACTTTGACTTTCTAGAAAGAAGCTGTCTGAGGCGACTTTTTCAGTTCCTCTAAAAGTCCCTCGAAGGGAAATTCTCAGATCCGGATGTGCAGAAGCAACGTTTTCCACCATTTTCCTTTTAAACACCTTGCTAAACAGCAGATCAGGAATGTTTAGCTTTTGTGGTTAAACTCATTGTGGACTTTTAGCTTTGTTGTTTTTTTATGTGGCTGAATTCTTCCTTGCAGCACTTAATGTTGGGAAGATCAAGGTGATGTGTTTGTGTCGGAGTTTGGGGTTTTATTGGTGGGTCCGTATGTGCTGGTGTTTGTCTGCAGTGATATGGACGGCCTTCGGGCCTGGATAAACAGCCACTTATAGCGGCCCGTAGCTGAGCAGCATATGCTGCAACAGCTGGGAATGTGATATGCAGTGTGTGGAGGCTGTGTGGGGACTTACGCGGCTCTTTTGGGGTAAATGTAGGTAGTGATTAGGTCTGAGTTCATTCATTTTAATCTTTAATTGTGTATTCTTCCATTTTCACGCCTCTGACCTGCTATAGTTTGACTCTCATGCACTTTCAAATCCTCAGTACACAACGCCTGCTTTCAGTAAAGGTTCTGAGGGGTTTGGCTAAGGACCTCCAAACATTGACATGTTTTGCCTGCTAATCTGGGCCCCATTCCATTTTACATTCATGAAAATACTGTTCTACCATCTGTGTTTCAAACCTTCAGCATTTCACCCATTATTTGGTCTGCAGTTTAGTCAAAAGATCAGTTCCTGAAGAAGCTGTCACAAGTTTGTGATGCTGTAAAAAAGATGATGTCTGATTGCACGTTGTGCTTTTAACCCTGCTTCAACACACCTGATTAATGCAACTTCCCCAGTGAGAGACAAATAAAGGTATTTTTATTTCAATCAGCAGGTGATTAACAGGTTTCTGCTGAGCCTGATGAGCTGCTGCACAGGTGGTTCAACCACTGAACTTAAGTGTGTTGGAGCAGAGAAACCACTGAAACGTGCTGGATACCGACCCCCCAGGCCTGGGATTGAGTAGCCCTGCTCTGAAACAAGGTTAACTCATTCTGATTGGTTCTAGCTCAGAAATGGCATCAGCAGATTCAAAACAACCAGCGTTAGTAAAATTAGAAGAGTTGTATGTACCGATTTCACTGCTTTAGAATTGGCGCTGCCAAACTCCCAACACCGGAAAACATGGCAGAATTCCTTCCCAACCACGTGATTCAAGGGACTTTGTTGTCTCACAGTGCGCCGTAAAAACAACCCTTTTTATTAGGGATGTTCCGATCACATCTTTTTGCTCCCGATCCGTTTCCAAGTTGTTTGATTTAGAGTTTCTGCCGACACCGAGTTCCGATCCGAATCTTCAGCAAAGCTATAAAGTAAGAAAAAAAAGGGAAAACACATCCCAGTTTTATTTTTTTCTATTTAAGTGTTTCTTTCTGTATTCATGCAATTTCCTTCATTTATTTGCCAAAAGACATCACTTGTTAGGAAGTACGTTGATTAAAAAACGAGTTAATATTTAGAAGTAGTGAGTTCAGTTCCTCATATTTCAAATGAACATCCTTATTATGAGACTGTGATGCGAGTTCCTGTGGGGGCACACAGCGCCACAATCAGGAGGCTAACTTTTATCTGCACAACACCGGTACGTATCAGCACCACAAACATCATATACATAGACCCAACGTGGACTGAGCTGCCATCTTGGATGGGTCTCCAATCGCCCCAATGATAAATAATAAATGACCCGCACTTGTATAGAGCCTCTCAGAGTAAGGACTCCAAAGCGCTTTACACTACAGTGTATCATTCATCCATTCACACACACACATTCACACACTGATGGTGATGAGCTACGATGTAGCCACAGCTGCCCTGGGGCACACTGACAGAGGCGAGGCGCGATGCAATTTGCTGGGTTCCTTATATAGGAAACTTTTTTCTCTGATTGGCTTAATGATCTCACCTGTATTGGAATGTTTATTATGTGAAGTACCTTGAGACGACAGTTGTCGTGATTTGGCGCTATATATAAAAAAATTAAAATTGAACGTCACATTTTACATCACGCAGCTTCTCTCGTCCTCTGAGTGGGTTCAGTTATATGATACTTTAGCAGAATTAAACTTTTAATGTTTATGTGGATGCTTTTTGGCCCTGATTCATGACATCACTCACTGCCAAAGCAGTCGCAGTATACTGACATCAATGCAAAGTCCTGAGAGGGCTGTGTTTGAACGGAGACGCAACAGCTGAGAGGACCGAACTTCTTGTCTCCCGGTGAATTTTTCCCGTTCCAGACTTTACCCTAAAGTTCCAGTAATGGGAACAGGGCTACAGTATTGTATCCAGATGTAGTTTATATGATGTATTTTTTGTGTTTTGCAAGTTTGTTTAAATCGTTTTTCTTATCAGATAATTTTTTTTAAGAAACAATTACATTTCTTGTGTGAATCTCTTCAGTAGAAGACTATGAAATGTTGGCTCTGTTAGTCATCCCCTCATTCCTGACTTGTAATATTCCGTGGGAACTATAAACGTGATGATCTTCTATTCGGAGTGTTTTCTGGATAACAGTGCAGTGGACTGTGTCTAAAAGGGTCAGGTGGATTCCTGCCTATTCGGCATGATGGATGACTTTAATCTCACTGATTAAAGGATCCTACCTACTCCACCCAGCCCTCCATCCATAACACTTCAGTTCACATTCAACCCATTTAAGCAGAATTTAGAAGGTGCTCCTGCCAGCTCCTTGTGTCAAGCACACAACAGCTTGTCTTCATCCAGCTTCATCAGATTATTATGTTTATCAATGCGTTTCTTATTGTGAAGGCATGATTCTGGTACCATTGTGCGTTTGTTGTCAGTTCAGTCCAGCAACGGTAACTCAGACCAAACCCTGTCCATCTGAGCATTTTCAAAGACTTCCTAGCTTTTGCAGCTTTTAGAAACACTAAAAATAAGCTACGGGGTATTTATAGCTCTCTACCATTTGCTGTCAAGTGTTAAGGTTTGAATCACTTTTGCGTCACTCTGCAGTTCCACACCGTGCAAACCAACACAAATCTCCCGGAAAAGGATGGACCAAATGGGGTCAAATTAATAGGGAGATATGAGGAAGGAAATGAATTCCTAATCTTGTTTGGTTGTGTTCCAAATAACTTATCACTGGCCATTATCATGTCTCTAAAATCCCAAAGAGGAAGCAATTTGAATGGATAATTCCAGCCAACTCATTTCCGGTGCTGGGATATTTCCTTTTTCAGACAGAACGGAATAGGCCCTTTGGTTTTGACCCACTCTGGTCCGCTGCTGGTTTTCACTCAGTGAAAAGTTGTCAAAGCAAAACTGTGTGTGTGGCAGGAAGCTCACATCTGGAGGAAGGCCTATGATGAGTAAAATATGATAAAGAAAGGTTAACCCTAACCCTTTCAGGCCAGCCCAGTGAAATGGAGAGACGAACACACACGCCGTGAAGGTCCAGTAAAATTACCCAGATGTTCCTATAGTAGAAACTGATCTGTAGTCCATCTCTCACTCCATCCTACCATTACTCTTCAACACGACACAAGACACTTGAACTGCTTGAGCCAACGAGTCCCTCCCTGCCCCAAAGGGAGCATTCCACCTTTTTCTCGGAGAGTTGGATCTGATATGGTCTCCCATGGCAAACCGGCCTCAGGGGAGGGGTCAGCCTCAGAATAATGGTGAAGACACACAACTCCCAAAAGATTGTGGCTCCCTGATAGAACGCAGGAAGCCACCTCCAGATGGACACCCTTAGCGACAGGGACATGCACAAAACAAATCAAGTTTTAGTTTGAAGTTTTTAAAGGGTTCCCATTCTCAGATAAACTCAATGATGTTGGACAATGAATTTTCTTGTGCTTCTGTCTGCTTAATAAAAAGTATAACACAGGTTTGTGGAGATGATTAGATTGGTTTCATTCTATAAACGTTCCCAACTGGAAATTGTTTATTTCTGTAAGAAACCAAAACAGAAGCTTACTAAATACACACCAACGGCAGTGCTGCGTTAAATCTACACAAGCATGTATTCCATTCTCTCTCTCTCTCTTTAGAATGAAATACTGTTTTATATAGTAAAGAGATTTGAAATGAACATTTTACACATCAATGACTGTTTTTAAAAGTAGAATGAATCTTATCTTTACATTCATGTTGTAGAAACACTTCAAACAATGAGCATGGACCTCTAAAGTCTTTTGTTTTTTCACAACTCAAAGCGTTTCTGTTCTTTGTGCTGCAGGGAAAAGTGGGAGAGGAACTCCTGAGGTATTGGGTTCCCCGAATCCATCATTTTGGACGAGTTGGGACCTTGGAAGAGCACCAGCAGCGTCTGTGTTAGCCAGCCGTAACTGACATTGAGTGCATTGTTTGCTGCAGGAAGCACCCGGGTGTGGCCTAAAGGTAAATTCCTGAGATCAAGATGCTGTTTGAAACACAAGCAGCCTTTGTGCCCCTGCTGCTGTCTTCCACTGAATCCCTCACCCACATCAAGCCTCGAGAATCAAACTACCTCCTCTCACTCATGTGTCAACATGTGGGCTATCATTTTACTCACACCCTCACATGCTCTCCCCTCTCTCTCTCTCTCTCTCTCTCTCTCTCTCTCGCTTACACACACACGTACACACACAAACACACATGTCATTCTGAAGATCAGGTCAGGGAAGATATCTGAGCTACGTAAGCTCTTGTGAAGCAAAGCTGAAAATGTGAATGGACTCAAACCGTTTAATTTTACTGACCTTCCTTTAATGAAAACAGAAGTAAAAATTGTAAAATCTCGAATTTCGAGCATCATTTAAATTTTTGACTTCCCAGGAAAAGATGATAGTAAAACACGCTTAATTTTAAGACACAAAAATATTGTTGCATTTGGTCATTTTTAGCAAAAGTCTATAAATATGAATTGACTTTATTTATAAAGCCCCTTTAATGACCTCATCGGACGCCTAAGGTGCTGAGTCAGAAGCACGGTATAGGTATGAAATAGTTCAACGTAAAGTTCCTTTAAAATCAGTCAGAGTTGACAATAAAAGGGAAATTTCCCTTTCAATCAATCAATTTCCCTCTGGGATTAATAAAGTATTTTTGAATTGAATTTGAATTGAATTGAATTGAAATAAAATGCAAACATTAACAGAACAACTGTGATATTACAGACAGAGGCCTCTCATTCCAAAGTCTTGGAGCCATCACAGAGAAGGTCCGATCCTCCGTGACTTTGAACAGGGAATCACCAACAGCTCTCTATCAGCCGAGCAACGAACCCGTGATGGAGCGTGCCTCTGCAGGAAGCCAGTAAGGTATGGTGGTGCAGCTTCCTGAAGAGCTTTGTACATAAATGTCAACAACTTGAGTTTGGTCCTGAAGCGCACCGGGAGCCAGTGTAAAGATGCCAGAATGGGGGCGATGTGCTCCCTGTCTAGTGTCTGGTACCTGTCAAGAACCGAGTTTAAGATCTAGTGTTTAGATGAAATATGCCATCCAAGCTCTTCTTCATATGTCTTGCAGAGGAAACTTACTTCAGACATTACTCTTAAGCTTTTGAACAGGTGAGGTTTGGAAAATGGATCAAATGGTCAGTCGAGAGCTTTTCTCTGTGGCTTTGCATCCCTCTCCTCCACATCAACGCAGATTACCTGGAAATCTCCCAAAAACTTCTCCACTTGAAGTGGGACCTCTCTCCTAACCCAGAGTTCTTGCTGTGTTTGTCTTCTAATTCCATTTTTGGTTCTTTTTGAACACAGAAAGGTTTTTCTTTACCTTGCTGACGTTTTGTTTGCGGCTGCAAACATCTTCAGAGCTGACGCTGACGGTGGTGTCACTTCCTACTCCGTTTATGCGCGGGCAGCAGAGGACGTTGTCGCCCTCTGCTGCCCGCTCTCTCCTCTCCGACGATGCAGTCCCATGCACGATCCAACGAGTAAACTCCATCGTCTCTGTTCATGGTCCCACATCCACGTCTCCTTATCTCGATAGCTTCTTTTATCCATCTTTTGTATTTCTGCTGTTCGGTGTTTATGATCCTTGTGTTGTCCCAGTCCATTACATGGTTTTCTCTTGTGCAGTGATCTGTTACGGCTGACTTCTTTATTGTGCTTTCTGCTTCTTCTTTTGCTGCTCTTGTGTGTTTTCGACTTGTTTCTTTCTCGCACTCCTTTCTATGATCTATTGTTCGTGTGTTGAGTTGGCGTCCGGGTTCTCCTACAGTACGTATGTTTTATTGCAGAGTTTGCATGGGATTTCGTAAACGACTCCACATTTAAGTCCAGCTGGTATTTTGTCTTTTGGGTGCACTAGTCTGTTTCTAACTGTTGTGTATGGTTTTGTTGGTGTGTTTATGTTGTGGTTTTTCATTGTTGCTCTTATTTTTTCTGTTATGCCTCTGATGTATGGTAGGGTTATCACTGGTTTTGGTTCTTGTCTTTCTGTTGTTGTTTGTTGTTTATTTGTTTATTGCCCATGTTGGGTATCCGCAGGTCTTTAAAGCGTGTTGTGTGTGTTTGTCCTCTTGTTTACGGTCTCTTTCTTCTGTTATCAGATGAGATCCTTCTGTGGCTAAACTCGATATCTTTCCTATTTTTTTTAGCTATGACTAGCTGCAAAGGGAACACTAGCAAATAAAATGTTTTGAGTAATTGATATCAAGCCTTAAAATTCACCCAGCCACATTTAAAGGAACCCAATTGTATGTTAACATTATGAATACTGCCTTTACCCTGCAGATATATTTACCAGTTAAAATGTTTAAATCACCTCAGAGAAAACATTTGTTGTAAAAATTCCTTAAAGTGGATCAAATACTCACCTTTTGCATCCTTTTGTGCCACCGAGTGGGTCCCTAATGCCTCTATGAGAAAAAAAAAACATCCGTCCATTTCCTGTCAGTTTCTAGATTTAGGATCTATATGCATAAATCAAGTCGTTTCAAAAAGTTCCCGTTTAAGATGTCACAAATGAGGAAAAGTAGAATAGAACCACCTCTGACATGCAAGAGAGAGCTGCTGTTAAAGAAGCAGCAGCTCTACTCTGAGCCCCTCCTGGATATTGGAGTTTCTCAGCTGAAAGCAGCCTGAGCGAGTATAAGTGGGTGTGGCCAACTACAGCTAGTTTTCTGAAACGGCTCATTCTGGAAGGTACTGAAACTGTCTAGAATAAAACAGCTGAACTCGCCTAATGAGGGAAGAGTTTTGTGAAAAGAAATAAAGTCATAATTTGTCTCCTGTAATGTTTACGTGTGCTTGTTTTCCGCAGCACACATATTCATTACAGTGTTAAATGTGGAAATAAAAGCCAGTTCACAAGCGTGGAACATTAAAATAAATGAACATTTACCCCCCCATAAAAGAAGAAACGCACAATGAGAAGATTGACCTGGGTTGAGGTTTATATTATGATTAATGTGTACGCAACTGCAAACAAAGCTGTCAGTGATTTGATTCAGTTGAACAGATTAACATTTGACAGTCTTCCCTCTGGTGGGATAAAGGGTCTGAAGTTAGTTGTAATGACTGATTATGGTGGGCGATGCTCAGTATTGCCCTTTTATACCTCAGTTAATTACCACTGAACTGCTCTTCTGAGGAGTTGATAGGATGTGGATGAATACATCAGTGCCCATCATCGGCTCCATGGGCAGAAAGCTCCGGTATCAATTTATTATTGAACAGTCATGCAAATAGAGTCATTATTGGTCACATAAACGGGATATGATGGGATGAAAAATGGGATTTTAGAATGACTGAGTATTTGAAACACAAATTATTTACCGTGAATTCACTTTAACCTCTCTTCTGTTCCTTAAAACTGAGCTCATCTAGTAAAGGTGCTCTACTCCACTAGACAGTTCTCTTTTACATGCCGGACGCTAGTTTCAGATCTGAGCTGTCTCTCTGCGCTGTCGTCCTCCACAGAAACTCACAATACAAGACCAGGAGGACCAAACATTTAGGAGACGTTAAATAAGCCCATTTTAGGTCATTTTCCCCAAACTTCTGTAGCATGGAGACGGTGTTTCCGTTTAACCGGGCCGACCAGAAAGGCGCGTTGCTGTTAGCCAATCAGAGGTAAGATGTCAGAAGATCAGGAACACCAAGTCCTGCCATCTTCTGCTCACTTCTCCTCTGACTAACTTAGTTATGGCTGCTTATACTGAGCCAGGATCCTCTGGAGGTTTCTTCCTGCTAAAAGGGAGTTTTCCTCTCCACTATCGCTAACTGCTTGCTTAGTATGAGGATTGCTGTAATTTGCCAGGTTCCTTATTTAGGAAGCTTTTTACTGGTTGGCTTAATGACCGGGGTCTCATTTATCAAACATGGAGGACACACAGCTGCACGCTGTCTCCGCTTCATAAATCAGAGACTAACGAGAAAGTTTCTCAGCTGCTTTTTAGTCACATCCCGCCCTCACCACGCCCACTTACTGCCATAAATGGTCAATGCAAAGTGCCTTGTGGACCTCATGCATACACATAAGCCGGCTGTTGCAGTATTTCGATCATGATCAGATCAAGGAAGCACTATTTCACAAGCAGAAGTTGAGGTACCTGTGGGTGGGGTGGAGAAATGAAAGGAAGTGCTTTTGCTAAACAAATAAGAGAAAATCCACGGAGTGGCACAGCGCTGCTGAAGCCGTCAATGCTGACTTCTTCAGAGAGATCTGTGGCGGGTATTAAAAAATGATCCAATCGGGATTCGATCCCCAGACTCCCGGGTAAAAGTTAAGCGCGCTAACCAGTCACCCAAACGGAGATCTCCCCTGTACAAGTAGCCAGGTCACATGATCAATCAGGTCACAGTGACAGGACACACACTGTCACAGATGCATGATGTTCTGTCTCAATCTGTCCCCCTGCTGATATTCTGCATTCTGTATTCTGAGCTTCAGGCTGTGTGTGTGTGTGTGTGTGGGGGGGGGGGGGGGTACCAGTGATAATGCTGCAGGATTTCATAACTTTTATCTTCTCAGCAGCAGCACTGCAGGTGCTCTCCATGTCCAGCATGTGTGTAAGCCAGGTCCTTAGTCAACTTAAAGTTACGCACATTTTTTCGCTAAGTTTTCTTTCATAAATCCCAAAGTTTACGTGGAAAGTTGCTTACGCAGTTTTCCGACCTCGTTTTGTGCGTAAGCTAGCTTGATGAATGAGGCCCCTGACCTGTACTGGAACGTTGACTGTGTGAAGTGCGTTGAGACGACTTGTCGTGACTTGGTGCTTTATAAACAAACTTGAATTGAATTGAAGCAGGAGCGCCAGAGCTTTTTTACCCACAGAGATGGACTCATGAGGCATGTATTTGAACTAGAGACCACTCCACACGTGTTAAAAACAAGTGAACTTAGTCGTTAGATGTGCACTCTAAACAAGTCATTTTGAATAGTAGATATTAATTGGGACACAACTTGTCAGTTTAGATGAATTTAGTGGTTTTGTCACTATTGGAAAAAGTGAATTAAAAATAAAAGTGACTGGAGCCAAAGTTGGTAATATCAATAATAATCACAAATTCATTGCAAACAATAGTTTCTGAGGAATGAGACTGATTTAAATCTGATGCTTGTACATTAGTATATGAGTACAGTCCGTTGGCTTTAATTGTTTAATCTTATTTTTAGCATCATAGGTTTCAGAATAATGTCTCCACATAATTAGGAGCTGCGTTCCCACCACTCCATCGACTCTCAGGCGCATTCATCTCTTCTTTCTCAAGACTTTGTCCTCCTCCCACCCCGAACTCCCGCCCAGTGTTGCGTAGAACCGCAACAAGTTGCCAACCAATGAGACGCACTTCACTGATGTGTGGCGAGGGGACTGAAGGAAGGAAAGACAAAACGCGCAGAGGGTCCAGACTAGAGGACCACTGTGCGATCCACAAGAGTTGTTGTTTCCACCCCCACGCACTATTGTTTGCACAAGTACAGTTTAATGATTCTGCGCACTCCAGCGGTACTTTGGAGAGGAGATCCGCAACAGGGACCCGCTGATCTGGAGACAAGCAGCAGCAGAAACCCCTCTGCTTTCTTTTGGAGAACCTTTGGAGTGTTTCCTCCTGGCCAAGTTTCTGCTTGAGTCCACCGCCTCTAGTCATGTACGGATAGTGGACGGGCCGCTCAGGAATCCGGCTCAGATGGATCGGCTCTGACGGGGTTTATGGAGCCGGGATTACTCAGCGCTGTGCCAGCCAGTTGAACGCGCCCACACACGGGCCCATCACACACCATCTGCCTCGGAATAACTCGCCAGCTTGGACACAACCTATGGAAGCGGGGCGCAACTTTTACTTATGACACTGCTCTAAATTGCGCCGTTTCTCGCAGCCGCAGCGATGGCGAACTCTCGCGCTTTGCAGACCGTCTGCAGATCAGTTTGGCCTCTGGGCTGCGCGCTTCTGATCTTCGGCTACTTGTGCGTGGCTACCCCGCCTCACGGTCGGCGGCTGGTCTGCTGGCAAGCCATCATGATCTGTCACCAGGAACCCAGCTGCAATTACGCGTACGAGCACTACAGCCGCGCGTGTGGCTCGGTTCTGAGCGGACAGAGAAGAAAGTGCCCGAGCCACTGCATCTCCTCTCTGGTCCAGCTGAACCTGACCAAAAGCGGCCCGGCTCTGGAGGACTGCAGCTGCGGCCACGACTCGCTGTGCCAGAGCACCAAACGGGCCATCGAGCCGTGCCTGCCCAGGACTACCAGCACGGGCTGCACGGAAGCCCGGCTCCAGTGCGAGCGGGACCGGGAGTGCAGCTCCGCCATGCAAGACTATTTGCACCACTGCGGGAAACTTTTCAGCGGGGCGACGTGCAGCAACGCCTGCAGGAATGTGATCGCGAAGATGCGTAAACACCCCAAAGGCCAGAAGCTGGATAGCTGCGTGTGTGACGGGCCCGAGAGGAACATTTGTGAGTTTGTCAAGAGTAGCATGAGAGCGCTGTGCTTCGATGACCCGGACCCGGACTATGAACAGAGCGGTTCTGATGACGGTTCCGATGAGGAGAGGGACGACTGGGAGAAGGGCGGTCCGGAGGAGCTGGGCAACGGAGCCTCTATCACCGCAGCCGCCTGCGCTCGGACCCTCCTGGCATCCATCTTGGCTCTACTAGCCCTCTTTTAATCCCTGCCTTCTTAAATCTGCCCCCTCCACTGATGTCCGAATCAAAGGCAATCTAAACTTTTGTCACTCAGTGACCTGATGCCATTGTGCGCCTCGAGGACTAAAGGAAAAGTGTGTTTAGCGCATTCGGGCCTTAATGAAACCATTTTCCTTAAACAAAAGAAGACAAAAGACAATAAATCAGGAGGAAATTTCTATGCAAATAAAACCAGAACGATGTAAATGATCACTTATCAAACCCCCACAGCTCTGCAGGCGTGATGCTTATGAGAAAAACTAAATTATTTCTCACACACTTGGTTTAATCAACATAATTAGCTGTGCACTGCCAGTTTTGTGAAATTCTTTAAAAGTATTTTTGTAAAATGAACAGTTTGCATCTGATTTACAAGTATTTGTAAATAGGAGTTAAAGTGAAACAGTAATTTATTACATGGCTCCTTGTTGCATCCAGTATTGCCATCATGTAAATAAAAGATGGGAATTCCAGCTTTAAAGGGAACTTATTCCGACAGAAGTCACGTGTACATTCACTGTAAATATATGTCTATATGTGTTTTTTCATCAGAGAATTCTCTATGTTTTAGGCTATGAGATGATTTATTCACAATGTAAATCTAGATTAAAATGTCTAAATCCACTGTAAACGGCCTCGATGATACCCATTTTACAGGAGGCATAAAAAGGAAACTTGAAGGTGAAATCTGTGACTCGTTTGTTGATTTGTGCCGCATTACGTTGCTGACGGTGTCAGATCCAAATCAGAGTTGTCAAATTAATTATATTTAGGACACTTTTTTGTTGCTGGGCTTCAGTAAAGAAAAGCAAAACTCTCATTTGCTTCAATAAGCAGGATAATAAATCTCGACTGGTTGTTATAAGCTCTGGCGCGACAGAGTGAGGGGAGATGTGTGATGGTGGAAAATCCAGATTTAATTTCATCTCTGAGTTGCATCAGTGTGGAAGCTGGAGTGGAGAACAGGGTTTTTATTTTCCAAATGCTCGACGATCGCTTTGTGAATCATGTTTAAAGGTAAAAGAAGCAGCTTTATATGCATTGACGACTGTTGAGTTTACTCAGCTAGTTAACTGTGTTTAAATAAAAATAAAACTAAACAGCCGTGTGAAACATGCATGTTTTTTCTTTTACTTTTAAGGATTTTTCTAAATTAAACACTTCAGATTCATTTTTTACACCACACTGATTTTTCTACTCCTTTTCAAGCCCGTTTAAAGGGTTTCTCCTGCTGACGGATGTTCCAGTGACCTGTTATGTCTTGATTTAGCTTCCTTTTGTCAAAAGCAACTGTCATCATAAATCAACAAAACACCCTTGCCCCCTTCCTCCAGCCCTCCAGCAACAACCCTCTGCTCTGCAGCAAAGGTCTGGGACTCCACCAGCTGCAGGAACCGTATCTAAACGTGTTTTTTTTAATGAAAAAACAGATTAAATCTAATCAAACGGTTGAATATTTACAAATAAAATATTCAATTGACACCTTGTTGCATCAGATCTTATAAATAGTTGTTTTTTATATTTAAAACATGAATTCCTAAATCTGTGCAGTGCTGCTTTCTAACCTTTAGGAGTGTGTGTGCCCTGTTTGCAGTAAGAAATGAAAAGATGAAATTTTCTATCCAAATAACTTCCAACTGGTTTCACTAAACCTATTTGCACGAATGTGAAGAGTGTTACACGTTTTCTTGTGACATAACATAAAACAATGCATATTACTCTTTACATTTAAGCACAAGTTTAGTGGAACCAGCCGACGTAACCTGGTTAAGTAAAGTCAACGTGTTATTTCTTAGAGTGAACCTCAGAACATCGCTGTTTTTAGGTCAGGTGCAGCGGTTTTACATCCATGAGGTGCAGCAAAATGCTTTATTAGCAGGGGGACGAGGGCCCTCAGCTCAGCTGATGGCGGAGAAGTCGAGTGGCGTCTTTGTCATGGAAATGTTAAGCACATAATAGTTGAGATGCACAATAGGGAGGCACTTCATTCTTTCAGGCAGGCTTGACACCTCCGGAGAACCGAGCGGCAGGGAAGCATGTGGGAACGATCTGCTGCTGCCCAGGTCTCAAGCCGAAGCAAACGGGACAGAGGAGGAGGGGCAGGATGTTTGGTCCTGGATGTGCATGCTGTCCAGAGTAAACAATAACTAGTACTGCAAAATGTAAACAAAACTTCCAAATGAAGCTTTTTTATTTGTTTATTTTTGCTACTGAATTGACAAATAAAGCAAGTAAAACTAAAACTCTGCTGTGATTATGATGACTTCAGAGACTCTGGCTTCTAAATGAAATACCTTGTCGGTTTCCTGCAGCGGCTGAAATGCGATCCACCGTGCACGAAGCTTTCCAGGCAGGAGAACAGCTCCGCAGCCCCAGCCTGTCTATCCCTCCTCCTCCTGCTCGTCTTTCTCTTGGCTCCTCGCACTTGTTCAGGCAGTTTCAGCACTAAGGGAAAGCACAGCGTGTGTTGATTAGGCTGTAATAATGCACGATGTGTGAACGGATGAATGAAGCGCAACAATTCTCACAAAACTTGTGAAAATTGAATCGATTAAAGAGATTTTATAGTTTTAAATTTTCATGGGAAAACTGTCAAATCTTGGGCTTGAAAGAAAAATCTCTGTTTATAAAAAGTGTTTGTGGGTTATCGCTGCTGTTTGTCAGCATGCGGCCCTCTAGGAGGGGGGGCGGGGGGGGGGGGTGATTTACAAACTGTGGCTGTTTGTGTTCCAGCTCTTTGAGCGTGTGTAAGGTATCTCTGCCATCAGCTGTGGTCCACTGAGCTCGGTTCACTTCCAGAGCTGTTTTGTTGGCCTGCTAAACAAAACGGCTCACACTTCACCCAACGCAGATCTCTTCACCCCTTCACCCCTTCACCCCTTCACCCCGAGCTTATCACAGCACAATGTTTACAGAGGTGCCGCTTTCCCGAGCAGCGACTCGCTAAAACGCTCCAGACAAGATCTGTAGTCTCTGTTTTATTCTCACAATAACAAGTATACTGATGGCGTCCCACCCATCTCCACCCATACTACACACCACACATCAAATCTGCAAGTTTCATATTTTTCCCCACTTTTTAAGCAATTTATAAAATATTTGACCTTAGCTCTACTTTTTTCTTGCAGTGTTTCCTGTTAAGTTTTGGCAGAGTTGGCACCTTGTGTGTGTGTGTGTGTGTGTGTGTGTGTGTGCTGTACATTCTTTAGTGAAAGGTAAATGGAAACCGTTATACAGCCTGAAGCTTAAAGTTCTGCTTGAAATCTCCATCAGAGACAGCTCGAGGGCTTGGCTGCATGAACATTTATTTGAAATGAAACATATTAGGACTTTTTCTTATGAAGTCATGATAGTCCTATGGTTCATATAAACCTTGTTTATGAAGTTGTCTGCACTAAATCCCTTGTGCCGAATTAATTTAGGCAGTTGGATTCTTGACAGTTTTAAGTACCTTCCAGAATGAGCGGTTTCAGAGCTATGTCACTTTAAAGAGATAAGGTGTAGCTTTTACCATTAACTTCTGGAAATAGCCTTCAAAGTGTGCTAATGAAATGATGCCCAGTTGAAAAATATCGGCGGTTTCATAAAATAAAACCGTAAAAATCAGGTCCAAAATACTTGGGAGCGGGTCTAAGTCTCTGGGCGACGCCATGTTAGATGCCAAGTTTCCTTCTACGGGAGCCCATGAGGACAACATGCATTCACTGATTTGTAACAAACAGTTGTTGTTTTAAACGTTTACCTCTTGGCTTGTTGCCAGTGATGAATGGTGCGCTTGTTATTTAGCTAACGTTTGCACTCCCCAGGGCTTTTTGACCCTGATGGGTTGAGTTGGTAAAGTCTTACTCCAACACAAAAATACTGCTTGCTTGAAATGATGTAGGTGTCTACTGCCCCCATCGCCAGGAAAAATGCACACTGTCCCTTTAAGAAAACAAGCTGCAGCTGGCCACGCCAACCCCTCCCTCGCTTGGGTTGCTGTAAGCTGAGAAGCTCCAGTGTGCGGGAGGGGCTCAGAGTAGAGCCTCTGCTTGTCATGTGCCAGGGTGAGTGCTCCTCTCCTTTTTATTCCATCTTTGAGCTGCTGTGTTTCAGGAGAGGGAGGCTCCAGCTGCAGCTCATTAACAGTCAGCGGGTCCAAGGAGAACACATCTCGACGCCGGATGATCAACTACAGCTTGGTCGTTCCAGCCCTTTGCGTCTCCAGGTTAACTCTAGTGGTTTTTGAACCCTTGTGGATATACCTGTGCTTACCTGTTCCCAGGATTTTTGGGTCGGTTGTGGACCTTACCTTGACTCCTCAGGATCTCCTTGGACTTCTGAAGCTTCTGGAGCTTCTCTGGTTTTCCTGTGGCTCCTCTGATTGACTACTTGGACATTTCCACGATCCCGCTGGATTACTCGCCTGTGCCCCACAAATCTCCTGGACGCGGCATTCACCGTTCTCCTCTCCCCCCTGCCGGCCCGCTCTCCTGGACACCCCCTCTTGGATTCACCCCGGCACTCCACCTACCCTCCCCAATTCCTCAGCCCCCAGCTTCCCGTAAGTCTCAGCACCTTCCTAGTTTAGCCTTACCTCCCTGGACTCACCTGTTCCTCTGCTCTCCCCCCCTCACACGCTGCGGTTCTGTTGCAGTCCCCACTGGACCTTATCCAGTGCGCCCGCAGTTCCCGATTTTTTTAATGGAATTCTTTAATTTTTCTAATTGACTCGTGAGCGGTGAATTCTGCATGTCTTGGGTCAAACTCGTCCCCAAAGCCGTGTCACTGCTCCTCCTGCTCTCTCTTGACTGTGACAAGTGTTTCTATTCTGATTTTGCCGTTTGTGACATCACAAACAGAAACTTTTTAAAACGGCTTGCTCTCGGCACACTATTCCTAAAACCAAACACGGACAGAAAACCAACGGACACTTTTTCCTTATTTGGAGTTCTCATAGAGACACTAGAGACCCACACGACAGCACAAAAGGTGAGTTTTGTGTATGTCTCCTTTACATAGTGCTCCAAATGCATTATGTGATCTGAGCGTACTTCTCACATGAGTTTGTTTTGGCCGTGACGCTGCGGGGATAGTGATGTAGAAATGTTCGGACGGTTGGAATGGCTGAGATGTAGGAGGAGGCACTGAGATGGAAAGTTCACTGATGGGATTTGGAAATAATCCCCTGAAGTTACCGGAGTTTTGGATGGAACGGGCTCCACCCCGACTCCCCTCTGAGCCCTTGCCATCGTTCTGGCATCAAAAGCTTTGCAGTTAAAATGCTGCTTAAAAAGTTTTTGTGTTCATGCATGTAAGATTTTTTCACTTTTTACTCCGTGTTCTGTGAACGCTTCCCAAACTCGTTTGCAGACGACGCCGGTGCCACGACCAAGCGAAGGCCATCGATTCTGGATCTCGTTCCTTCGCTGGGCTGCTGATGCCAGCGGACCTTGTCGTTTTTTCTCCCCGCCATTTCAGCTGCCACTTTGATTTCATCATGTGGGACCTCTGCTGAGTTCACAACCCTTTGAAAAGAGAAAAGGCCTGTAATCCAGTTACTCAGGCTGCAGCAAGACTTCTCAGGTCCTGAGAGAAACGCTGCAGCACTAATCCCGCTGTCACCAGGAAAACGCTTTGCTACCTGACTGTCTGTGGCAGCCAGTTGATTTATTCGCTGTTTGAATAGTTGCTGTGGAGTGTCTCATGCGGGGGTGACCACGGGTGCTGTTGGTGAAGCTGGACTGCTGGTGCAGCGGGTCGTGTTGGAAAAATCAAGGAGACACTGTGGAAAAGGAAAAAGTAGCATGGCAGCAGAAGAATATTAAATATGGTTTCCTCGAAACAATTTCTTCAGTTTAAAGTTTTATTTTTGTTCATTTGTTTTTTATATATCGATGTTTTAAAGAGCAACATGTAGCTCACTCTTGTTGTTTTGTTTCATTACATGAATTTGATGAGACGAGCAGTTGGAGTCCAATTCAGTTCAGTTCAAGTTTATTTATAAACGAGGCGACGGTGGCAGAGGAGTTAAGAGCTCGCCCCGTAATCAGAAGGTTGCAGGTTCGAGCCCCGCTCAGTCTGTCGCTGTCGTTGTGTCCTTGGGCAAGGCACTTAACCCACCTTGCCTGCTGGTGGTGGTCGGAGGGACCGGTGGCGCCAGTGCTCGGCAGCCTCGCCTCTGTCAGCGCGCCTCAGGGCAGCTGTGGCTACATCGTAGCTCATCACCATCAGTGTGTGAATGGGTGAATGAGTGATTGTGTTGTAAAGCGCCTTGGGGGGTTCCAGGACTCTAGAAGGTGCTATATCAAATACAGGCCATTTACCATGAAGCGCCAAATCACGACAAGAGTCGTCTCAAGGCGCTTCACATGGTAAACATTCCAATTCAGGTCAGTTCATTAAGCCAATCAGAAAAAGTTCCCTATATAAGGAACCCAGCAGGTCGCATCGAGTCACTGACTTGTTTATGTTTATGTTTATGTATTTAGCAGACGCTTTTGTCCAAAGCGACTTACAAGTGATAATCAGCATGTTGCCCTTGAGGCTAACAACAACAATAACAACAACAACAACGTGACATCAGTCATGGAGAGGAGGGAACAAGGAGTGGACAGTAGAGAGGGGGGACGGGTGCAGGGAGGGTGCTAGTTTAGAAGATGCTCTCTGAAGAGCAGGGTCTTCAGGAGTTTCTGGAAAATTGAAAAGGAAGCTCCTGTTCTGGTCGTGCTTGGAAGGTCATTCCACATTTGTGGAACGATGCATGAGAAGAGTCTGGATTGTCCTGAGCGTGGTGTAGGCACTGCTAGCCGACCATCCTGTGATGACCAGACTGACTAATGTTGGCGACTTTACAGCAATCCTCATACTAAGCAAGCATGCAGCGACAGTGGAGAGGAAAACTCCCTTTTAACAGGAAGAAACCTCCAGAGAATCCTGGCTCAGTATAAGCAGCCATCCTCCACGACTCACTGGGGATGGAGAAGACAGAGCAGACACACACACACACACACACACACACACACACACACACACACACACACACACACACACACACACACACACACGCACGCACGCACGCACGCACGCACGCACACGCACACATGCACACACACGCACGCATACACACACACACCCACACCCACACACACGCACGCGCACACACACACACACACACACACACACACACACACGCACGCACACACACACATGCACACACACGCACGCATACACACACACACACGCACACATGCACACACACGCACGCATACACACACACACACGCATACACACACGCATACACACACACACACACACGCATACACACACACACACACACACACACACACACACACACACACACACACACACACACACACACACACACATACACACATTTAAACAAATCATCCACCTCATAGACTTTTTTTCCTCAGAAGCTGATTTCTGTTGTTCTGACTTGTTGCTGCAAGTCCGATTATTGGTTTAGTTCAGTAATGATTTTGATGTGCAGGTGATTGGTGAGGTTGGCGGTTCTTGAAGCTCAATATTTGTAATAGGAAGACTCCCGTTAAACAACATGTCAGAAGCTGTGAAGGATATTTTGTGACTTCCTTAATAACAGTGAACATAACGGCGGAGCCGCCTGGTTTACCTTTACACCCTGTCTCGTTTCTGTGTGGTGAGGTAAAATTAAGTGTCCCATCTGTTAATCCTGAGGCTTTTCTGTCTGGAAACGTTCAAATCGACAAAAGTATTGTATTTCTGTTGGTCGTGATTTTATAGGTAGATTATTAATGTAAAATACCTTATTTGTAAGGTCCGGGCTGCTCTGGATGCTCCGCGGGCTGGGGAGGGGGACATTTGCAGCATGTTCACACATCACTGGAGGAGCTGGAGTGTTTGTCTTTCACTTTGACCACAACACAAACAGCTTCACCCATAAATAAACAAAACACGGCGCTTAGGCCACAAGTGCAGCAGGACGCTGTCCAAGAAGAGCTGAAACAAGTGGTTTGGGCTGCCTGTGTTTGTGAAAGTGTGAAAGTGTGTGCACATGCCTTCATCTGCAACAGGAAGTGTGTTTGTGTATGGAGGAATGCAGGTCAAGTTCCTTACCAAGCAAACTAATCAGAGTTTTCCTGGCATGAGTACCCACACCTCCAAAAGCCGGCTCTATATGTGCACCTCCATGGGGCCTCAAACTATTTAAGGAGGAGGAGGATATGGGAGAAGGAGAGCGTGGGGGTTGGGCCGAGAAAATACAAAACTTGCTGACACGGGGCATAACTTAATTTTCACGGTAGGGGGACAGCTGTGCAGAGTAATCTGCCATGGCAGTCTATTCAGACTTCAATGGCTGGCTTGACCCGCCAAGGAAAACCCGAACTGGAGCCAGCCCCCTCCGAGTGAAGGAGGTGGTGACCAGGCCACCATTTATGGGATTGTCTTAAAGGAACGGACCCATCTCACTTGTTATGGATCACTCACACACACACACTCGCACGCACACACACGCACGCACACACGCACGCACGCACGCACACACACACACACACACACACACACACACACACACACACACACACACACACACACACACACACACACTCTCCTGTTGTAAACTAATCTGTTTTCAGCTTGAAAAATCTGAACAAGACACAAACTTTGAGTGTTTCCGATTAAAAACTTTGTCCAAAGGTAAACAATCTGTTGTCTTTCAGCGAATAAGTCTCATGATATAAGATGTTTGCAAACTTGCGTTTCCTAAAATGTTCGACTGTTGCTGGTTAAAATATACAAACTCTGCTCAAAAAGCCAATTATGCAAAAACAAAATGACAAACCAAACGTTTATTTGCTGTAACAATGCTGGTTTTATGCTTTTGGAAATCCCTTTTGAAGACCTGCAGCCTGGCGCTTCATGACCCACAGTGGGACCCTGACCCTGACTTTGGGAACCACTGGTGAAGCCCTGGGTAATTATTTATGGAAGAAAGTATATTTCCTGTTGTTGCATTCAAATAACACTGATACGTCTGAAGCAATCAGTTGAATGACGATGTTTTTGCAGTGTTTAGTTTGGATGAAATCCATTTAAAATGTTTACAACATGAGTTATTTTGAGGAATTATGTTAATTTTGTTTTGTTTTTGGAAAATATTTTGTAGAGAAGCTATGAAATCTAAAGCAATGTGAAAAACAAACTGACTTATTAGTTTTATTTATTTACGTTTTGCAGCTTGGGGCGATTATTCCTCCTACAAGATCTTAAAACAACATTTTAAACGTTTGCATTTTCTTACGCCCCCGCCATGCAAAATTATTCATCGACGGACAAAAATCCAATCAACTGATTATTCAAACGGGGAAAAAAAGTGTTTCCAGCCTGGAATGAATAATGATGCTGCAGCTTGGGAATAGACAGGAGTTAATAGTTTAGCGGTGGAAGTCAACAGGGGCCGGGGGTCTCACTCCATTAAACTGACCCCCAGGGCCACGTATTCATCCCTCACGCATTCACTTCCTCTTTTATGCTCCCTCTCCATTCACAGCGAGCGAGCGAGCGAGCGGGCAGCAGCACAGCCTCATGCAGAACAGGCTCATACAGACCGTCGGTCATAAACGTGTTTAGTGCCAGAGCTGAGGTGGCTTTGTTAACCAGAACACAAACGGGAGCCTTCAGTTTAGTTAATGAGAGGGCAGGTGGGCGTGGCCAAGGTGGTAATTCTAAAATCCTGGAGGTATAAAGCACGGATGTAAACCTTATTAGTTTATACCAGCGTTGCATTAACTACAGCTGCATATTTGTCTTTATTCCAGGATTTGTCATTCTTTATGCACTCGACAGATTCATATCAGATCGGCTAAGTGTGCCCTTCCAAGCACAAAGTCGGATCCGTTTCTGTGTTGTGCTTCCTGCGGAGGCATTTGTAAACATCTTCAAGTGAAATCCCAAGAGCAAACACATCCACAAGCCTTGAGCAGCCCTTCACCCCCGCTCCTCAGAGCAGCGCACGCACGGCCTCCGTTTGAAGTCCAACAAGTGGCAGTAAAAGAAGTGCTGAGTGCAACTTGGAACAGGAAGCAATTACTTGATTTAAAGAGGGAAATCCAAATGTAAACAAAGTCATTTTCCCTTTTGCTTTTGCAGATAATGTTTGAAAATGCATGAAAAGGTAAACAATTCAAATGTAGCTTAAACTAGTTTGATTTAGCGTAATGCATTGATATTAAAAAAGCACAAAATGCGACGAGTTTGTAATAAATTGGACCGAAACCTTATGAAGGAGGGATGATTTTAGATGCGTCTGCATTGCTTCATCAGGACAGGTTTAGTGCAAAAGCAAGAAACGAGAAGAAATGTTTCGCTTTTCTCTCACTGCTTGTGTTTCTTCTGACCGCTGCTTCATTTTCTTTATAAACGGGATAAACACACAAAGAAGTGCGTTACATTTCCTCCATAAAAACAAAACGTAAACACTTGAGCTTGATCGTAACGGCGCAGAAATCCAGATGATTCTGCTCGAGTCTTTCTTCCACAGATAATTCACTTTCCAGCCAGGACAGAAAGCCGAGCGAGCCTTTTCTTCAGCCACTCATTCGTCACTTTAAGACTCTGCAGGAACAGCAGAGGAGGGCGGGGAGTACAACTGAGAGTTAGTAATGAGTGCAGAAAGAAACAAAAGTTGTGTGTGTGTGTGTGTGTGTGTGCGTGTGTGTGTGTGTGTGTGTGTGTGTGTGTGTGTGTGTGTGTGTGTGTGTGTGTGTGTGTGTGTGTGTGCGTGTGTGTGTGTGTGTGTGTGTGTGTGTGTGTGTGCGTGTGTTTGGGGGGGCTGCTGAAGAGAAGATCAGGGGTGAAAGTGAACAGGCTGCAGTTTTGGCAGAGAAGGGGGAGTTTTTTTTTTTATCAGCCAAAGCTGGAAAGAGAAGAAGGACTACCATGGAAATGGCCCTGAGCAGAACCTTTATAACATATTTATTAAGCAACCATAATGACAGAGGTCTTAAAGGTGGGGTAGGAGATGTTTTTCTGGAGCATTTCTTGACAAATAGCTTGATGAGCTCCTCAAACTGATAGGAACTAATAATATAACAAAATAATAATAATCTTTTTATAAAAATAATAAAATTTTCACCTCTTTAAAGGTCAGTTTTGCTGGAATTTTTTTTTGTTTTTGTTATTATTTCTGATTATAAGCTGTCGGCTGTTCTTCATGCAGGCTGAACATGAAAATAGTCTCCTACACCTATCTCCTGCATTAGCTTCTGAAACCTGACAGATCTACGTCACACTGTCACTTAACGTTCATGGACTCACCCATCTTGACTCATGACGAGGAAGGCTGTCGTTGGTTTAGCGTCCAGGAAACAACAGAGAACATCTCGATTAGTAGAAGCTAACCGTTAGCATTAGCAACTCCATCACACAGCTGAACTCCTTCAGGCTGGTGTTATTTGTGGAGATAAAACATCAATGCTGCAAAGCAAACAGAGTCAGAGTTGCGTTGCTGTTAGCCAATCAGAGGCGAGATGTCCAAATATCAGGAAAAAGGCTCCAAATCCTGTCGTCTGAAGCTACTTTCTTCTCCAGCTGACTTCTACATCCTCAAGAAGGATGCTTTCTTTTCCCATACAACGACTTACAAGGTATTTTTTTCTACTAAAAAATATACTTTATTAATCCCAGAGGGAAATTAGTTTCAGTACACACCATTCAGAGATCAGACATACATGGGCAAGACACATGACAAGAATTGGTGACTGTGGTCATTCGCAACCCTGAGTCGTGCTACCCTAATAGAGATCAGAGGGTTACATGAGGATTGGTTCAGGTGGAGGGAAAAAAGGCACTTCAGAGTTACCCTCCACCAGGAGGGCAGCTTTGCTCTGCAAAAAACAAACAAAAAAAAAAAACACCTCAGACAGAAATGCAACAGACTTCAGACAACACAAAATAAGTGTCCACTAGGTGGGGAGGTGGATTGGGACTATCCCCACTTCAGTTCCTGCAGCCACGATAAGCAGCGCATGTCACCTCAGTGTGGATAGGGGGAGGAGCATTGAGAGTTGGAGGGTTGCAGTGACCCTGGTACGTTTCAGCGGCGTTCCCGCAGTCCCGCCCAGGTTGGGAAAGGAGACAGAGTTGAGTTGCCATAGCGACAGCACATTCCACATATTCGTTGGAGCCTTGCAGGCTCAAGGGCACCAGATTCAGATTAGAAATTGATTTGGGGCCAGACAGAGATAATTTCCTCTCTGTCTTACAGTTTGTTGGTCCTCAACCTCTCAAAATCCCAATAATGGACATTAACCTATCCCAATCCGTGCTGATTCGTCCACTCTGTCCTTGATGGCATCCATCTTTTGTGCCAAAGAATGAATCTCGGCCAAAGTTCCAAGCTTACGATTCATCTCGACAATTATGTGAGTGTGAATTCACAGTGCGGTGCAATCCATCTCTGAGCTCCGGGATCAGGCCAATATTCCTCGACATCTCGTTAATTTTGCAGTAAGCCAGGTAGCTTCCAATGCCGATGTAACGGAACGGAATGACTCTTATTTTTCCCTTCTTTGCTCAAGACTAGTCTGCATGAGATATAACTCAAGGTCTCATGCATTCCTTCTAACCTGCTTATTTTCAGCTCAACAGAAGAATGAAGAATGAACTCTTTTCTTTTAATTAATCAAAGAGCTCTATTTTAATAAAGCTAATCCATCAAAGTGTTAGTCAATAAATAAGATGTGACCGATCTGTGAAATCAAAATATTAATTACTTTATTATGATCCTATAGAAATAATAAGTAATATGACTTTAAGTGTTCCAACAGGACTCATTTCACGTAGTGTTAAAGACATAACACATTCCTTTCACTGATCCAATCAGAGTCTTACAGATCTGACGGAGGCGTGGTTCTGACGGTGTTTGGTAATTTTTCATTCGACAATAAACCATAACATCTGAGGTATAAAACTATGCCACGTCAGCTCTAACGCCAGTTCAAAGCGTTCCAGAGAAAGTGACGGAGTGGCCAAACCGACCTTTAACTCTTCAACCGAAAGAACCAACGACAAGCTGAAAAATCCAGTCGCTACACCAACCAGCGGCAACAGCTCCTTTCAGAATAAATGCTGAACCATCCAGACCCAGGCTTGGGTCTCATCAGATGCCAATAACTTGTCGTGTGCCCGGAAGTAACTCAACGGGTTTGATCAGAACCGCGGCTTTTCCTACCAGCCCGGTTCCAGAGAGGGTTCACTGGACCTCGATATTCCTGATCTACAGAGGACTTCCATCAAGGGGTAGGTAGACCGACATGATGGTGTCTCATGTGTTTCTGAACTCCCAAACCAAAGCTTAATGTGAAAACAACACCTTCAGTTCCCGTCAGAACAGTCGCTTCTTCGGATTTGCTGGTTCTGATTTAACATCACACGTCTTCCATTCACCGTCTCATCCATTTTTAGTTACATATACATGTAGTTTTAAAGTCAGTCTAGTTTAATTTGTTAGTAATAAAATTCTTAACTTTTAAACTTGACTCTCTCCCTTCTGTTGTCTCCGAGTGAATACGTAACGGTTATCTAATCTCTGCAATAAAAAGATTCAATCTTCTGGTTTAAATAACCCTGTGATCCGTAAGGTGGATTCCATATTTCCTATGGAATCCTACGCCTTATGGCTCAATAATTAAATGTAATTCTACTTCATTACACTGATGAGCAGGAAACCTGACACCAACACCACAAATATCCACACGTCTTCAGAGTCCTCCACAGACAGCTGAGATAAACAAATCAAGTTCCAGTTTCCAGGAGTCCATGATGTGTCCAACTGGGTCTGTCCCAGCGGGGCATCCGTGAGCCCCTTCTCCCGTTCTCATTGTTGAAAAAATGTTATCAATCGCGTTGAGTGACCAGCTGACGAGATCCATTTTAGTCCATCTCAGTTTCCAGTTTCCAGAAAAAATGCAGAAGCAGCCGTGCGCCCAGCACACACAGACAGACAAAGGCCTTGAGGATAAGATATGGAGGAGAGGAGGAAAAAAAGCGTCTGCACCCTCCAAGAGCCAGAAGAAGAGCAACAGCCTGGATCGAACCGAGCTATGACCGGCCTAAGGACTAACTCTAGGAGTGACAAGGCCGTGGATGTGGTCTTCTAATATCATCATATGGTTGTCTAATATCATCGCCACAGGGCTCTGCATGCATCTGACATGTGACACCACGTACCAAATGTACCGTGCTGCAGTACTGTTTTCATTTCGACCATTTTGCATATCCTCCTTTTGCTTCATCTGCTGCACTCCCACCAGCCTTTGTTTGCTTTTGTGTGATGCTATCGGCTAACCAGAAGAATGATGACATAAATGGACGCATGTTGCCACCCAACCCTAACCCTAATCCTCATGCACTCTTGGTTTGAAGCAGTTGAACAGGAAGTGAAGCCAGAGCCGGGCTAGCAATGTTAGCTAGCATACAAAATTATCATACGGTAATGTAGCATGAGTGGAATTAGCGGAGGAAGTTTCCAGTGTAATTAACTTAATCCACACTGCTGGATGTTGAGTCTAGTTCTCAGTGACTTCTCTCTACTAATCTTTAATTGGGGGATGAAGTCCGGAGAACTTCTTACTGGCTGGACTATGAGGAGCCAGATTCCTGGAGGCTTCGCAGCAGTTTCATAGGCGTGCTACGTTAGAAAATATGGCAGAAAAGGTGCCAACATTTGATCAACAAGATGAGATAAGGTTTATGTTGAACTGAAGGCTCCTGTATGTGTTGCATCAGACATTTTTCTGTGTTCTGGAAGAGTGGCTTGGAGGGTAAAGCTAAAAAAAGAGGGGTTGGACCTTTGAAATGATCTTTTTGTACAACATATAGCTTACTAGGAAAGCATTCCCAGGAACACGACCTTGGTCCACGACCTTACAAGACGGCTTTTCAGACAAAGAAAGCAGTTGGTTGATTTAGCTTTTGATCATCTCACTTGCTGCCAGGTTGGACCATCTTCTACTCCATAACTGCCTTAATTCTTCATGACACATTTCCAACAAGATTTCCATGTTCAAGAAACCAGTATGTGATCATTTGATTTTTCTGGTATTTATTGTTATCCTTCTGGAAGCAGCCGTCAGACGACGGGACTGGTGTGATCATGAAGGGATGTAAACTCTAGAGGTGGTTGTTGGTGAAAACCCCAATAGATCACCAGTTTCTGAAAATAAAAGGCAGCAACAATTCCACCACATTCAAAGTCACTTAAAGCCTCCAGTGCTGGTTTTTACGGATTGTTTCCATGTGATTGAAGCAACTGTAGAGGTTTAAAAAGTGGCCAAGGAGCATCATCCATCCATCCATCCGTCCGTCCATCCATCCATCCATCCATCCATCCGTCCGTCCATCCATTTTTATCTGGAGTCGGGTCGCGGGGGCAGTAGCCTAAGGCGAGAGGCCCAGACTTCCCTCTCCCCAGCCACTTGGGTCAGCTCCTCCGGGGGAATCCCAAGGCGTTCCCTGGCCAGGTGAGAGACATAGTTCCTCCACCGTGTCCTGGGTCTACCTTTAGATCTCCTCCCGGTTGGACGTGCCTGGAAAACCTCACCAGGGAGGCGTCCAGGAGGCATCCTGACCAGATGCGCGAGCCACCTCAACTGGCTCCTCTCGATGTGGAGGAGCAGCGGGTCTACTCCGAGCCCCTCCCAGATGATCAAGCTTCTCACCCTATCTCTAAGGCTGAGCCCAGCCACTCTTCGGAGAAAACTCATTTCGGCCGCTTGTATCCGCGATCTCGTTCTTTCAGTCACTACCCAAAGCTCGTGACCATAGGTGAGGGTAGGAACGTAGATCCACCGGTAAATCGAGAGCTTCGCCTTCTGACTCAGCTCTCTCTTCACCACGACAGACCGGTACAAGGAGCGTGTGGTTAATTTAGATCTTTTACTACAAAGAAAAAGAAGGCAGGGAAACTATTTTAAATGTGTGAGTTTTATCAATTTTGAACCATATTTAAATCTTTTATTTTGTTCTTGTGATTTTTAACCATGACTACCAATGTACTGGTTGGGTGTCCATCCATTCTCTCCTGACACTTTCTGTGACAGCTTAATAATGTGCTATTGGAAGTTGAACGTGTTCTTCTGAGTTCTGCTAAAACCAGCCCAAATGTAAAACCCATGAGACAGCACACACAGCAGATGACTTATGACCAGAAGCCTTGTGAATATTTACCAGTCCAGTCAAACACAAGACCCTGTAACTGGATTTGTGGAGAGAGGGGGTGTAAATATTTAGATGAGAGTCCAACCTGTGACCGGACCTCCAACAGCAGACTCAGCGATTACATCATCCTCACGCTCTAGAGCAGGGTGTCAAACTCAGTTTTGCTCAGGGGCCACACTGAGGAAAATCTAGAACCAAGTGGGCCAGACCAGTAAAGTTAAAGTTTGTATAAATTAAAAACCGCTTCAGATTGTTTTCCTTGTTTTAATATGATCAGCATAAAATAAAGCTGGAGCCGGAGCACAGTGGATCCAAAATAGTTTAAGCACAACATCACCGTTAATAATGAAACACCTGACGTGTATTTGAAAATGTGAAATGCAAAACAAAAAACCCAGACTATTCCTCAGTAATTCAAATAACTGATCCACAGATCACATGGCTACATCAGTTTCATGCATGTCTTTGACTCCTGATACCTGACATCTTTTAGCTTTCACCAGCAGTTTAATTGAAAAATGAAAGCTTATTTTCAGACTTTACATTGTGGACCAGCTCTATACCCTTGCAAGGGTGATGGGGGGGGGGGGGGTTGTGGATTTGGAGAAGGCTTATGACCGTGTCCCCAGGGCCACCCTGTGGGAGACGCTCCCGGAGTAGCCCTGGTGGGTGTCTTTCTGTTAAGGACCATTCAGTCCCTTTACCAGAGGAGCGTGAGTTTGGTCCGCATAGCCGGTAGTAAGTCGTACCTGTTCCCGGTGAGGGTTGGACTTCGCCAGGGCTGCCCTTTGTCACCGGTTCTGTTCATTACCTTTATGGACATAATTTCTAGACGCAGCCGTGGTGTGGAGTGTGTCGAGTTTGGTGGCAGGAGAATCTCGTCTCTGCTTTTTGCGGATGATGTGGTCCTCCTAGCTTCATCCAGCTCTGACCTTCAGCTCTTGCTGGGTAGGTTCGCGGCCGAGTGTGAAGCAGCTGGGATGAGGATCAGCACCTCCAAATCTGAGACCATGGTTCTCGACCAGAAAAGGGTGGCTTGCCACCTCCGGGTCGGGGGAGAGGTCCTACCTCAAGTGGAGGAGTTTAAGTATCTCGGGGTCTTGTTCACGAGTGAGGGTAGGAGGGATCGGGAGATCGACAGGCGGATTGGTTCGGCGTCTGCAGTGATGCGGACGCTGAGTCGATCTGTCGTGGGGAAGAGGGAGCTGAGCCAGAAAGCCAGGCTCTCGATTTACCGGTCGATCTACGTCCCAATCCTCACCTATGGTCATGAGCTTTGGGTAATGACCGAAAGAACGAGATCGCGGATACAAGCGGCCCAAATGAGTTTCCTCCGTAGGGTGGCCGGGCTCAGCCTTAGAGATAGGGTGAGGAGCTCGGACATTCGGGAGGGACTCGGAGTAGAACCGCTGCTCCTCCGCATCGAAAGGAGCCAGTTGAGGTGGTTTGGTCATCTGGTCAGGATGCCTCCTGGATGCCTCCCTGGGGAGGTGTTTCGGGCATGTCCTGCCGGCAGGAGGCCCCCGGGTCGACCCAGGACACGTTGGAGAGGTTACATCGGGTCCTGCCGGAGGAGCTGGTGGAGGTGGCCGGGGAGAGGACGGTCTGGAGCTCCCTAGTTGGGATGCTGCCCCCGCGACCCGGACCCGGATAAGCGGAGGAAGACGACGACGACATTGTAAAGTCTGAAAATAAGGTTTACACAATCATCTCGTGGGCCAGATTTAAACTGTGTGCAGGCCTGATCCGGCCCACGGGCCGCACGTTTGACACCTCTGCTCTAGAGTTTCAGTCTGACACGAATCTTTAGTTATAAGTCACGGTTTGTGTTTCTGTATGTGGAGTTTAACATCTTGCTCAGTGCTTTAAGCTGAGGGCTACAGTTGGATTTATGAACCAGACAATTGCTTCCAGACTTCCAAAACAAAATGTGGGAAATAATGTTTGTGAATCCGTTAAATAGAAATGGCACGACGTGGTTTTGGAGATATACGACTCCGCTCCCTCTGAGCCTTTCTTCACTCGTTTGTCAGGAACCTCCCTGCTGGCTGTGCAGCAGAATAAATTCATCATTCTACGTCTTTTAAATGAAGTTTCTTTCATTTCTTTAGCTGCTAGCTGAGGTTAAAACAAACGCGGTCAAATATTCTGAGATTCTTGGGACCTGTTTGCCTGCAGCTACAAATTGTCGAGGCACTAGTGGCCGTCTCGTTTTACAACAGCCTTTGAACGGCGTATCGGCTTCCACCGGGTCCTTGGCCTTTGTTTGGAGTGAAGGAAACAACAGCTGTTGCTTTCACAGGATTTTCTAACCTCAGGTCCTTGGAAAGAAATTAAACCTCCCCCTTCCCCTTTTTACCCATTTACAACAACTTTTGCCAAGAGGAAGGCTCTCATCGGACACCACTTTCTTTCTTTTCCTGAAAACACCCCATACTTTCCTGTGAGGAGGAGGACGGACTGGGATGAAAACTGACAGGTTCAGCTTTTTCTTTCACCTGCCTCGTTATTAGCAGCGATGAAGGACACGGTCAGAATTCCCCCCAATTATTCTGTCTGAGCCGCCTCTCTCCCGCGTCCACCTGTTGACAGAGCAACTAAACGAGACCCCGGCAGGAATGTTAATCATAGAAGCTGACATGTGGCTGAGATCTGGCCTTCGGCCTCTCGGTGGGCCTCTCAGACAGGTGGCTTTGTCTCAGAGGAGCAGCTCCAGGATCAGAGCTGTGATAGGTTTTGAAAAACTTAGTTTCAGACAGGATTTTGTTGTAGTCACCAGGAAAATCGGTCAGACAGAATTTAGTTTTGAAATGACCGCTCTAAGGTTATAGTTCATTTAGTGCCTTGGTTACAGCAAAAATGGGTTTTATTCAGTGAGAAATGTAACTTGCTTTTAACTTTTAAATGAAGAATCCCAAACTAAATGATGTTTGATAAATAACTCATCTTAAAATCATTCAATCTCTACTTGTAAAAGCACACTTTTGATGAATTTCATTACGCCCAAACAGAAATGAACTTTAGAAACACAGCATGAACAAAAATCTGCTGTGGTCTTAAGTATGAACGAATGCCTTGTGACTCTGGAGCTCCTGTTTCAGCAGCTCTTGTTTAGTCAGAGACCTGCTGGATTTATATGTGAACATCTCACCTCTGATTGGATAACAACAATGCGCTTCTACCACTGACTGTTTGCTCTACACCACATATGTCAGACTCGAGGCCCGAGGGCCAGATGCAGCCCGCGGAGCATTTTTATGTGGCCCGCGAGATAAATATAAAAAATATATTAAAACTGGCCCGCTGGCCGATTCTAACGCAAAGACTACAACTCCCATGATGCTTTGCGGCGTCAGCGCGGAGCCGACGCGCCCCCTCCTTTGTGTTTTTTCCAGCGCCTGCTGCCGGTGTCTGCAGCTCCGCTGTCTCGGACAAACTACACTCCTCTCACTCAGCGCCGAGTTCACTCAGCTGTTTTCTGACGTTGAAGCCCAGAAACGGAGATTCTAGCCGCTCAGTAACGTGTTCACGACTGAAAGAGTAAGTTTTCCAGCTAACGTCCAGACAGAGCTGATATAACTCCAGCGAGCAGCGACACGCTCAAACCAGCACGACTCTGTGGTCGTGTTTCCTCCCCGACACACAACAACGTGGTCAAGCTGCTCAGACATGTTCATCAGCACAAACCTATGTGAGCACCTGTTGTCATCTAATGTTGTCATTATTATGATGAAGATGAACAAAACAACAGGAGTCTCCTCCTCAGCTCAGATCAACCCCATGATGCAGGTATCTGGCTGGAACAGGTGAGCATCACAGTAAACCAGTGGAGCAAACTGAGCTTTAAATATGCTGGTTTTTTGCTCTTTTTCTGCTCCAAAACATGAAAGTTAACAGGTGAGATGTTGCATTTTCATTTAAGATAAAATGATATTTTTATTTTGTTGTTGGCCCGTGAGAAAAGATTTAATAGATTTAAAAAATGCTGATTATACCACAAGTAATGAATACCACTGATGCCTTTTATTTAAAACTGCCTTGCTCATGTGTAATTTGGTTATTCCACACTCAGTGTTAATGCAGAAATAAGTTTGTTTCCAAATTTAAAGGTTCAAAATTGCATACATGTTGATAAAGAAAATGTGCAAATTTGCCGTCACTTTTTCAAAAAATATTAAGTTTGGCCCTCGACTCCGTCCCAGAGTTTCATTTCGGCCCCGTGTGAGTTTGAGTTTGACACCCCTGCTTTAAAACATTGATGTTTTATTTCCACAAATAACACAAGCCTGAAGGAGTTTTGCCATGTGGTGCAGTAAGTTTGCTAATGCTAATGATTAGCTTCTACTAGCTGAGACATGCTCTGTTCTTTCCTGGACGCTAAACCAATCACAGGCTTCCTTGTTGCGAGCCAAGAAGGGTGAGTCCATAAATGTAAACTGCCAGCGTTTTTCAGTGTTTTTACTGTTTTTTTAAAAGAACGTTGCACGCTAGGATGATGTCGATGCCAAAACTAACTAATCAAAGAGGAGACTCACCTCTTACATCAGGAATAATGCGCGTTTCGAGCATTATCCGTTCTTTCACAATCCGTTGTTGAATTGTGATCGGCAGACACTTTTCTGGTTCGCGCCTCACTTTTATTTTACAGCAGCGGTCCAAAGCGATCTCCTAACATGTGGATGTTCTGTTTCCTGGTCACGTGACTTGTGACGTACGCGGATGAAGATCGGCTTTAGAGCTGGGATGTTTGTTCTCACGGTGCGGGGGCTCGTTCCGACCCCCACACAGTAAAAAAAAAAAAAATGCAAATGATGACTTTTGTCATCAGTGGCAGTGAATGAGTGAAAAGAATTGTGACCGAAACTAATAAGTAGGAAATATGTGGTTATTTGAGTTTTGAAACTTTGGGAAACTGGCAGAAAATAAGTATGACTCTCTTCTGTTTTCTGATCTGCGCTTGCACGCTGAAAATGTTTGTCAAATGAAGGTTTTCAGGATTTTCCGTTTACATAAAATCACATTTATGTGAATCAAAAACGTAGACACAAATCTGCATTAATGAACAGAACCTTTAAAAATAAATGGCAGCCCAGACATTATTTTACGACTCTAAATCTCTGATTGTTGTTAAACGTCATTAAAAGCAGCAGATCGTCACTTTAGTTCTTGAAACTTGATCCTCCGAGTCATTTGTGTGATTTAGTAAGTTAGCATGTGAGCCTGATGATGTTTAGTTTGGTCTCGTTCCTGTAACGTACATCTAAAGACACGTTCCGTGTGTCATCTGATGAAATATGAAAGCACGACACTTTAAGAGCTGCAGAGGGAGGATGGCACACATCCCGAGCTGCCTCGAGGCAGAAGAGATCATCGTCAAACCAAACAAACTAATTGCAGAGCATTTTCGTGCAGGTTCAGTAGCTGAGCTGTTTGATGTGTGTTTGTGTTGAGTGTGTCGGTGATTTGTCCTCCTCTTAGGGGAAAACCACAATGTTTAATCATGGCACTGCATTTAAAACCGACGAGTGCGTGTGGTGGTGGTGGTGGTGAACCAGCGTAAAAAAGTACCTGCATACCAATCAGGTGAGTTCAACCACGACGCACTGACGCCACAACAAGAGGTCCACATAGCTAACAAGACTTATACTTCAGATTCAAAAACTTCTAAATATTTTATTCCAGTCATTATTTCATTTTAACAGGTTTTTCACTGTGTTTTTATTTTTCAAACCCCAAACAATTCCATACTTATATTAGAAAAAAGTTTATTCATGTCACTGAGGCTTGAATGAGTGAATGTGATCAACGCAGCATTGAGTGAATCTTTATTCTCTTCTTTGTCCCAAACTGAAACCGATGTAACACAGCTACTGTTGTTTTGGTTTTTGGAGCGGGAACATCCCCCTGACACCCGGCATGCCCCCTCCTGTTCCAACTCCGGGTAGCTTCCAGGATCTAACGCTGTTAAACAAACAAAACCTCAACAGAAGGAGAGCAAAGGGCACAGAGCCACGTCTCACGTTCTAACACCCCGCTCGTGTTATCACAACCCGTTGCCATCATATTTATCTTTTCATTCAAGCAGTAATGGTTTTGCATGTTGGCTTTGCGGCCGCTGGTGATGGTTCTGGAATGTGTGTTTTAGTGGAGCCTGGTGTTTAAGCAGGCACACGTGGATTAAGCTCATCTAAACGCCTTCACTCAGCACACGGTATCATCTAACATGACATCAGAGGAATTAAGTCTGATCAAACAAAGTGACCACAATGGGAAGTTTTCGCTTTCAAAACCCCAAGCCTCGCTAAGCTCGACAGCAAACAGTGTGTTTGGATGAGAGCAGCAACGAGATGCTAAAACCCGCTTTTGTTAGTGACGTCGATTACTGTAAAGGACGAGTCCCGACCCAAAGTCGTCTGTAAAATAAAAAGAAGATTAAATTGTTACTGCTCGCTGAAAACTGAAGCTATCAACATGAAGTTAAATCAGAGGTAAAACACGTATAATTTCATATATTTTATGTACAGAAATTGTTTGAAAATATTCATAAAATAAATGTTTTTTTCACCATTTAAAGATGGAAATATTAAGTAAAAATCATTAAAAAGCTATTTATTAGCTAATATTCTGATAATAACTATATTTGATGTTATTATGTAATCAAAGTGACAAAATAAGTAAATAAAATGATCTCTTCCCACCTGTAGACCCTCCCATCGTGTACAGCACAGCAAAGGTTTTTATGAAGGTAAAACCCTAAACCTCCACCTGACAGCCATCATTAGTAACAATCTACCATGTGTGGTCGCCAAAAGACAAGACTTTACTTTTTTTTGGTTTAATCAAAAGTATTGCTGAATTTTCAGCAACATTTTAGAGTTTCAGATATGAACGTAAACAATAGTGAACATCTTGCTTATGACACACATTTCGTGGCAGACATTTTGGTTTTGTTTAGTCAGCACACAGAATGCACAGCGACAGGAGTGGAACGCAGCCCGTGCTACCACACACGCTCTTTTCCCACTCTTGCAGGTGGATAATAATGTTTGTAACATAGGCCCGTTGTTGGGTTCATCAGCAGAAACTAGCTTGATCAGTGACTGCCATAATGTGTATTGCAATGGCTAAAAAACAAAATTCAGTTTATTTGGTGTGCTTTTAATTGAATAAACTATTTAACACTTTTAATATTGGTGCATTTCATTCCTTTGAACTCTGAATTTGATTTTACCAGTTGGTAAAAATCAACCAGACATCAGAGGCTGAGCACTAACAACAAACGTAGTGATAGATGCAGTAGTATGCTGTTGTTTTAGCATCTGTAGGTGTTGGACGGTTACTATTAGAAACCATGCTGCAGTGTTTGGATGCAAGAGTGCTTAACTCATTATTATTTGCCTTGAATTGATAATAATAGTCATTGTATTTCTGCACAACAGTGAAGAAATCCCCGAAGTATTGCAATTTGCAACCGGATGATGGTTTATGTTTATGTTTATGTGTTTAGCAGACGCTTTTGTCCAAAGCGACTCCCAAGTGATAATCGGCATGTTGCCCTTGAGGCTAACAACAACAACAATAACAACAACTTGACATCAATCATGGAGAGGAGGGAACAAGGAGTGGACAGTAGAGAGGGGGGACGGGTGCAGGGAGGGTGCTAGTTTAGAAGATGCTCTCTGAAGAGCAGGGTCTTCAGGAGTTTCTTGAAAATTGAAAAGGAAGCTCCTGTTCTGGTAGTGCTTGGAAGGTCATTCCACATTTGTGGAACGATGCATGAGAAGAGTCTGGATTGTCCTGAGCGTGGTGTAGGCACTGCTAGCCGACCATCCTGTGATGACCGGAGCGGCCGGGCCGAGACGTAAGCCTTTGCAAGAGGATTCAGGTAGATGGGAGCCGTACCATCTCGGACTTTGTATGCTAGTGTTAGCGATTTGAATTTGATGCGTGCTGCTAGCGGTAGCCAGTGGAGCTCAATGAACAGAGGGGTGACGTGTGCTCTTTTTGGCTGGTTGAAGACCAGACGCGCCGCTGCGTTCTGGACCATTTGAAGAGGTCTCCCAGTACAGCCTGGAAGACCAGTTAGAAGGGCGTTGCAGTAATGGAGGCGGGAGATGACAGTAGATTGCACCAGGAGCTGGGTGGCATGTTGTGTTAGGTATGGTCTGATCTTTCGTATGTTATACAGCGCAAAGCGGCATGAACGAGCAACAGAGGCAACATGATCTTTAAAGGTCAGGTGTTCATCAATCACAACACCCAGATTTCCAACTGCCTTTGAAGGAGCCAGAGACAGGAAGTCATTCTGGATTGAGATATTGTGCTGTATGGATGGTCCGAAATTAACACTCGCCACTCGCCAAATGCGAGTAAATTGCTCCATTTGGCGAGTAAATTTTTGAGCTCTACCTGCCACCTGGCGAGTAAATGTTTGCACCAAATGAGTTATGTTTATCAGTCATCTTCCACGGATTTCTGAAACTCCTCCCGCCTGCATGCAACATACACAAATGTACGCGAAACATGAACGCCGCATCCAACGTCATTTCCACCTATCCCATTCAATCAGTTTATCAAGTTAGCCGTTAGCTTCGTGTTAAAACTAGCGGTGAAATGTGGCGGTTTTTTAACTGGAGTCAGCCAGCCTTCCAAATGAAAACTCGTCGAACTGGAAGAAAAACCACCAGGACCAGTGGCAACCAGAAGATTTTGTGAAAAGTGGCGAACCGGAGATGGCGGAGTCGTGAGACAATGGCTACATTATGATGGCCACGTAGCGTTGCTGCCTTTCACAGACAACTGTCCCTCGGCATTCTTCAAATATCCAATAAATGCCCGTACTTCCGACTTTGTCTTCTTTGAGGGATAATAAATGTCCTGAGCGCTGCCGTCTCCTCCTGCCATTATTTCAGCTTTAGCTTAAAGAAAGTTTTGGTCGTAAACAAAGTGCGCATGTGCCGCCGGCAACTTCTAGCAGATGATACGGTGGCTGGTAAGGGTCACCGCGCCTACACCGCAGCCACGGTAATCCACCGAGATAATATATATATATATATATTTTTTAAACAAGACTGTTATTATTTATTGTCAACTTTTTTACCGGGGTTTACTGCTACACCGGTTTCCATGACAACCCTAGCCCTGACACACTTTCAGATATTCTCATGGTGCAGCTGTGTTCTCCAGAGATCAAGGACTAGGACCCAAATGAGGCTGTAAGGCTTTGGCACAAAGACGGTGTCAGAAGCAGGAGGCCAGACTTCATGGACAGAGAAAACAAGGAGTCTGACTAGATTTCAATGAAAGAGTTCATAAAAACATCTCTAAAAATAAATAAATAAATAGTAAAAATGACAAAAGAGTTGTTTTCCTTATTAATTGATGTTTTAATTATTTTGCCACTCTGTTTGGAATCAACATAATATGGAATAACATGCTTTAGGTAGATCTAAATCATTTAGAATTTTGGCCGGTAGATTTTCATCATCTACCGGCCAACTTGGCCGGTGAGTACAAAATTTAATTTTGGACCCTGGCTGTATGGATGGTTGAGTTGGCTCAGATCTTTGTTCCAAAATCAGGAATCATGGAATGCTGCAAATGTATTCAGAAAGGGACGTTGGACCTCTTATGTTATGTGGACTTAAACTTTATTATTATTGGGCTGCAGGTCTCTATTTGGTCATGACCTGGACTTTAACTAGTGGCCCTAGTGGAATGTGATTGGATGAAAGAATACATAAAATAAGGTAATATTTCAAATAAAACTGAGAGCACAAGAAGTTCCATTCGTTCTTCTGGTTGTGAACCCACAGCCATCCACGGTCTGGGGTTGGATTCCTCTTCCAGCCTCGTCGGCTAAAAGGTCTCAGAGCCTCGCCTGTTCTAATATTTGTTTTCATAAATGGATTTTGCTGCGGTCTGATTTTCCCACAAAATTAACAGTGGTCAGAGAAAAGATAAACCACTGATGAACCGCAGCGTCAACTCCACTTAGGATCCATGTTATGAAACAGAATTATTCAAATACGGCGAGCCAGGATTCAACAGGAAGCGAAGGAACCAGGCGGGGAAGAGGTGAAAGAGCAGAAAGGAGAGAGCAGGTTTAAGTGGAAACAGAACGAGGCTGCAGCCGTGAGCTCACATGAAACGTGATGCAGCTCAGGAATATTCACAGCGCCGTGATGATCAATCCTGGTGCGTGGTTCAGCGCCAGAGGAAATGGCCACGGCCCTCTGTCTGTCTGGAGTATGACTCTATATTTCCTCCCAGTGTTGGCTGAAGGCCCGCAGCAGAAATGAGAAACACTGAGACAATTGTGCTCTGCAAAGTCTTGGGGGGGCGGGGGGGCATGCTGGTATCCAGCGCTGCTTAAGGCTAAACACAGATTCACAACACACCAGGCCGAAAAGATTTACACACCGAGTGAAGAGGGAGACGGTTACATGCTGTAGCCAAGGCAAACCCACACTCGTGTTTATGGACATTTTTTCTCTTGCAGACCGCAAGTCTTCCGGCGGTGGCTTTGGATGGGGCCATGAATGTGTGAGTGTGTGTGGGTGAGTCCCCCTTTCTTTCTTTTCCACTATAATTTTTACTCTAATCAGTATTTAAATTGTAATTGCACATTTAGATTTTTTTAGGGTTCTGAAGTTTAGCTACGGTGCAATTTTGGTGAAGGACAAGCTAATTACAAATTAGCTATTGACTAATATGCATGCTGTGGTGCAGGTTTGTGAGGTAGGATGTCACTCACAGACATAAAACACCAATTACCATTCTGTGTACATTTGTTTTAGTGGCTATGCTGGAGTTATACGGTGTTAATTTCTTTTGAACAGTGTTGGGAAACTCCACCTGTCAAAAGTGCGGCCAATATGGAAGTGACAAAAATCGCAGTTCCCCTGTCATCCACTAGGGGCTGCCTCTAGAAAGGAGCAAGATCTCAATCTTAGAATCCCATTGATCCCGTGTTAGAAATGCCAAACTTTACAGCACCTGGTAAAAAAAACACAGGGTGGCCGAGCTCTCCCTTAGAGATAGGGTAAGAAGCTCGGTCATCCGGGAGGGGCTCGGAGTAGACCCGCTGCTCCTTCCCATCGACAGGAGCCAGTTGAGGTGGCTCGGGCATCTGGTCAGGATGCCTCCTGGACGCCTCCCTGGTGAGGTTTTCCGGTCATGTCCAACCGGGAGGAGGCCTAAAGGAAGACCCAGGACACGGTTGAGGGACTACGTCTCTCACCTGGCCAGGGAACGCCTTGGGATTCCCCCGGAGGAGCTGGTCCAACTAGCTGGGGAGAGGGAAGTCTGGGCCTCCCGCCTTAGGCTGCTGCCCCGCGACCCGACTCCGGATGAGCGGATGAAAATGGATGGATGAATGTAACTGTAACTAGTTATTTTTTTCAGTAACTACCACAACACTGATATTGAATGCAAGCAGAAAAAAGATCTCATCTGTTCTGTAAGTCTCTTCAGAAGTATTTTCATTTTGAGAATTCATAAATGTGGAAGTAAAAAACTACTTTTGCAGGGTTTCTATAATGGATGGTGACCAAATCACAATCAGGAGGGTTTATAGCGACACGTGTGAGAAATCACAGCACAAGGAAATTGTTGCGGTACTTGGTGCAAAAAAATAACGATGTGCAATAATTAGAAATAAGCACAATAAAATAATAATAATATAGGGATGCAATAATTAGAGCAAATGATTCAAACTCATCTAAAATGAAAAAAGGGAAAACATCACCTTCTCTTTGTGTTGGGTAGCTCGGAGTCATACATGTGGGCCAAAAACCTCGTTTCCGTTTCCAGTTAAAGGTCGTTTGAAGTTGCAAAACTTGTAATTTTCCCTGAAGCCAGAGCAGAAACTGTGATGTTGCATCTTTTCCAGCTCAGCCTTAAATCCATGAATCCCAGAGTATTAAAAAGTTATTCATGCAAATGTGATCCTGGTGATGGCCGAAGCACAAGGATGTCATGTTTTCATGCATTGTAGTGTTGTTGCAGACGGCCAGCTGCTAGTGGTTTGGTCGGCCATGGGAAATCTCCCCCCCCCCCCCATTAGCTTGTCTCCTGCCCTTAGTCTTCTCTCTTATCTTCTGGCCAAGCCTGCTGAGGAAGTGGTCCTCTGCCAAATGGAGAGAAACATTTCTTCATGAATGGAGCTATAGATAAAATCTTCCCCCGATACCCCAGAGCGCAGCCCCACTCCCTCGGTGCTTCCCTGAACTATCAGGACGAGATTCAGGCCTTCCAGCCACTAAAGCATTTTCATTTAGATACAATTAGAGCAGCTCGGGGTCAGCTGAAGCCCATGGGAGCAGATGCCTTGCAAGACAGGCATTTCTCTAGATTTCTGACGTAAAATCAGCTCCTTGCATTTGTATCTCAGTCGGCTGCTCAGGAAGAGAACAACATGGGACAAACTGATTTAGCAGTCAAGCTAGATTTAATTATTTAGCTTGTGTTTGGGAATGAAAGCAGGCGTTTTAAAAATGTAACCAACATTTTAGTCACACCTGGTTTTTCTCTTCATGAAGTGACTTTTTTCTGGTGTGTAAAGTGTAATTCAGCTCATTTTCTCACTTGCCTCAGCTCCTTCCACATCACAACTAAAGCCTGTTTAACACCGAAGGCGGAACGGATCCGGACTCCGTTCGGATTCTGCACCGGTGCATTCACACCGGCTGTGGTGTGGTGCAGATCCGGAAGTCGACGTGGAGCTCCAGAAAGTTTCCGCTTAGAGTCTATTTTTTTCTGGACGCCACACGCAGATCGTCATGAAGTTTGAAAACTTACATTAGCCAGAGCCAGACAGGAAGTGAGACACAAAATAAAACCTGTGTTGCATCATCTTTTATCAGAGGAAAGAGCATTTATCTTCACCGTGCATGATAGTGCACGTTATCTTTACAGGTATGTCTTCAAATGTACTGTGTCAAATCATCTTGAGCACTTTTGGGAGTAAATGGTGACATTCAGCACACGAACCAGAGCCCGTGTGAACGGAAGTCTGGAAGCTGCACGTGAAACTGGACCACACGGTTTCTACACTTGATGTGAACAAAGCTCAAGTATTAAAGATTATTGGTCAGGAGGAAGATGGCACCATTGAGAGGTGGGGTAACCAGGGAAAGTTGTTAAGCATCTTTTCATTTAAAGAGCAAGTCACCCCCAAATCAACTTTTTTTTCCTGATAAACGATATAAACGCGTGTCTAATCGTGCTGCAGACACGTGTAGTCAATAGTTTTGCACTTTAGTGCGTTTTAGTTAAAATTTAAATTTTCTGCCCGAAACTGTCAGTGTTGTGCCGTTGTCAGGTAAAAACTCTGCACTGCATTTGAATTTAAATCTGCCATCGCTATTGGCTAAGAGGTACCCTAGAACGTTAGCTGCAGTGCTTCATTCAAGCCAGATCTTATCAGAACAAGATCCAGGAATTATCTTATTTTGAAAGGACCGGTCCGGCAACTGTCTGCTAGGATCCAGCAACTCATGAGACAAACTTGTGCTATATGCAGGATGCGAATTACGGGTGAGCTAGGGAGCTCCTGGAAGCCCTCAACACACCCAGGAGGAGCCCGAAACGATCCTGGTTCTACTTGTATTACATTATCCATCTGCACTCTGCTGGGATTATTTAGAGCTGAGAGACGCAGAGCTCTGATCGTTGACGCGCTCCAGACATCTGCGTCCTGAGCACGGCCACTGTAACATTATCAATCAGGTGTCGCCACCTCAAAAACTAATTTAACACGCGATCGTTCATGTCGGCTCATTTCCTTTTATGTTTTCTGTCTTTTATTCTTTTACTTGTGCCTGATGCGTTTTACTGCTGCGGTGCAGGGCGCATCACCTGTTTCGTCCTCCAGTGATTTCACCTCACCGGTGCGGTCAGCGCACACTCCCCTGTTTCTGCGGTCGGTAGATCTTTTAGAACTGCAGTTCAAAGGTAACTCATGAGGTGAATATATATGAACCCAGGTAGCAGTTTCTCTTTAGGATTGAGAGGAGATGCAGGAAGATAATAAACAGGCAGGACAGAAAAATAGTCAAATAAAAACAAGTTAGTTTTTGTACCTGCTGGTTGCAACAAACAGACACCACTGAAGGTAATCAGAAGTGAGGAACAGAAAATGAAATAATTATTTTAATGTTTAGAGCAGCAGGAACTCCGAGAGGCTGCAGGCGCATCAGTGAGTTTGCGGCCGCTGGAATTCTGAAACCGTCCCAGGCCACCGCCCAATTCACGCTAAACACTAAAAGTGGGTCAGGTTGGGCGCCTACTGATGTAAAAGTGTAAAACAACTACATTAAAACTTCACACGTGTCCTGATTCTTTCCTCTAAGATATAAATATTTGTGTTCTGCTGCTATCATCGGTGCTTATGTTGCATAAACTGAAATTCTATTTTATTCTGTTAAACGTGCCTCCTGCACATCAGATGAAATAGGCCAGACCCCATCATCCACCTGAACTACAGGTGCCAGACTACATGTCTGGGTCAAGAGTTTCACACCACAGGCAGAGACATAAAACAGTGTGTGTGTGTGTGTGTGTGTGCGCGCGTGCGTGCGTGCGTGCGTGTGTGTGTGTGTGTGTGTGTGTGTGTGTGCGCGTGTGTGTGTGTGTGTGCATGGCGGGTGTTGTTGGGAGGGTCTCACCATTGCTAAATGGTGCATCATTAGTGTCATGTAGGTCTACTATAGTAGCATAAACTAAATGGACAGCCTCAACAGTGGAAGAAGCCTTTTGCTGATGCACACGTCTCTGACGTCCATATAAACTGACAGTCCAGTATATATGGATGTTTCCCTCATAATATTCATATAAACACCAATAATAATACTAGGGGTTTAAAGGCTATAAACCAAAGACAATAAGCCAGTGGTGAAGGTTTATGCATTTAACAAGAAATGTGATAAATGTAACGTCCAGCAACGGTCAGTTTCAGGTACAGTTTGACTATCCAACATCTGGTCAGAGAGGAGACACGAGACTGCACGTGTTCCCTTTAAATTGGCCTGCCTTCATCCCACCAGCTGGAGCTCAGAGCCTTTGCAGCTCTGAACACGATAACGGATTGTCAACAATAACGTTCTCTCCTCAAGGTCCATCCTTATCGTCCTACAGGACTCTTCTTGCCTAACACTCGCAGCTCGGATCAGCTGCTAAATCAAAGAATGATTTCCTAAATTAAATATGAACTTCTGAAACTTATAAGCTAGATAATCATTAAATAAATGTTTGTTTATGGCTACTTATAATAATTATAGTGTAATGAAATGTTTCATTAATCTGTGCTCAATGACTGAAGTGTGAAATGAATGTTATCTTATGATTGATTACATTGATTGAAACATGTGTCAGCATGTTGATATGACGAGGTCGTCACCATTTGCACTCACACAAGGACAAAGTCAGGTTAAGTTAGACTCTGACACACAGATAGTCCTTTACCCAGATCAGAGCCTCGGGAGGCGTGTTTCTGAGACTCAGTAATATTCCTCAAACTTGTCAACCTCTGGTTGGCTACACAAATCATAACATGAGAACATTAAAACTGGATCACTCTGGTGATTCAGCAGTTCTAGAGAAAGCTTCAGACCGGCCACCTGAAGCAAAACCTCTTTAACCATCAAAGCTTTTGATACGCCGTCAAAATCTTTTTGTACCTGAGAAGCTGACACCGCAACGGTTCCTGCAGAACAAGCTGATGTCGTTTAGACTCCTTCAGAGTCCCAGACGCGCGGTTCCATCCGTCTGTTGTGACCTGGAGACAACTCTAAGACCGGTTTAGTGGGACCGCAGTTTCTTCTACGGACCTCGGTGCCTGGAAGTCCGAGGACTTCGACATTCCGGATCTATCACGAGGGTCTTCGAGTGGGTATGTAGACACACAGATGGCGTCTGATGTGCTTTTGATAATAATTAATGCAACCCAAATTCTTCAACATCCAGAACTCGGCTCTCCTGGATACGGAAGTTCTGATAACACCACATTCACACACAGGTTCATACATCACATCTAGTTCCACCCATCACAGTAAATGTTAGTTAACCTGTCATGTTTTAATTGTTGGTAAAATAAATTCTTACTTTTATAAACCTGACCCTAACCCTGGATCCAAACCAAGTGTGTACATCCCCTAATAAATAAAGAATCCTAAAATCTTCTGATTAAAGCCAAATAAAGACCAGGCAGGCTGATATTCTATATCTAGATAGAGTATCACAGCTTATTGGTCATAAGTAGAGGTAATATATATAGAGAGAGCTCTTAAAGCACTTAATTTACCAAACCCTACATAAATGATCATCAGGGTTGATGTGAAATCTAATCCAGATCAGTCCAGGCCAGAATCATCATCCGTCTCATGATCAGCAGCAGCTGGATGTTCATGGCCACAACATTTTAAGTGAAGCACGCTCCTTTTGTCTTGTGTTTGCTCACGATCCACATTCCCGTTTAGAAACCGTTTCTCCTCCATGGATCTACCTGCCTGTCAGAGCGTTTAACCACTATGTGGTCAGCTGATGCTGCTGTCAGTCATCGCAGGAATGTGTTCGGTGTGGGGAAACAGTTTTACTTTCTCTCCTCTGCCTGAGCTGATGGTGACGAGCGGCGCGCCTCGCGGCAGTGATGCGCCTTTTGCGCGAAATGCGGCCCTTCATGGAGCTCCTGACTGATGTTAGAGGACACACAGATAGCTTTTCAAAAATCTCTGAGATTTCGACCAATGAATACCTGGAAATTTTACTGGTATGCACCGTACCCGAGGAAAAGTACTGACATGCTGAAAGGTTATTTTTAGAAGTGGCGGTGGTGCTGGTACCGGTCCAATGCACTGCTCTCTGTCCCTAAAGGAGGAGTCTGATGATCCGTTCCTGACGGCCACAGTTTCTCCCTCCCCAACCCACCCCACGTGCCCGGCATTGCGCGCTGCGCGATAATTAAACTGGCCCAAAAAAATCCACCTTAAACCGGTTCTCCCAACATGACCACATAGCAGCCAGCCTGGACATGCACCTGTGGCCAGAGCTTTCTTCTTTTTCAATCTCTCCTTTTCTACTCCACCTTTCCTGCTCCATCTAGGTCCATTTAGCCTCTGGGGCCAAAGGTGCGGTGGTGCTAGCTGCTCTGGGGTGGGGGGGTGTCTGCAGCGCTTTGCCAGACCCCGACAAAGTGAGAGGAGGGGGTGTCTTTGTGCCCAGTTAGCTCCGTTTGTGCGAGCAGCAGGACAGCAGATGCCCCAAGCTGCATGACGGATTGCTCGTTTAGATATGACGCACGTCATGACCGGCAATCACTGAACAGGCCAGTTTAACGGCCAGGCCACCAGGAAGTCTCCCGTTCCTCCCGATTACCAGTCCACCACTGAAGAGATGTGTGTTAACTTAGAAAATGTGGGCGCAATTTTAATTACTTATCCCCCCCCCACCCCCACCCCACCCCACCCCGTGTGTGTTCCGGCATCTGTTTGGCGTTTAGTGAACTTTGGTTTGACGTCAGTATTTGCATTCCAGGAACGTTTGATTTACAAATTAAGCACCGGTTAGCTGGTACCATATGATGTCACAATGTCATTGTGAGCCTGTGTGTGTGTGTGTGTGTGTGTGTGTGTGTGTGTGTGTGTGTGTGTGTGTGTGTGTTAGCGACTCCGCCCTCTCGGTCTGCTAGGCAACAGCATTTGTTGCATTTTTCAAACAGGAAGTGGGAGTGGAGTAATACTCTGGTAGGGGGTGACTTGCTCTTTAAGTAAAACCTGGAGGCAGAAACATCACTGGATTTATTTGCTGTAGGATTTATTGGATTGAGATCAGAGCTGGGTAGTCCTTTATAGATTTAGGGTACATGTCCAACATCATTAAAAACAACCCACGCTCCATGCAAACAGCTGCTCCGTTTACCACGTCATGTAACACAGAAGGTGGTCCAAAGAAACCAAAACTAAGAGATAAAAGTTGTCCGTCTTTTCCATCAGGGTCTGTTTTCCAGCTGCTCTTCACTAACAGTACAAAGATGGAGGTTATTAAAAATGTCTTGGACCAAACCCCTTCAGGTTTTTACTGCAGGCCTCCTAAAGCTTGTCTCCATTGTTTAATATCCGCCTCTCCTGTTTGTTTGAGTAACCCCGGCTTTCCACGGGAGCCGTCAGCAGCGCGAGTCGGCCGCGTCTCAGGAGCCTTTATGCGCCGGTTCTATTTCCTACGCACGACGCCTCTGAAACGGGTCAAGTTCGACATTTTTGGGGAAGGAAAGACAGGAAATCGGACGCGGAAATGGAGAGAAGCTCCCGAGATTTTCAGAATAAAGAATGTACTGCTTTCCGGTTGCTTTACTTTAAAAAAGGTTACTAACTGTGCGTCCTCGTAAGAAGTTATCACCTAGCTAGCGGTCTCCTTTGTTTTTCAGGTCCGTATTGGCGATTATAAAACGGACAGAACATAAAACACAAACCATGTTGTAGTTTTCTCCTGCTTGTTGTTGTGTTTACTGACGAAGTCACTCGTGTGACTTCGTGCTCGGTCGGTGACAGCTGCTCCCCTGCTGCTTCGCGTCTCGTGGGAAGGGCCAAGCAGCAGTTTACGCGAGCAAGACGTGCTGCTGCAGTAACGTGCTGCTGACGGCTCCGGTGGAAACCCGGGGTAAGATTTCAGTTTGCCTCGGTGAACGTTTGTGTGCGCCCAGCGAACTGTAGGGGACATGATTGTCAAAAATAAAGGACTTTCACTTGCCAGGTGTATTCAAAGTTACATTTTAGGCCTCAGAAGCTGAAATAGAGTAAGCAACACTTTAATACACAACAGTAAATACACTGTCGTCAGCTGGAGCCACCCTAAAAACATTCATGGCTAGAAGGCAAATGAAGGAATAACTATTTGGAATATCAGTCAGGTGTTTATCGGTTTTTCCTGATCTGACTTCAGTTTGCTGTTTATTTTCAGGTACAGGTAAATAGTACTGTAAGGACTATTGAGTGTGATCTGTTTGAAAACGTTCCTCCTTACAGAGTATAGAGAAACGGGTTGTGTTGATTGGCTTGCTGTGACCAGAGGCCATGACACATAAAATCAGTCCGAGGATGGACCAAAACCGTCCTTGGATCAGATAGAAAAGACTGAACTGTGATTGGCTGTATTGTTATAAGAAAAACAGGGATTGTTTGATCTTCCTTTGCTCATGTGGAGGAGCGACCTGGAGCTCAAGTTACCCTCTCAGCTTTTAAACACAACGCTGCTTTTTGAAGTACAGCTGCATTAAATGCTGGTGGCTTAACAACAGTTGAAGGTTCTTAAACACGTCGATAGGATCTGTTCAGTGTGTGCTCTCCTTCAACGTGGCGCTCCGTGACATCGTGTAAATTCCTCGGATGGTGCATCATTCAGTACTGTCGGCTCACATCGTTCCAGAGAGGACAAGTTCCTGATATCACAAGTGTGAACCTGTTGATTTGTTTTTGCTGCACAGCCAAGGAGTTGCTAGGAGCTTTTTTAGTCAGCAATTAATTTCAGCTCCGGCCAAGGTTGGGCGCGACGGCCCAAAAGACCGGAGGGCTTGACATGCAGCCAAAGGAGGGTGGGTGTGTGTGTGTGTGTGTGTGTGTGTGTGTGTGTGAGAGAGAGAGAGAGAGAGAGAGAGAGAGAAAAGAATGAGAGGAAAACAAATGGAGAGAGGGAACGTGAGCACGGGGAAGATTCCTTCAGCATGCTTTATTTTTATGGCTGACAAACCACAGAAAACAAACAAAAAGCACGTAAACTGCTCACGGACCTCCCTTTCAAACCCCAAATCCTAGAAGGAGATGCAAGAAACGAGCGTACTTGAAAACATGCAACAGCCCCAGCCACCAGCTACTAAATATATAGAGATTATGCAACAATGAAGTTTAAAACTCTGCTTTATCACCACGTTCAGTCATCTCGAGCTCAAAAGAATTAGCTGTGGTTTGACTCTCCAGTTCAGCCGTTAAGCAACTTTCATCATCATTGTGCAACACGTTGTTTCGCACCACCGAAGTCTCAACTACACAAAGTGGCTTTAAAGGGACTTTACGGAGTTTTGAATTTTTATGCTCGTGATCGCCCCCTCAGGCCAAAAGCGTAACAGCAGCTTCATTAGTAGGCTCGTGCACGAGGCGCGCATGCCGTACGTGCACACTCTTTAATGAAAATAACAGCTGAGACAGTCAGCTGTGTGTGTGTGTGTGTGTGTGTGTGTGTGTGTGTGTGTGTGTGTGTGTGTGTGTGTGTGGCCCGGAGGACAGAGGACAGGAGAACACGCAGCTAATTAATTAAATAATTTGGTTCTGTAGCTTTCTCTTCAGCACAGCCGACAAAGGTTTATGATGGGTCAGTCCTCCTGCATGCTCAGATCATTCCCTCCCCTTGCTTGAAAAATTGTTCCAAAATTAAAGTTGAACCCACATCTTTTTTATCTGTGAATTCAATGCCGTTCAGCGAGTCTCAAATAAAAAATTGGGCATCTTACTGTAAAAAAATATACCATTAATGTAAAAAATAAACTCTAAATAAACTATGTTCACACCCAGAATCAAACCCAGGTCTTCAGCATGAGAGTCCGACGTCTTACCAGGTGAGCTAATGCACCAGTGACATCACTTGTATCTGTACCATTTAAGAACGGTTCGGAGGGCGATGCCTGAGCGTGAACGCGCGTGAAGCAGCCTGCTCGACCCGAGCATCTCTCTTTTTCTGTGATTTTACAGAAAAACAGGCAATCACAGTAAAAATGCCAGGGCTCATTCTACAGGACCAGGGCATTGCAGGAGAATGTATGAAGAAGACATTTATTATTTCTATACATGTTTTGGCTCTCAAACTTCCATAATGCCCCTTTAAATACTGTAAAGAATCTCACTAGAATAAACATGAATATACACTTTTGTGTTTTCCCCCAGTCTCCTCTTCTTTACGTCCGATTCGCTGGAATCATTAACTCCGCTGTAACTTTAAAGACTCCGTCAACATCTGGACCCAATAAAGATCTGCGTGCTCATAATTGGCCCTGACCCCTTATTTTGAGAGGTCATTGGTCAGACGAGGTTGGGTAGTTTAGGAACAGGAAAATTAACTTCCTGTTATTCGATGATAATGACCACATTAGGTGCAAAGTGAACTGAAGGTCGTTAGCAAAGATATCATAAACAAACAGCTGCTTGGGTTGTTTGCATTAAGAAACACGCTGAAACGACTCTAAATGGAGTAAACGTGGGAATCCTTGTGTGTAAAGTCAAGTTGCTGCTTAGGTTGATATTTTTGTGCCTTTCTCAGAGTCATCAACACAGTTTTAGAGGTGCACCAGCACCCTTTCTAATGTGAACATAAAACATTATGGTCTCTCTGAGAAGCGTAAACCTGGATTTGAGCCTTCTTCCAGCATTCGTCCACCTCCCCAATCCTTTCATTCTCACTAGTTGGCAGCTTGTTGCTCTCGCATCTAAAAACACAAACGTTGACTGTAATCTTTGAAGCTTTATGCCGCCCGCAGTGATTGGAAAACGTCTCACTTAGGCGACTGGTCCCGTACGCAGAAGGAAAAGGCTCGAGGCTCGGCACTAACTAACTCCATATGCTACGAGTCTGGACATCCAACTGACTTCTAAGACTGTTGCAGACGGGTTCAACATAAACTTTGCATCTCTTCTGAACGGGGCCACGGGCAAATTACACCCCCTCCAATGCTCTAAGAGGAAGCATCTGCGCCCCATCACTCTCAATATTCATCCCTCTCTGCACCAAAACCGGATCAAAAGGCTTGTTTCCACTATCAGAAAGTCCGGGTTATTTTACTGAACCTTCGCAGCCCAAAAGCTCCGCGTTCCGGGCCATTTCAGGGACCAATCAACCATCTTGACTGGGGTTTGTTCTTGGAAATGGCCCGGTAGAGTCGCTGGGCGGGACTTGTGGTTAACTCTTGCTGATTGGTTTTAAGTCAGTGAAAAACAATTTCTGCAGACGTCACCAAATAACTGACATTTGTAAAACTGGAAGAGTTGCTGATGAAGCAGAACGGAAGAAAAAGAAAACAAGCAGCATTCAAGATGTTTTAAAATTTTAGGTGTGTTCACGCTGTGTCGTGATTCCGATTCCATGCTGTCGTTCTTTTTTTAAAACACAGAAACAGTTTCGTTACCTGTTTTCCTGCGACGTTTCGGCTGCAGACTTCCTCAGGCTGACGCTGATGGTGGCGTCACTTCCTTCTCCGTTTATCCGCTCTCCCCTCCAAGCAGAAAGCACAATAAAGAAGTCAGCCGTAACAGATCACTGCACAAGAGAAAACCATGTAATGGACTGGGACAACACAAGGATCATAAACACCGAACAACAGAAATGCAAAAGATGGATAAAAGAAGCTATCGAGATAAGGAGACGTGGATGTGGGACCATGAACAGGGACGATGGAGTTTACTTGTTGGATCGTGCATGGGACTGCATCATCGGCGAGGGGAGAGCGGGCAGCAGAGGATGTTGTCGCCCTCTGCTGCCCGCGGATAAACGGAGAAGGAAGTGACGCCACCATCAGCGTCAGCTCTGAGGATGTTTGCAGCCGCAGACGAAACGTAGTGACAAAACAGGTAAACGAAACTGCTCTGTGTTTTAAAAAAGAACGACAGCATGGAATGTTTTAAAATTGCTGTTTCTGAACTCCCAACACTGAGAAATGCAACGGAAATACCTCAAAACTGTAGGATTAGCTATCCTACAGAGCTAACCCTGTCTGTCTGTCATGTATTACGACAAGAAAACCTTTTGGGCCGCAAAAGTGCTCTTCTGCATACCTTGAGCTATCATTGCCTTTCTATTGGCTCAAACCAGTCTGGCCATTCTCCTCTGACCTCTAGCATCAACGAGGCATTTTTGCCCACAAAACTGCTGCTCAATGGATGTTTTCCCCTTTTCTGACCGATCTCTGTAAAGCCTACAGATGGCTTTGCATAACAGTCCCAGAAGATCAGGAATTCCTGAAATACTCAGACCAGCCCATCTGGCACCAACAACCACGCCACGTTAAAAGTCCATTCTGAAGCTCAGGTTGAACTGCCGCGGATCGTTGTGACCATGTCAACATGCCTAAATGCACTGAGTTGCCACCGTGCAACTGGCTGAACGAGCAGTTGGACAGGTGTACCCAATAAAGTGGCCTGTGTGTGTACATTTTCTTTACATATACCGTTGCATCATTATTATTGCACAGTTTCCATGTCAGCCTCCTCCTCCCAGAAAGTTCCCAGAACTTAGTGAAAATGCATCTTGTGATGTTGAATTGATTTAATTTACATTTTGCTTCTAAAATCACATAAATATGTCGAGAAAGATGAAACCAAATGAAATCGTTTAAAAACCTCACCAAAAGAAGCTTCTATTTTAGCTTTAGTCAAACCTGAAGAAACTTGGATCCGTCTCATTGAGAGGAGTTTAAGTTGAGAACTTCTCACTGAACAAGTGAAAAGGACTCCTGGCACTGAGAGGGGACTGGTGAATGAGAGCGTAAGAAAGGGTACCGCAGGTAACAAGGACCACCTGCTGAGAGACAGATGGCTGCGCTGCATAATAAGAGGCCCGCACACTGGCGAGGAACTCTTCGTGTGTGTGTGTGTGTGTGTGTGTGTGTGTGTGTGTGTGTGTGTGTGTGTGTGTGTGTGTGTAAGACCTTTCTTTATCTGCTTTTTATCAGTTTGTCCAATGAGCAATTAAAGAAAGTGCCATGAATGACTGTTTCACGGGGCCTCTGCTGACATTTCTTCAGGAATTACTCGGCCTCCGGTCTCTAACGGGCGATGTTAACGCGACAAACATTTTTAAAGGATGTAAATATATTTACAAAAACACTGATGAACGTTTGAATCATTCCTGCAACAAATTAATCGTTATGAGTTGGTTTAGAAGGAGAAGATCAACGGAAGAAAACGGTCATGGAGGTTTTGAATGGATTTATTTACATGTTCTAAGTCCGATCTGTAGCGAACAGCAACATGCTGAATGTAAGACGAGCTTTGGATGAACGCATCACTTTTTATTTTGTTCCCATTTTTTGTAAACTTTCTGATGTACTGAATGAGGCTAAGTAGTACTAGTTAGCTAACAGTGATCACTTACAAAGACATCAGCTTATGAAGGGTGTTTGTTCACCGAGTTTATTTTTCATTTAAAAAGTTTTAGTTAATTCTTGAAAATAATCAGAAAGTTTAAAACAAATAATTTTTCTTTCTTTTCTTACAGCATAATGAAAGATTTAGGGAGATATTTGTGTCTGTCTGAAACAAAAATACCTTGTCTGATCTGGAAATCTCAAAATAAAAGCCCAAAGGAGGAGGAACGTTTCTGTTCTCTGCTATTAACATGAAGTCATGAGAGACGATGTTTTTGTTGTTTTGGGGCTCAAGTTTCTGCTTCTTTTAATCACGAGAACGTATTTTTCAAAGAAATCCTCAATCTTGTCGTATTATAATGTGTGTGAGTGTAGATACTCAGTTCAGATTGGGCCAGACAGGAAGTCAAACACAAAAGCAGTGTAAAACAGCAGGAAACTTCAAAATAAAAGTTCCGTACAGTTTTCTAGATTACTAGTGCAACACTCTGGGTGAGCTGAATGTTACTCCGAGCTGAGGTGTGGATGTATGCTTTCGTCTTTCTTGTTATTGCGTGAACTGCTGAAGTCACACGTGGAGTTGCAGTTCTGTGATTTTGTGACGGGACCAGCTGCGTTTCTGATTTCCGCTCCACGTCAGAAACGCTCCCGGTCAAAAAAGGAACTCACGGCTAAAATGCGTCTATCACGTAACGCACTGCTTCCTAATCTAGTGAAAAGGCAGGTCAAGGATGGAATAGGTCCACATCTGCATTTAAACAGCTCTGGTTGCTTTTTATTAGAAAATCTTTATTCCCAAAGTCAAGCTGTGCCCTACGAATGTCATTAATTCCATTTTTAAAAGTTCCAATAAGTAGTAAAAAGTACAATCCACACCAGACTACTTGTTTTCCCCCAAAGAGAACACAAATATCGGTCAAGTGTCACAGCATGACTAAATCACTGAGGAGCTCAGATTTCAGGACTCAAGCCGCTGTAATTGATAGTCGAACCACCGAACCCTCCTCTGGGAGAAAGTCTGCTGCTCGGAGTTGAGCTAAATCCAGTTTGGTTCACCGCCAAAAATTATTCACTGCTTCAGCTATCTGGGTCTGTGCAAAAATCATATGGAACACACACACACACACACACACACACACACACACACACACACACACTGGTAACTTATCACCAGCAAGCTGAAGTGTATTTTTTTGACTGCGGCGGCTCTCCACACTAAATGGTGAGGCTAACCAGTGTTTGCTTTGTGGAAATCCCTTTAACGTTTGCAGAGTGAGACGGGATGGATGGCTCACACGGAGCAGCTGCTTTTCTCGTGTCTCAGAGGGAACGTTTGCTCCAGAAAAGTATGATTTAGCTTTGCTGATGGAGGAAACGTGTCACATTGTAAAGACAGGGGCACTGGTGTTGTGATTGTGGAGTAAAAGGAGTTAGGCTAATATTTCACTGGGCTGCAGCTGTTGATGAGGATGATTTTATTATGTTGTTCTCCATCGAAACTTTCTCATGTTTCTTGCATTTCCGGATGCACAAATTTGACTTAGAAGGTTTTGTGACAAACTCCCGACATCCTCGACTCTGTGACTAATGTGGAAGGTCTTGCAAACTTTCAAATGTTTCCAAATTCAAATGCCAAGTTTAAGTGTTTAAAGTTCTAATTCAGCAGGAAACATGTAAGACTTTTGCTTTTTTAAATGTGATCTTTCACTCTAAGTTACACATACATGCTGAATGTGAAAATAGTCTTCAAGCCCTATTTCAAAATCAGAACGAGGTTTATTGCCAGGTCAGTTTTTACACTCACAAGGACTCTGGTGCTTGGTGCAGGAGACAGTCAAACAATACATGATATAAAATCTAAATACACACACGTTTTACCCAAGAAAGAAATCAGAAAGATTGCTGTTAGCCAATCAGAGGTGGGTCGTTCATATATCATGAATATTAATGAGCAATACTCCAGGGGCGTTTCTCAATGTCCAGGTGCGTGGCGAGGCGATGTCATGCGAGGCCAGGCGTCGTGCTAATGACGACACGGTCCTTCCTTGGTCAAAGAAAACAGTTCAATGGAACAGACTTACATCACGTGACCGAGGCGTGTCACGTGTCACGGGAGAAAACATCATATTTTATACGTACAAGTTTCAATAAAAATATATAACGTGCCTTTTATTTTTAAAATTGTGTGTATATTGGTTAAATTAAATATGTAAGCGAGTTACCACCAGCCAAGCTGCGACTACTAAGCAGCTAACCAACCATAGATAACTTATTTGGATCTAAAAAAAAACCAAACATTTTTAATTAGTTGACTAACATTTAAACTTGAAATTTGCCCCCGAAGTAGCTGCTGGCTTCTGATCCGCCTTCCTTTTGAAAATACTGTGGTGCATTCTGGGAAATTTTGGACCAAGCCCGGGCTACAAGACACCCTCGTGTGTTCTTGCTCAGCTAGCTAAACGGCTAACAAACGGAGAACAGACGCCTCT